>NW_019154161.1:2724414-2792125 GCF_002288905.1 Enhydra lutris kenyoni
AAAAAAGGAGACCAAACTGGGAGGTACGGTGGGCGGGGCTAGAACCTAGGAGGCGGAGCTAAAGCTCGGGGAAGAAAGGGTTAGCAGGTGCTGTGGACAGAACCCGTGTGGGGCGTGGTTAAGCCAGCAGAGCGGGATTTGAATGTGGAGGATTCACTCAGACCTTGGGATGAGTGAGGCTAGAATTAGGGGGCATAATGGAATGGAAATAGATTCGGGGGCTCACATTTACGGGTCCCTGAGGGTCATCGTGGGGTCCGGACACCTATGCACCTGTGGGGCACTGCAGAGGCGGGACACCTGCATCCCTGAAGTGTCACTGTGAAGCTAGGATGCCGAGGTCCCCACAGGGACATGGCCAAGTTGGCGCCCCTGCGCCCCTGGAGGTTTTGGTGAGGTCGGGAAACCTGAGTCTCTGTGGGACTATAATTGGGTGCCTGAAGAGACATGGAGATAGCCCAGCCCAGGTCTCTATCTTAGCGACCTCTCCTCTCCACCTCCCCGACCCCCGCACAGAAATTTAACACACCCTGGCGGCGCTTCTTCACGTCCATGCCAGTCTATGCCATCATCGTGGCCAACTTCTGCCGCAGCTGGACGTTCTACCTGCTCCTTATCTCCCAGCCCGCCTACTTCGAAGAGGTGTTCGGCTTCGAGATCAGCAAGGTTGGGCCCAGGAAGGAAAGGCAGGGGGCGCAGCGGGGGGAGATGGAGCAGCGGGCCTGGATCCCGAGAGGTTGGAACAAGGGGCAGGGAGGAGCCAAAGGTACTGGAAGCGGGTGGAGATGCCGAGCCAGCCGCCCCTGAGCCCTCGCTCTGTACGCTTTCTGGCGCAGGTGGGTCTGGTGTCAGCGTTGCCCCACTTGGTCATGACCATCATCGTGCCTATCGGCGGCCAGATCGCGGACTTCCTGAGGAGCCGCCGAATCATGTCCACCACTAACGTGCGCAAGTTGATGAACTGTGGAGGTGAGTGGGGCGGGGCCCTGCGCGCGGTCTGGGACGGCGGGGGCGGGGCGGGACCTCCGGAGGTCGGAGGTGGGGTCAGGGGCGTGTCCAAAAAGGCGTAGACCGGGTAAGGCCCGGCTTGGATGGAACAGAATCTCCCCGGCCCTCTCGAGGCCCACCGGGTGGAAGGACAAGGCGGGTGTGACCATCGGGTGGAGCCCCGGGGAGACCAAGTTCGGCCTGGCAGGGCGGGGCCTACACGGGACTGGGCGGAGCAGGACGGGAACTGGGCGATCTAGAGGGGCTATGAATGGGGGACCTGGAGAGGTCTGCGGGGCGTGCTGCCCAATCAGTGAGAACCGAAGAAAGGTGGGGAGGTGCACGGGTGGGGCTCGGACCCTGCGTCTTCAGCGCGCGGCCTACGGAGGCAGTGGGGCCATGGAGGGCCCAGCCGGGGCTGTGGTGGCTCTGGGGCACGTGGTCGCGGACGTTAGGGAGGTGAGGTTTTGGTTAGGACGGGCGCAGGCGGAATGCGAGACAAAGAACGCTGAACGGGACAGGCATGGAGGTGGCCGGGCTGGGGCTGGAGGGGCGGTGTGGGGCCGCCGACGCTCAGAGGACACGGCCCTCCGGCCCTAGGCTTCGGCATGGAAGCCACGCTGCTGCTGGTGGTCGGCTACTCGCACTCCAAGGGCGTGGCCATCTCCTTCCTGGTCCTCGCGGTGGGCTTCAGCGGCTTCGCCATCTCTGGTGAGAACCGCGAGTCCGCAGCTTGGCGGACTCGGGACAGCTCTGTAGGGAACTTCCTGGCTCAGGAAGGGGACCTCCCAGCCTGGCAAAAGGCAGCCTGGAAAGAGCAGGAGGGACGGGGGAGGTTGCGATGGGAGGAGGAGCGGCTTGGCGGCGGGAGTTGCCCGAGTGAGGTTCAATGGAGTGACGCCTTCTGGCTGCCTCGCCAGGGTTCAACGTGAACCACCTGGACATCGCCCCGCGCTACGCCAGCATCCTCATGGGCATCTCCAACGGCGTGGGCACGTTGTCAGGCATGGTGTGCCCCATCATCGTGGGTGCCATGACTAAGCACAAGGTCCGTGTGCCAGCCCTGACCCACTCGCCCTCCCCGTTTGTGTATGGGACCTCCCTGACCGGCTTCACCGTCGCTGGGCTCCATCCCTGCCCTCTCCTGGTCTCTCGGCTTCCCTCTGGATCTCTGCCTCCCTCTCTGTGCACTCGGGTTCTCGCTCCACCTTCTGTTTCTCTGTCCTCTGACCTCACCTACCCCTTGTCCCCCCACAGACTCGCGAGGAGTGGCAGTATGTATTTCTAATTGCCTCCCTGGTGCACTACGGGGGTGTCATCTTCTACGGGGTCTTCGCTTCCGGGGAGAAGCAGCCGTGGGCGGAGCCTGAGGAGATGAGCGAAGAGAAGTGTGGTTTCGTTGGCCATGACCAGCTGGCTGGCAGCGACGAAAGCGAAATGGAGGATGACGCTGAGCCCCCTGGGGCTCCTCCCGCCCCCCCTCCTTCCTATGGGGCCACACACAGCACATTTCAGCCCCCAAGACCCCCACCCCCTGTCCGGGACTACTGACCATGTGCCTCCCACTGAATGGCAGTTTCCAGGACCTCCATTCCACACATCACTGGCCTGAGTGACTGTCAAGGAACCCCAGTTCTCTCTGTCCTGCTGCAGGCCTAAGAAGCACTCACCCTCTTCCCCAGTGCTGTTAAGTCCTCTTCCCCCCCCCCCCCCCAATCGCGCCTCTCAGGGGTAGTGAAGCTGCAGACTGGCAGTTTCAAGGATACCCAAATTCCCTTCAAAGGTTTTCCTTCTCCACTTGTTCTGCCTCAGTGGTTTCAAATCTCTCCTTTCAGGGCTCTATTTGAATGGACAGTTCAATCTTTTACTCTCTCTTGTGGTTTTGAGGCACCCTACCCCGGCCCTTTCCTTTAACCCCACCCCCCTCTCGGGCTAACCCCCACCCCCACTCCCAGACTACTCAGCCTTCCTTGCCTTTCAGAAACATTCAAGGTCTTCCTCTAGAAGTTACAAACCTCTCCGATTTCATTTTGCATTTTCCAGGTTGGATTAACCAATCGCCCATCCCCGCCATTCTAGGGATCGATTCTCACCAGCGTTTCTGAGGGAGAATGGCGGTTTCAAGCCCCCTCCCCACTCCCGGCAACCCCCTCCCTTCACCAGCAGGTTCTGCTGAAGCACCAAATTCCCCAAGACCTTCTCCCTAGCTTAGCACAATGTCTAGGGAAGCAAGATGACGGTTTTAACACTATGCCTCTCTCCACCCCCATGCACTTTTTCTGACATGTTTTCAGGTCTGAATAGTGGCTGCTCAAGACCATCGACTCAATGGTGTGAAGCCACCATCATTGAACTTCCCTGTGGTGGTTTCCAGATGCCCCTCTTCCCCTTAATTCCTTGCACTTTATTCTCCTGGGTGGTTTCGAACTACTCTTGTTTTCTCAGTGGCCATTTGTTGTGTCCCTCAGGGGCTAAACGACTCAAAATCTGGGATCCTTCCCTTCTCAGACTCCCCTCTTTCGGCTTAGAATTTGGGGACCATATGCAGGAGGAGTCATGGAATCCCGGAAAGGGAATGGGGCTGGGAGAGAGGGGTGTTTTCCCCTGGAGCAGGGTTGTGTCTTTGTGTCTCCGTCTCTGTGACTGTAAACCCTGCCTCACTCCCAATAAAATGCTTTGGTGTACACACTCAGCCCTCATCGGCCTTGGCGGTCAGAGAAGCCTGGGCCCCCAGCTCCCTCCTCCAGTCAGACCCAGAGTCCCAGGGCCCCAGCCCTGTCCTCTCCCAGGAAGCAGGCCAGAGTAGGGGTCTAGTCAGGGGAACACTTGGTTTATTCGGCCTCAGACGGTGTTCTCCGGTCACAGCGAAAGCATCTCGGTGTGTTGAACGTCCTATCCGAGAGGACTACTAGGCAGCAAAGCGTGCCGGGAGGAAAGGACCTCTGGGTCCTTCCTCCGTGCGGGGATGGCGCGGGTCTGGCAGGACGCGAGTGGGGCTCACACGAAATTGTTGGGGAGTGTGGCGGGGGAGAGCGGCTGCAGGCTCTGGGGGCGGTTCCCGCGGGGCGGCGGGGGCAGCTGGGGCGGCGGGGGGGGGGGGGGCGGCGGCTGTTTAGTGGCGATGTGTGAAGGGACCCAAGCATCCGGGGCATAAAAGTAAAGGTCGTAGGGGTCCTTCGGGGCTTCCAAATGCATAACTGTGGGAGCAAAGGGGAGAAGGCATCACTAGGCAGACAGGGGTCCTGTCCCCTCTGCTGCGCCGCTGGCCAAGGAGGAGGCGGGAAAGAGGATTCAGATTGTTTTCTGGGCTTGGGTTTTCAAATTAAAGGGTGATGCCCCCCAGAATCGAAGAGGGGGCGTCGCGTCGGAGCAGCAGGGCGGGGCCTGCAGTGGAGAGGGCGGGGTATACAGGGCTCCCCTGGGAGGGGGGAAGGGGCGGGGCTTGTGGGGATCCGCGGCTCCCAGCCTGTTGCAATTCCCAGCTGGACTGGGAGAGGCGCTGGACGTGTCGCCGGGAATTTCGGAGCACTGGGGGGCAGAATCATGGAAGGGTCGGGGCTTCTATTGACCTTGGTTGGGGGACCTGAGTTTTGGCAGGGCGCCCTAAAGTGCCAGGCGAAACCGCGTTAAAGAAACATGCAGTCATTTAAGGAGAGGGGCGCTGTGAGGGTCGCTCACCAGGTTCATCTCCGTCGTTTGGAAGCCGGTGGTGTGCGAAGGGCCGGTGTCGAGCCGCCCGGCGGTAGAGACACCAGAGCAGCAGGAAAATGCCGATCAGCAGTCCGGTCCCCGCGAGGAAGAGGCAGAGGGCCCCACCCGTCGCACCCCGGGGGCGCCCCACCAGGGTCACGCCTGAAGGACCAGGGTTCAAGGATTGAGCAATCTAAACTCCCAGCCCCTACTTCCAGAGACCCAGGAGCCCTGGCCTCCCTCCACCCTCACATCCCCTGACAGCCTCCTCCTGCCTCGCACTCAGGAGCGGGGACGGTGGGCGATGGAGGGGGGTGTTCCCTAGGCCGCCCTCCCTCAGACCCAGGAGTCCCGACCCCCAGCCCCCTACTCCCTCCAACCCAGAAGTCCGGGTCCTGGCCCCTCACCGGTCTTCTCCACTCGTTCCACCACGATGATAGTGCTGACTCTCTCACCTCGGCTGCGCCGCTGGGGGGCCCGCGGAGTGGCAGGGGCCGGCTGACTGGGGGAACCCAGAGGAGCAGGGGGGCCCGCAATCCGGGCTGAGGGAAGAAGGGCATCAGGCCCTTTCAGGCTAGAGTTCTGGGAGGCCTTCAGCTCAACTGTCCCAGGAGAAACTGAGGCGGGCAATTTAAGGGACTCAGGCTGGGTCACTGCAGGGGTTTCTGGTTTGGGACTCAGGGGCAGCTCATTTAGGTCAGTAGCTTTGACCTTGAAAGGTGTAGTCGATTCTGGGTGAGGACTGACGGAGGTCTCAGGGTCAGAGGTCATGGGGTTCTCTGTGGCATCTTGGTACTGGGGTGTGGGGGATTCTTTTTGGGGCATTTCAGTGAGGCTGGGGTTGTGAGTTCCATGGGATTCTTGGTGGGGGGTCTCAGTAGAGTTGGGATGGAGGGTCTGGAGGAATTCAGAGTTTGGGGTTTCGGTGGTGTCAGGGTTATGGGTTTCTGGAGATTTGGGGTGAAGAATCTTGGGGGGGCCAGGATGTGGGGTCTCAGAGACTTCTGCAAGTGAGACTTCGGTGGAGTTAAGTTTGGGAATCTCTGCGGATTCTTGGTGTGGAGTTTGGGTAGGGTCAGGGCTTGGGGTCTCAGGAAATTCTGGATATGGGGTTTTGGAGGGATTAGGTTTGAGCGTCTCAGAGGATTCTGGGTGTGGACTGTCAGTCGGGTCAGATTTGGGGGTCTCAGAAGGTTCTGGATCTGTCATTTCAGAGTGGTTAATTTTGGGAGTCTCCAGGGAGTCTGCTATTGAGGTATTGGGTGAGTTAAATTTAGGGTTCTCAGAAGACTCTGGGTGTGGGGTTTCTTGGAGGTCATTGTTGGTAGTCTCAGTGAAGTCAAGGCGGGAGGGCTCAGGGGAAACTGCATGAGGTGATTTGGAGGGCTCGGGGTAAGCAGTCGCAGGGGAGTCTGGGTTAGGCAGGTCTCTAGTCGCATTCTCAGAAGCAGGAGGGGAGGTCTGAGAGGGGTGGCCCATCTCAGGGAAGTCGGAGCCTGTAAGTGGCGAGGCCGAAGGGTCGGCCTTGGAACCCAGCCGGGAGAGGAGGAAGACGAGGAAGAAGAGGATCGGGCTGAGGGATTTCATAGTTCTGGGAGACGCCTATAGCTGCGGAGGAGCGAGAAGAAAGGGGGTAAGGTTGGAAGCCTGCCGGGATCTCCGGCCCACTCCCAGAGGCCACGCCCACCCCGGAGACCACGCCCCGTCCCCCAGGTGGGCCGAGATCCCTCCCAGCTCGGCGCCCAGGAAAGGAGAGGAACCCAGCAGCAACTCCCTGAAGGCTCTGGGGCCGTAGCTGCCGTAGCTAAGGGAGACGGAGGCGCGGGGCTTCTTGGGAGTCGTAGTTAATTTCCTTATCTGTTTCCCTGAGGGGGTCCCAGGAAAATTGGGAAGGACCTCAGACCTCACCAAGGCCTCAGACTTCCTCTACTTCTATTTCAGAGGGTGTAGACCTCCAAGGGGACCTCCCTTCCTCTCCCATGGCTCCGCGGACACCTTCACCACACAGTTGTTTACACTAGAGGAGGCTCAGAAGGAATGGCTGCAGGCTGGGGGCCCGATAGGCCTGGATCTGAGGGAAGAGGGAGACACCTGGGACCTGGGAGAGAAAGCTGCTGGGGGTTCACCCCAGTTTCCAGAGGGTGGATGGGCATTGTGGGTCTAAATTCCTAGTTCCTTAGAGAGGAGAGCTCTGAAGTTTCAGATGCCTAGAATTTTGAGGGAGCAAGATTAGGGGTTCTGGATTACAGGGTAGAAAGGAGATAGGTGTCTTGAACTCCAGGGGACTGGAAACTCCGAGTCTTTGGCCCTCAGCAGACAGGGGTGTAGGGTTCTGGATGGGGCAGGACTCTGGTCACTCTGTTTGTTGAGGATGGCGCTGAGATCCCAGACTCTCAGGACTGGTCTGGGGCAGACACCTAGGTCTGTGCTCAGGTGGAGGGGGGGGGTGCCAGATAACTGAGTAGGACACGGTTACTTGGGGCCTGGGGTCTCTTACCTGCTTAGTGAGGTCCAAGATAATAGCAGATGAGCAGAGCTGGACGCAGAGATCGGTGAATGCTGCAGAATGGCTCCAGGAGGGGCAGCAGGAGGTAGGGTCCCAGGGGTGCAGGTGACGCACCTGACCCTGTCTCTGGGGATCCTGGGAGCCTGGCTACAGCCTTGTGCTCTTAAAGGGACAGAGATAAAGAATATCATCTCTGGAACGGGGAAGGGAGTTGGGATTGGATCATCTATCTGGTGGAGGGATATGGCCCAACCAAGCTATCTTTTTGAAACCAGATGTCCAGGGGTGCCTGGGTGGCTCAGTCGGTTAAGCATCTGCCTTTGGCTCGGATCATGATCCCAGGGCCCTGGGATCGAGCTCTGAGTCTTGCTTGTGCTGTCAAATAAATAAAACCTTAAAAATAAAATCAAAAAGAAAAAAAATTAAAGAAACCAGGGATCCAGGACATCTGCCATCTCCTACATGCAAACCCAAGTCTAGAACACTGGGTCTTACTTGAAGACCCAGGAGTCTGGGCCTCCAGCTGTCTCCCCGCAGATCCAGGAATCCAGGCTCCCAGGCCTCTCCTCTCTGGGGAAATAAGGGTCCAGGGTCCCATGTCTTGCCATCACGGACCGAGATTGCTACTGCCCTTTAGGACTTCTGAATCTTGGCTCACCTCCCCCCAGTGTGCAGAGAGCACCCTCTTAAGAGCCAGTGTGAGGGGACTGGGCCTTCACAATGCCCCCAAACTCCTCCCCAGGAAGGCTTAGCCTCATGCACAGGGTAGCCTGGGGGCCCTGGCCTGTCTTTCCCCTCTTTGCAGATTTGCCTGTCACTTCACCGGCCTTCACCCCACCCCCAGCCCCCATTACCTTTCGCCTTCTGCTGCCTTTCTCCCCCTCCATCTCAGACTCTATTTTTTTGGTTCTCTGCTGCCTGGATTTCTCTCTGGGCATCCCTGTGCTAGCTGGCTGTCTTTCTATCTCATGGCTTTCTCGGAGCCCCTTCCCTCCATCTCCAGCTGGCTCTTTGTCCGCCCCCCCACCCCCGTTCTTCTTTCCTTCCTCCTCTGTTGCTCCCTTTCTTCCCCTCTGTCACTCTGTCTTTGTCCTTCCCTCTTATGGTTACTTCATCTATGTGTCTCTGCTTCTCCCCATCAGTCCCTCAGTTGCTTTCCCTGTCTCTCTCTGTGTCTCTGGATTCTGCTCTGATGGTCCCTCTGCCGGTCTCTATTTTTATCCCTCTGACACACCTCCTGTGTCCACTTCTCTGTCTGTCTGTCTCTCCCCCTCCTGCTTCCCCTCAGGTCCCAGCTCCTGGTCCCAATTAGTTGGTGGCTGCCAAGGCAGAGGCAGGGCCCCCACTCCTGGCTCCTCATTACTGCTGGCGGCTCCTAATGAGCCTGGGGGGGGGCAGCTGACCCGGCGCCCCCAGCCCCCTGGTCTGCGTCACTGCCCGCTGCGGGGGCTGTGGAGGCGATATAAGGGGGCTGCTGCCTGGTTGTTCGAGCCCACTGCGCGGTAGCGGGCCCTGCAAACGGGCGCAGGAGGTGGGTGGGTGGTGGGATCCGGGGTTCTGGGCCAGGACGTGGGCCTCACTGAGCTCTTCCCTGTCTCTCCACAGGTGATGGAGACCCGCCAGGTGTCCAGGAGCCCCCGGGTGCGGCTGCTGCTGTTGCTGCTCCTGCTGCTTGTGCCCTGGGGCGACCACACAGCCTCAGGAGTCGCCCTGCCCCCAGCCGGGGTCCTCAGGTACGCGGGGCGCCCGGGACACCCAGAGACGGGCGGGGATTCAGACAGGTGGGACCAGACCCAAGGAGAAAGGGGCACAGAGCAGAGGAGAATGGAGAGGAGGAGGACCGAGAGGCGGACGGAGACCAGGGGTGGAGAGAGGTGGTGTGGACAGGGAATCAGCGCGAGGAAGAGGTACAAGAAGATTCTGAGAAAAGCGTTGAGAGATTTGAGAGGAGCCGAAGCCGCAGCGATTCGTTCCTTGAGCGAAGTTTACTGGGTTCTTAGTGTGCATCAGGCCTGGCTCTGAGCGCTGGGGGTGGACACAGGCATCGACTCCGTCTCTCCTCAGGGAGCTTCGAGCCCGGTGAATAGACAGAGACCCGTACAGAGGGAGGCAGGGGGACAGAGGACAGACGCCGAGCCATTTCACAGACAGTGCAGGGACAGGGCTTCGAATTAGACCGCGGGAGGTACAGGTGGCGGCGGGCGGGGGTCCGGGACCCGCGGTAACCGGCTCTTTTGGTCTCCTCGCAGCCTCCGTTCCCCCGGCCGGGCCTGGGCGGGAACCGCCACCCAGCTGTCGCGGCGGAGCCTGGCCCTAGCGGACGACGCGGCCTTCCGGGAGCGCGCGCGGCTGCTGGCCGCCCTCGAGCGCCGCCACTGGCTGAACTCGTACATGCACAAGCTGCTGGTGCTGGATGCGCCCTGAGCGCCGCGCCCGCCCGGATCGAATAAAGATCCCGCAGTGCGCTCTGGTCTGCGTCTCCTTCCTGCGCCCGGGGTGTGCGTGCGGGATACGCGGGCGGGGCTTGCGTCGCTACTCCGGTGTATCTCATCTCCTCAGTCCCCTCTCTCTTTTCTTCCCACCTCCTCCCCCACCAATCATCTTTCCCTTCCTCCACTCCTATTCTCTGTCTGCCCCCTGCTCTGGCCTCCCTCCATGCCCCAGCTCTGTCCCCTCCTCTCGCTCTGGGCTTCTGTCCCTCCCCACCCGCGTCTCTGCTCCCACCCCACTTGCGGGTCTCCGTCCTCCCCTCTGGGTTTCTTTCCCCTTCTCTTGTTCCCTGCAAACTACCAGGTCTCTGGTTTCCCTGAGTCCCAGTCCCCTTCTCTAGGTCTCTGTCCCTCTCTGGGTGTCTGTTCGCCATCTCTCTGAGTCTCTGCACTTCTGTCTCTTTTCACCCTCCCGGCTTCCTAATCCTCTGCCTCCTCTCTCTACTCTTCTTTCTGCCTCTTAAACTCTTCCTTCCATTCCTAATCGCTTTCCTTTTTCACTGCCTGATTCCCTCGGATCTTTTCTTTCTTCCGTCGTTTCCCTCTCTCCCTCTTCCAGCTCTTTCTCCGAAAGTCGCCTTTTCCGCTCTCTCCTCACTTCCCAACTTCGCCATGGGCGCAGTGGAAAGATGGGGCGGGGGTTGCCTCTGGGGCGAGATGAACCTACAATTCAAGACCAGGTTCCCCCAGACCTCGATGTGTGGTATTGGGAAGGGCTGCTTAACCTCTGAGCCTTTTTTCCCCTCATCTGAGGATTAACCGAGACACACCATGAGACAACTTCAACCCAGTGCCCGCGAAGCAAAACGCGTTTATTAGAAAAGGGTTTCTGCCCCTCTAGCAGCAGCCTCCAGAAGTTTGTTCAGGGTTTTGACTGCGCCCGTCCCAGGAGACCGCTGGGGCGGGAGGAGAGGACAGAGGGGACCAGGCGTCAGGCTCCCGGAGGCACAGGGCTGAGGCGCTGGTGAAGCGAAGCAGCAGCCAATCAGAATCCGTCTCCTTTTCTCTCTGTCTCGCTCACTGGCTGCTCCCGCCAGCCCTTCAGTCCCAAAGCTCAATGGTGACCATGGCAACCCGCTCCGAGGGGTACGCAGAGGGCTCCAAAGAGCGCGCCCTGGGCGCGGCTCGTGCGGATCGCGCGCTGATTCGTCTAGAGAAGAGGGCGGGGCTGGGCGCGTGGGCTCGCGGGAAGGGGGCGGGGCTGGCGCTGGGTGAGTGGCAAGCCGTCGTGTGGGTTGTCTGGGAGGCGGACCGCGCCCTAATTGGCCCTTAGGCTGTAGGGGTGGGCCTGCTTCTCTCACTCAGAAATACTGAATCATGAAGGAATAACTGTATTCCTCAACACCATCTGGAGTTGACCAAATTTCATAAGTAAGACTCTGAAAGTCAAGAGTAATTTCCCCAAGTTGCCGGCGCCAGTAAAGGACAAAAGGGTAACTGGAACGCAGATCTGTATGACTTCTAGTCTAGACCTTGCCATTACTCTCCTGGAGAAATGGGAGTAAAGTTAGGAGCAGTTACCATATGCCAGGCCCCCGTCTAAATCTTGCACTCCTCTTGGCTCTCTGAGCCAGGCTCACAACAACCTCGTGAGGAGCTTCATTGGCTTTTGGCCGGAGGGCCTGCTAGCTGGGTCTTTGCCTGAACTCCTCCCATATTTCCTCCCTAGATGTCTTCTGTATGTTCGAGGCTTTTCATAAAATGGCGCCTGGAAGCCCTTCCTCCTCCACTCCACTCACCTCTCCCCAGGAAATTTCAGCAATTCCCAACAGGCAGAACCCCATCTCCAGACTGTGGGCTCAAGCCTCAGAGCTCTGGCCACTTATTGGAACACTGACATTCACCCCATCTCATATGAGCTTGGTGTTCCCCCAAACCTACTCCTTCTCATGGGTTCCCATTTTGGAACCAGTCACTGGGTCAGATCGACGTGCTGTCCTTGCCCCTTCCTTCAGCACCCTCCTTCACAGCCATCAGTCTCTGGCTCTGTCCTTCCTGCCCTGCCTCTCTCTGCCCTTCCTCTTCTTCCCAGCCACATGCCCAGCTCAGCTCAAGCCTCATCCTCTCCCATCTGGACCAAGCCCCAGCCTTTTCCCCACCTCCTGCCTCCTTTCATATTCATCCCCCATGCAGGCTCAGAAGCTCTCTTCCCAATCCTCCTTGCCCTGATCCTCCTCTTTTCTTTTAATCCCAGCAGCATGGTGGTTTCTATGGCTCTCTGCCCACAGAGGTGCTTTCCCACCACCTGGTCTTCACACACACACACACACACACACACACACACACACTTCTCTCTGCCCATGACACCCTCCTTTGGTCCCTGCTCAATGTAACAAACTTTACTCATATTTCAAGACTGCACACAGATGTTACCTAATAGGGACAAAATCCCTATCCTTCCAGGACAGGTTAAGTGCATTTTCTGGGTTCCTATGGAACCTACAGCTACCTCTATCACTATCTGCCTTTATTTTTTTTTTTAAAGATTTTATTTATTTATTTGTCAGAGAGAGAGAGGGAGAGAGAGCAAGCACAGGCAGACAGAATGGCAGGCAGAGGCAGAGGGAGAAGCAGGCTCCCTGATGAGCAAGGAGCCCGATGTGGGACTCGATCCCAGGACGCTGGGATCATGACCTGAGCCGAAGGCAGCTGCTCAACCAACTGAGCCACCCAGGCGTCCCTGCCTTTATTTTTTTTTAAAGATTTTATTTTATTTATTTGACAGAGAGAAAGAGATCACATGTAGGCAGAGAAGCAGGCAGAGAGAGAGGGGGAAGCAGGCTCCCTGCTAAGCAGAGAGCCCCATGCAGGGCTCCATCTCAGGACCCTGAGATCATGAGATCATGACCTGAGCCGAAGGCAGAGACTCAACCCACTGAGCTACCCAGGCTCCCCCACCATCTGCCTTTAAATAGGGGTGACTCTGACCCTCCCTTGCTCAAAACTCTCCCAAGGAACCCTCTGTGGTGCTGAAATTGTTCATATCTTGACCCGGGTTTTGGTTTTGTGGTTGTTTGCATATGTGAAAACTCATGCACCTGATACTTAAGATTTGTCCATTTATCTGTATGGTTCCATTTCTAGTGTATGCACTGAAGCGAGCATATCCATTTATCTGTATGCAAGTTGTGTCTCAATTAAAGCATAAATAACAACAACAACAAAAGCAATAAAATCTCTGAAATCTCCCATCATCCTCAGGAGAAAACCAGGGCTCTTCAGCCTGGCATTGGAGGGCCTGTTTTTCTACAGCTTTATTTTCCTTTCTTTAACAAATAACTTAATGAATTTTTGAAAGATTTTATTTGAGAGAGAGCGAGCATACAAGCATGAGTGGGTGAGGGGCAGAGGGACAAGGAGACTCCCTCCTGAGTGGGGAGACCTTGCAGGGCTCCATCCCAGGACCCCGAGATCATGACCTGAGCCCAAGTCAGATGCTTAATGGACTGAGCCACCCAGACGTCCCCACGGCTTTATCTTCTAAGGTCTAATCACAGCACATGAATGAACAGTAAGTGATGAGTAAGCTAGTGGCACACTGGTCCATTTCCTGCCGATTGTTTGCCCTGCAGGGGACATCTGTGATGTGTGCCCGGCCCATGTGTCTCTTTCCCTCTTTCTGCCAGGAGAGGGGAGAGGAGCTCAGTCTCCCAGCCTCTCTTGCAGCTAGGAGGGGTCGTAACAAACACTTCTGGCCAATGAGACATGAACACAGGTCTGCTGCTGGCTCTGGGAAGGCCACGTCTTTTCTTTATAAAGAAAGGAAGGGACAAGTCCCCTTCTTCCGACAGATGTGATGTATGAAGCCACACCTGCCGGCTCCCGAGCAAGAGGGAAGGGCTGAGAGGATCACAGAGAATCATCGTTCCCTCATCCCCCAGGCTGTGGAGACTGAGCTGTGGGCTCATAGCTGCCCTCCTCCAGACTTGTTTTAGGAGGAAGATAAACCCCTAGTATTTAACCCATTGTTGGGTGTGTTTTGCTATTGCTCAGAAATGTAGTCACCAGTGTTACAAAACCAAAAAACTTCACATAAAAACTCAACACAGGGGTGCGGATCCTGGAGCACTGTATCTAGGGTCCCCGAACCGGAGCCCTCCCAGCTAACGGCACAACAATGGTAACAGTAGGATTCCCCGGGAATTCTCTGACTAGACCTTGCTCTGAGCGGCTCACACTGGGGGGGGCTGGAGGTAGCAGAGCTGGAGATGGGGCCAGGTGGGTGGCGGGGACTGGCCCAGCAGCAGGACGGACAGCAGCAGCAGCAGCAGCAGGCCCAGGACGGGGGCCGGGATCAGCGGCGGCCGAGTGATCCTGGTGGGAGGCAGCCCAGTGTTCAGAGAAGGCCCCAGGGCGGGGGGCTGCTGGGGCTGTCTCAACAGGGGGCAGTACCCCAGCGTGTGCCGGCCACCCTCATTCTGGAGATGCCTCGGGGCGCACCTGAGTGGCTCAGGCTGCAGGGAGGGCAGGCAGAGCTGGCCCCAGCCTGGTCTCCTGACTGGGACCAGCTCTCTGGGCACAGGCACCAATGCTTGCTGCGGCTCGGGCTCGGTGGGGCTGCTGGACAGAAAGGAGGGCGAGGCAATCACGCTGACCTTTTCCTCTGCCTCCAGGCCCCTTCCAGTCCCGGTGGGTCCTGTTACCTCTCAGGAGGGCTTTCCAGAACATCTCCAGGATGCGGGTCCCCCAGAGGGCTGGGGAGATTGGCCTGGAGGGACAAAGGAAACAAACTTGAGACTGGGTCCTGGATTGGGAGAGGCCCTTGGTTCAAGCCACTGGACAGAATTGACCACATGGAAGGGGGTGGAGTGCAGTGTGACACCCCACAGGGTTGGGTTCCCAGCTCTGATGCCAACAGCTCGGGAGAGATCATCCATCAAGTCAGCTGTGAGGAAACTGAGGTGGGGTCCCATCTCCGTGGAGGGAAGGGGGAGGTAGGCTTTGGGGTCAGGCTGCTCAGAGACCCCCTTTTGGAGGGTTTGGACCCCAAAGGGGCCCAGATGCCTGGCACACGTTCGGGCTCCCATATTCCTCCTACCCTGAGGACCCCGGGCTCCCTGCCTCTCCTCCCCGAGCTTCCCTCCCTATCCCTGCCTGAGAATGGCGACGGGCACCTGCACCATGCCTTGTGGCTTCGAGGAGCACAGCAGCTGGTGTGAGTGGTGCCAGGCGGGGGAGCTGTGACAGGCGCTGTGCCCCAGGGAGTTCTGGGGCTGGCTGGGGCGGGCCCAGCCCCTTCCTGTGCGTGGGCGCATGTGCGTGTGCATTTTCGCATTCCGGGGGTGTAGCCACGTCTGTGAGGCCTGAGGTTTAGCCTCCACAGCCCTTTGTGTGTGCTTGGGGGTTCCCCCGGGAACATTCTGGCCGCCCACTGGCCCGCAGGCCTCCCCCCACGGCGCTGTCCGCTCTCATTAGCTATAGCAAGGGCCTTGTTATCTCTCGGCCGAATGATTTTTCTGTCTGCTGGGGAGAAGAGGGGGTGTGGGTGAGGGCTGGGAAGAGCTGCCACTGTGTCACCCTCCTCAAGGCCCTGGAGTGGGTGGGGACTGGGAGGGGGTGCTGGGGACTGCCTACCATGATCTGGGGCGCTGCTTCTTCCTCTTCCTCTCTTCTGGGCAACCTGGGGGGCAACAGGGTCACTGCAAGCGTCTTGCTTCCACATGGCTCCCGTTCTCCCACTGTGGGGCTGGACGAGCCTTTAGAGCAGGGGTCTGAGTGGGGAGTGGGCATCACGGGTGGGCCTGGGGGTGTCCTGGATCCCCATGAGCAAGCTGCTGGGTGTAGGTCTGTTGTGCATATTTGGCAGGGGAATTGTCAACAAACTCTCAGGAGTGTGTGACCCCCAAAAAGGGTAAGAGGCTCTTTTGATTTTTTTCTTCCACTATCTGATGCTACAGCGGGGAGCTGAGGCTTCTGCTCTCTTACTCTCCCAAACACCAGAGACTCGGAGCGGAGACTCAGGGCAGCCACTTCGTGCCTGTGGGGTTGTGCCGCTTTCAGTGAGTGTCAGTCTTACTGGGTCTTCCTTTAGGACAGAGATTCCAGAAGCCAACTGTGTGAGCAAGTTCCCCCACAAATCATTTCTCTTCGGTGGGCAGGCCCTCAGCTTCTGCCCCTCTGAGGGTTGCAGCTGCCCGAGCCCGTGAAATACCCCTCTGGGACTCAGACCTCAAGCTGTGCGACGCAGACGCCTCTTGGAGACCTGGACGGCCATACCACAGGCTACCACCTTCACTGGGGAATAGGGGTCCAGCCCTCCAGCTGCCGCCACCTTGACACCCTCAGGACACAGCTGTGTCTTCAACTAGGACACAAACAGGCATCTCGGCTGGTAAGCCCCCAGCCTCTGCCCTGTCAGACACGCAGCTGTCTCATCTCCTGGGATGGCCGCTTGGGCCCCCGGGGGCTCCTCCCCCAGCACCTCTCAAGGTCCAAGCCCTCACCCTGGTCAGCTTTAGGGGCCATGGGTTTCACCTCCTCCGTTGCTTCCAGCTTCCAGCTTCCCAGTCTGTGGGTCATACTGCCCTGCTCCTGGGAAATTCCAATGTCCAGCCCCCACCCCCGCTGCTGCTCAGCCCCTTCTCCCTTCCCTTCCCTGGTGACGCAGGGTGGGGGGGGGGGCATATCTCCAGAGTCCCCCTCCTGCCCAATCTCAGCTTTCTCAGACAGGTCCAATTAGAGGCCAGTGGCAGGCGGCTCATTAGTTGTTGCAGCCCAGAGCCTGAAGCGGGGTGCAGCGGGAGGCATCACAGGAAACCACAGGTTTCCATAGGAGATAAACCACAGGCCCCAAGGCCAGGCCTGAGGAGGATAGGCCCAGACATCTCGTGCTTTATCTCTCCCCAGAGGCCTGCCGCTGAGCTTCCTAACAATCACAGGTCTGGGGCTCTGGACAGTAATGCTTACAGCACCCCATCACGGGATTTGAACCCAGGCTGTCTGATTCCGGAGTCGCCGACTGTCTCTTAACTACCTGGGTGTTCTCCCTGGGCCAGTCTGGGTTTCCTTCATCCCAGGATTCCTTGGAGGCCTTGGGAGAGGTATGTTCAGTGACAGTGACCCAGTGACTGAGCTGTCCCATCAGCCAGACAACTGTCTTCTTGTCTAAGAGTCTCCTATATGAGTACTGCTCCTATGGGACCCCATTCAAGCATCATGTCCCCAGGAAGCCTTCCCCCAGTTGGCTCGAAGTGCCAGATGTCCTCTCAGAACAGGATGGGTCAGAGTCTGTCTCCCTCTAGACCAGGAGATGCTGAAGGCAGGGCTGGGGTGGCTCATCCTGGTTCACAGGCCAAGGGTCACTTCGGGGGGAGGGAATGAATGAATGAAGGAGGGAATGAGGTGCAACTCCCCCCAGGGCTTTTCCAGTCATTGCACAATGTCCAAGAATGTGGTGTCACCCCAAGCTAGGGGGATGGCTCTGGAAGGAACAAGCTTCTTACCACATTGATCGCTCCTTCCTTCCTCCCTGAAGGTGTGCTAGCTCTCCCTGCAAGTGTCTCTGTGGGAAAAGGCAAGGGTAAGTCTCCTAGGCTGTGACCCCTGCAAGAATTACCCACCTGCTGCTAAAACCTGCCCTCCTCTTGGGCTCCCTCCCTGGGTCGGGGGGCCGAGCTCTACATCCCCCTCAGGCGTAGAAGCCAGACTCCTTTCTCCTCAGCACCCAGGACTCCAGGTCCCCCAAACCTCTCACACTCCCACGAGCTTCTCTTACTCATGTGGACCAAAAGGAAGCCCGGCATTTCCTTCCTGCATCCCCTTCTCCTCCCAGGTTCCTGGTCTGGGGGCAGCCCCCCGCCTGCCCGCCCAGTTGTTCTCTCTCAGGACCCAGATCCTAGTTTCTCCTCCTTCCCTGCGGCCTCAGTCGCCAACCTGACACTGTTTCCTAAATACATCCCTGAGCTCCAGGCTTGTGCACCCACTGACCCCAGGTAGCTCCCTGGCCGTCCCTCAGGATCCCATCTCACTAGGCTGCAAGGTAAGTTTTTTTTTTTTTTAAGATTTTATTTATTTGTCAGAGCGAGAATGAGCACGAGCAGGAGGAGGGGAAGAGGGAGAAGCAGACTCCCTGCTGAGCAGGTAGCCTGATGTGGGACTCGATCCCAGGACACTGGGATCGTGACCTGAGCTGAAGGCAGACGCCCAACCCACTAAGCCGCCCAGGTGTCCCTGCAAGGTAAGTTTGATGTCTCTCTGACTTCTCCCTTTCCAGCACCCCAGACCCCCAGCCCCATCTCTCCTACCCCACTTCTCTCTGCCCATCCCTCCTCCTCTATCCCAAGGCCCTGGCCTGCCTCAGGCTTTATCTTCTGGACCCTTGCCCCAGCCTCCTTCCTGGCCTCCCTGCCTCTAGTCAGTCCCCATGCTCTCCATATAGGCTCCCCACTCCCCCGCCCCCACCAGGGATCTTTCTAGAGGGATTTTTCTATATTGAGAGCTGACCACACCCACTCCCTACCCTCAGTCATCCTGGGACTCGTTGGAGAAAAGTACAATCTCTCTGCTTGATTTACAGGTAATTCCTGTTGTGATCGGGCCCCATGGCTCCCCAGCCTCCCGCCACTCCCTCTGCTGCCCAATCGTGTTCTATGCTTTCATGCCCCACATCCTCCTGTGTTTGCTTTCCCCTGCCAGGAAGGCTTCTCTCTCCTGACACCGCTCAACTTCTCTCTCTTCTCCGAAATAAACTCAAGTGTTGGTTTCCCAGTGACACCTCTCCAGTCTCCTACCCGACACAGGTCTTCCCTTTGCTGGGCTCCCTCAGGGCCTGGCCCCCACCTCTGCACACCCATCACTCTGCATGGGGATGGCCCATTCGCACGATCTTCCCACCAGGCCCCGAGCAGCTTTGCACCTTAATTCTAGGACCCAGAGCTGGTAGCACCCTGAGGCCTGGATCAGTGCTCCTTTAGATGGGGTGTCAAGAGCCCCCAGAGGAATTCACACCTCCTCAGAAGGATGTGACTCTGCCACCCACAGGCTACGTGACTGGGAACGTGTGACCTCTCTGAGCCTCAGTTTCCCATGGGTAACAGGATGAGGGGTGAGGATGCCTACCTTGCAGAGATACTGGGGAAGGTAAATGAAAAATCGGGGTGCATGGGTGGCTCAGTTGGTTAAGCTGTTAAGCATCTGACTCTTGGTTTCTCCTCAGGTCATGATCTCAGGGTGGTGAGATGAAGTCCCCTGTTGGCTCTGTGCTCAGTGTGGAGCCTGCTTGAGACTGTTTCTCCCTCTCCCTCTCCCCCAACTTGCGCTCACACGAGCTCTCTCGCTCTCTCAAATAAATAAACAAATCTTTAAAAAAGAAAACAAACAGCACAGGCATTGGAGGGAAATGCAAAAGCTTCTCTCAACCCAGGGAGAAAGTGAGCAAAGAAAGGAGTTTCTCCTTTCAGAATGGTGAACAGTATAATTCTGAAGCAGTCTTATTTTCTTTTTCTTTTTTTTTCTTTTTTAAGATTTTATTTATTTATTTCACAGAGAGAGATCACAAGTAGGCAGAGAGAGAGATAGAGGAGGAAGCAGGTTCTCTGCTGAGCAGAGAGCCCGGTGCGGGACTCGATCCCAGGACCCTGAGATCATGACCTGAGCCGAAGGCAGAGGCTTAACCCACTGAGCCACCCAGGCGCCCCTGAAGCAGTCTTATTTTCAAGACAACGCAGTTACAGACCTGTTAGCAATATTTCCTTAAAAAAAAAAAAGAAAAGCAGACAGACAGAGAGACTTCTGGCACTAATAGATTAAAATCTCACTTTTCTGTTGTGGACACTGAAGATGAGTTGTCTCGGTTGTTTAGAAGGATGTGGAAATACTGCTCAGGTAATTACAGAAGTCATAAAACAACCGCCATGGCTGAGTTCAAGATTTCCACATGGGCTTGCTAAGCTGTTCTTACGGTGCCTTCTATCCCCAAAGTAAAAGCTTAATGTATCTTTACGGTATCCGGAGGAACGACTCACTTCGTGACTTCCCCCGGCAGGACCATTGTAAACGCAGGGCTTCCTGACAGTGCTTTCTCAACGACAAAACTACCACTGTGCAGTTTGCATTTGCTTTGTTTGCTCTTGTCTACTCCCCTGGAGGGCCAGTCCCCAGAGGGCAGGGATGGTGTTCTGCCTGGCTCGGGCCTGTGTCCAGAAGGCCCTTGGTCAACATCTGCCCATGGAATGGGCAGCAAGCTCGTGGCACATGGGAGTCCCAGGCCCCTCTTCCAGCAACTGGACTCTAGTGGTTTCGGAGCCCCCCCACCCATGCTCACCAGTGTCCCAGCCGGGGCTTCAGGCAGAAACTCCACTTCCTCATCCGTCTCAATGATGACCTCCTCCCACTGCCACACTCCACACAGAGGGCTGGAGAGAGCAGCGGCTGCCACTTCTTGTTTCTGGGAGAGGAGAAGCTGTTTCTGAGGTCAGGAGGGCCAGGTGAAGGCAGAAGATGGGTCAGAGATGGGGATGGACACATGCTGAGGCATGGGGTAGGAGAAGCTGGGTCGGGGGCTGTGTGGCGGGGGTGAGGCTGGGCTGGGGAGCAGGTGGAGGCAAGACCTGGGAAGGGTTTGGCAGCAGGACCAAGGATTGGGGTAGGAATGAGGTAAAGGACTGAGATGGTCCTGGGGGGAGATGGGGTGGGTGAGAATCAGGGCTGCGTCAGAGCTGTGGCCGGCGGGGGGGTTGGGATGTTCCCGAGGAGCCAGGCCTACCTGCCGAATGGACTCGATCTCCACGCCCAGTGACGGGGGCAGCAGCCTGGTCCAGCCCACTCTTCTCGCCTGGGCCCCTTCCAGTAGCCTGGCCACATGGTCAAGAAGGGGCGGCTCTCTCTGCGCCTGCCCCTACAGGTCAGTCCACCCACTCTGAGGTGGCTGCTCTGCCCACCCTGTGGCTGGAGGTTGGGGGCCCCCTGCCTGCGGGCTCCCCTCCTGCCTCCTTTACCCCTGATGTTCCACTCACTCATCCGGCCCCTCATGGGTCTGACTCAGCTGCTCCTCCAGATGTGAGATTTCCAGCCTCAGTTCCTGCAAAGGAGGGAGTGGGGGACCCCTGTCTTTCTGTTCTTCTCTATCTCCCGGCCTTGGGCTCCTTTTACAGTCAATTCCACTCCCCTGACTTCTTTGGGCTCCTCCAGACATATATTGCCAAGGGACAAGAGGAAGAAAGCAGTGACAGAAACTTAGGAAGCCAAAGAGAGACAGAGAGCAGCAGGAACAGAGAAGGTAAGCCAGCAGCCCGGGAAACTAAGAACAAGAGACATGGACGGACACAGACTCACAGAGAGGCAAAGACATGCGAGGGGCAGGAGAAGCCTAATGATCAAGGACCAACGGAGGGTAGAATCACCCCTGGAGACAGACAGACTAAATCAAAGAAAGGCAGACACACAGAGAGATGGGCAGGGGAAATGCACTGACAAGACTCCCACAGAGAATGAAAATGGACCGGAGGTGGAGATACACAGGGTTCGCGCGCGTGCGCGCACGCGAGAGAGAGAGAGAGAGAGAGAGAGAGAGAGAGAGAAAGGAACAGAAGACAAGTGAAAAGGCCAGAGACACACACACCCCACAAGGCGGACAGGCGCAGAGAGAGGCAGTGAACGCAGAGATGGCAGAAGAGCAGGGCCAGGCAGCGGGCCGAGGGCGGGAAGGCTGCAGGCTACCTGGGTGGTCGTTCTGTACTCCTCCAATGTCTTGGCCAGACTCTCCGCATGGCGAGTGCGCTGGGGAAGCCCAAAGCCCAGTAAGACGAGGCCCAGCTCCGCCAAGATGCAGAGGCAGGGGTAGGGGAGACGGGCAGGGTGAGCTTGGGGGAGGAGCTATGGCCTGAGGGAGAGCATCAGGTTTCTAGCTCCTGCAGGGACAGGCTTGCCAGGCCAGGGGAACCCTCTGACCTCTCTGTGCTGCTTATCCAGGGCTAAGACCCAGGCAGGACTCCCAGACCTTGGGGCAGGAGCACATGGAAGGCAAATGTCCCCTCGCCACCCCCAGGCCCCTCACCTCCGAGAGGACAGCATCTCGTTGGCAAATGAGGCGTTCACACTCATAGAGCTGCCGCTGCCGAGGAAGGAGTCCATCCATCTGTCCGGCCTCCCAGGACAGGCCTCAGCGGGCGCTGCCCTCCCTAGCCCACCCAGCTCTCCCGAGCCCCACTCCTCAACCTCCCGTGATGTCTCTGGACATCAGCCACCCAGAGAGGGATTTCAGCCGAGCTGCCAGGAGCCCTGGGAGCCTGACGGCTTGATGAAGTCCCAGCTCTCACTCGGCTGGAGGGGCTGAAGTTGGTAGAAGTGACACTAGGAAGGGGTGGCACCTTCAAAGCCTCCTTCTCCGTGGCCAGCTCCTCACTCCTCCTTTTGACTCCATCCCGCTCCGCCAGCAGCTTCCCGTTCTGGAAGAAGGAAGGACCACTTCGGCCAACAGCAATGTTAGTGCCCTGATCACCTGACGGACAACTCGTGCTGAGCACGTTATGTATTTGGGCCCACTGAATCCCTCCACCCCGCCTACGAGATCTCAGCCGTGATTTCTCTGTCTGTCACGGGTGCTCATCTGAGGAGACAGGATCCACTCCACGGGGTTCATAACAGTATCTGCGAGCACGTCTGAGCACCTTGCCCGTGTTACCTCAGGTCTCCTCTCCCATCGTGCAGATAAAGGCAAGTGGGGCACAGAAAAGTTGAGCCCTGAGCCCCCAGGCCGTACAGGAGGTAATTCATTGCAAACACACGCTACTCTATGTTAATAAGCACAGAGCATTTAGAACAGTGCCTGGCACATACCAAATGTTCAGGAAATACAAAATATGTATTTTAAAGATACTTTCAAAACTTCACATTCTAAATATTTTCACACACATGTGAGTAAAAATACCAGTATAATGGACTCCCACTGCCCACCAGCTAGCTTCAATAATTATTTATATTTTCCTAGCTTCTTCCCTATTCTCCAAGTTTTTTTTTTTGTTGTTGTTGAACAGATGACTCTAAACCAAATGCCAGGTAGCCTGTGATTTCTGCCTAGAACGACTCTGGCATTTTAATTTCCTACTTAAGGAATTGTTTACTTTACCAAACTCACAACACCATGATCATGCTTAACAAAAGTAATAATTCCTTACTACAGTCTTATATCAAATTTGTGGATTTTTCTTTTCTTTTCTTTTTTTCCATTTTGGTTGTCTCACAAAGGTCTTTTCACATTTAGTTTGTTTGTAGGAGGATCCAAACAAGGTTGACTTTGGCTTTTGTTTGAAATGTCTCATTTCTTTTCCTCTGACAATGGTCGCCCACCCGTCCTAACCCAGGTACTTTTTGGGGCACGTCTTTTGGGGAATAAATCAAGTTATTTGTCCTGTAGAATTTGTGCATTCAGATTTGGCTTCCTGAGTTCTCATTCCCTCCACAGGACGTTCATCATATTTGTCCAACCTCTTCATTTCCTTGAAACTGGTGGGTAGATCCAGCACCCTGTCCAGGCTCCTGTTCAATTTTGGGGGGAGGAAGATTTCCTGGGTGCTGCTATGCATGTCACGTTGTGCCATTTGGGAAGAATGTCATGTCTGGTTGTTAATGTTTTCATTTGCTTCACCTTCTGATTTTACAGAGGAAATTGAAAAGTGGAGAGGCTAAGAAACTTGGCCAAGGTCACTTGGTGAGTGGACTCACCAAATTGGACTCTCTCTGGGGTGAGACGCAGCCCCGGGTGAGAATGGGGAACAGCTTCATCTCTGGCCTCAGGGAGCTCATCGCTAGAGGTGGGGACCGGTGCTGAAGCAGATGATAACTCAGGAGGCAGACTCTGATGAGGCCTAGGGCCTGGGCCCTGTGCAGCCTGGATGAGGGGCCTTCGGAAGTGGCAGGGCTGGGCCACCCCGAGTCCTCCAGGGGGAGAATTATCCGAGAAAACAAGGGGGCCAGGAAAGGGGCAGCCCATGCCAGCTGTGAAATGGGATCTGACAATAAAGTGGTCCCAAATCCAGTCGAGAGTTTCCAGGCACCAAAAACTTAGCAACTTGTGCTGACTTCGATGTGTAGCAGCCATGGGCAAAAGCATTTCAGGGCCGGGAGGCAGTTGGAGTTCCCTTGCCACGCCCCTCCTCCCCATGCCCCTGGGGACACCAGGGACAGTTCTGCCCTCTCTCCAGCTGGATGGGCTCCAAGTCCTCCATCAGCCCTCCCTCCTTCTTTTTCTCCGAGGGCCTGGGCTGCCAGGTGAAGGGCAGAGGAAGGACAGGCCAGGAATGCTGTGTCAACATCTGTCCACCTGGTGGGGATTTGGAGGCTGGATTCTGGGCTGTCCAGCAGGGAACCTGGTTACTCAGCCTCTCCTGCCTTCTTCTGCAGTAACCCGAGCCCTGCTCTGAAGATCCTCTGTAGGAAAGCCGAGTATCCTGAGTGTCCCCTACACCAGCATTATTCTCCTGTAACTTGAGAACTCCATCTATAGATGCTCTGTAGGCTGCTGTGGGCAGGGGAAAGGTAGGGAGGGAGGCAACCAAGAATAGCTCCGGTTTATCAAGCACCTAGGATGTCCCAGGAGCTGCTCAAGGCACTTGACCTGGCAGCCGGCCTTCTGCGCTGGGAGGAGGCAGAGATTGCTGGCTGCAATTCACCCTTCGGAGTCCTTCCGCTTTCGTTGGGGGTCCACTCTCCAGCAAGTGGCTCCTAGCCCCACTCCGGAGGGGTGAATAAGAGGAAGATTCGGGAGATCTCGGCAGATTCAGGAGAACTGACTGGTTAGCTAACCCAGCAGCCATTCTCGCCCCCTCTCACTGCTCATCTCCCACTCCAGAGGCAGAGGAAGGTCAAATATTCTCCCAGCATCCCTTGCAGCTGGGGATGTCATGTGATCCAATTCCTGCCAGCGTGATGGAAGAGAGGTATGCTGGGATAGTGGGTATAGTGGGGGTGCTTTTCCTTCTGACGAAAGGAGAGCCATAGGAGGGGCATTAGCTGGGCCCGCTTGCCCCTCTTTGTCCTGCTTTGAATAAGACCACAAGGGTGGAGCAGTTGCAGCCATCTGAGATCACGAGGCCATCGGCCAATGAAGAAGGCTGAGTCACCAAACCAACACGGAGAACTTCAAAGTCTCTTGTTAAGGAAGTGAGTGTCCTTTGGATTGAAGCCACCATTTCCTCAGCTCCTTCCTTGGAGCTGAAAGTGTTTTGGGCCATCCAGGATTGGAGTGCCCATACCAGGGAGTGGTTTGGCTATAATCACATAATGTCACTTTATATAAGAGGGAGGTTCTGCCATGGGACTTTAGGGAAAATCTCTTCTTGCTCTTTCTTTCTTTTTTTAAAAAATTTATTTATTAATTTGTCAGAGAGAGAGCACAAGCAGGGAGAGTGACAGGCAGAGGCAGAGAGAGAGGCAGGAGCCCTGCTGAGCAAGGAACCCAAAGTGAGACTCGATCCCAGGACCCTGGGTGGGATCATGACCTGCGCCAAAGGCAACAGCTTAACTGACTGAGCCACCCAGGTGTCCCATCTCCTTGTTCTTAAAGAGAGATGTTCTGGAAGAAAACAGTCACATCCTGCCTGAACCCCATGCCTCACACCGTGGCAGCCATCCCATGGTGAGATTCCCGTCGTCCCAGTGGACGGAATTTTCATGGAAGAGCCAGAGAACAATAGTGGAAAAATTTTGGATTTAAATGTAAAACCCAGGGGTGCCTGGGTGCCTCAGTTTGTTGGGCATCTGCCTTTGGCTTGGATCATGGTCCTGGGGTTCTGGGATGGAGTCCCACATTGGCCTCCTTGCTCTGCAGAGAGCCTGCTTCTCCCTCTCCCTCTGCCTGCTGATCCCCCTGCTTGTGCTCTCTTTCACTATCAAATAAATAAAATCTTTTTTTAAAAAAATAGTAAAAGCCATAACACAGATGTAGGACAAAGAGACTTGGGGGGATCGGGCAGAATCAGTATCATTGTCTGGACTGGGCAGAAATCCTTAGGGCAGGGGAGGGGTGGAGGAGGGTCAAAGAAGAGAGTAGAGGGAAAACAGGCCCTGCGCCAGCCCCAAACCCCGGGTTAGCTGCGAAGGGTGGAGAGGAAGGTTGCAGTTGAACCACACTCCCGCTGGGATGTCTGGGAATCTGAGAGGGAGCATTTCTCAGCTCAGTCTCAGAACCAGCAAGGCCTGTGAGTAACAGAATGGAGATGGCTGTATGTGGACTGGAGGCAGAGAGGCCCAACAAGGCCCCTTGTGGCCACAAAGTCTCAGGAAATCAGCTAAGCCTCCTTTATGGCCCTGGAAGGGTGTGGGAGGGGCTGAGGGAGTACCCCAGAGGCTCTCGTGTCTTGGGGGCTCCAGAGGGCCATGGGCAGCAGATGCAGTGAGAACTGGATGTCCAGAGACCAGGGCAATGCCAGCCTCCCAGGGGACGCCAGCGTGTGGTGGTGACTAAGGCTGAGGACCAGATGGGATGATGAGCGTCAATCTTGTGACCAGCAGAGAGAACAGACGTTGAGGGAGGACGGCAGCCTCCTGGAGCACTGAGATGCCGTGTGGGTCTTCAGCCACTTAGATGCCACCTTGCAGAGGGGTGGTGACGAGTTTCATCGATTGATGAGTTTCAGTTTCCATCTAAAAAGGACTAGGTGGGCCCAGATGTACTAAGATCATGTCCTCTGTGTCAGACAGAACGGGGCTCAAATCGGACATGTGGTTGAACTGGGCCATTGTGGACACTGCGCTAGGCCCCCGGCTGAGCACTGTCATTTGTTTCTAAGACGATCCTGCCGAACAGATAGTCTCCTCCCATTCTCAGAGAATAAAACAAAGGCTCGGGAAGGGGGAGTCACATGCCTGAAGGTGGCAGAGATGGGATGTGAACTCAGGACTGACTTCAAAGCCTGTGTTCTTTCCACCATAAAAAATGCTAACATATGAGCAACAGGGGTAAACTTTCAGCGAGCACTGCCCATGGGTCCTGCCTCGTGCCTAAGACTACAAGCATCTCCGTGTTTAAATCCCACACCACCCAACGAGGGAGGTTGTTATTTTAGCCACTGCTACAAGTGAAGTACAGAGAGGAGATGGGACTGACCCATGCTTACGTAGGCAACCCCAGCACGGGCCCAGGCAGTCCGCCCCATGCCCAACAGTTTTACCAACCAGGGCACACAGCGCTGTGACTTTCAGAGACACTCGTACATTGCTGGGATTCTGGAATCTCCCTCTACAGACTGTCAGGGTGTTTGGGTGCAGGCTGCTGGAGGTGTTTGGGGGCAGCAGGGGTAGGGCGGGAGATCCCTGGGACTGGGGGAGGGGTAGGGGTGGGCACTGGGCCTCAGCTCACCTCCTCCTGCAGAGTCTCCATCTCGGCCACCAAATGCTGCTGTTCCTTTTCCTGAAAGACCCCAGAGAGAGGACAAAGGCTTCTTTTTGGGCCTCCTTGCCTTCTCCCTTCTCCCACACCTGGGAACCCATCCTGCCTGGGTCTGGGTCATGGAGGAGCAAGGCTGGGAGAACAGGTCTGGGAGCCCTGATGGCTCCTGTTGTCCCCTCTGTCATGAGAGGGGTGGCAAATAGATCTGCACCCTGAGTCAGATCAAGCAGGACCTGGAGTCAGGGAGGAAGCAGGGGTAACCTCTGCCCCTTCCCATTCCACTGTCAGGCTCTGTTGCTCCGACTCCAAGAAAGGGGGAAGGAAGAAGGCACCTTTGTACCCCTTGCCCAGAACCCACCGTCTGCCGGGCCTGGGCCAGGAGGCTGCGATTCTGCTCCTCCAGGCCCTTGGCCAGAGTCTTCAGGTCCTCCAGCTCCTCGTCCACGGCCTTGGCCCACTGCAGGGCCTGCTGGGTGCTGAGGGGGGCCGCACGCGAGGGAAACAGAGACCAGAGAGACAGAGCCACTCAGAGAGTCAGAAGCAACAGAGAAATCCTGACAGGGACCTGGGGGGTCGGGGGTGGGGTGGGGCACGGAAACCCAGAGGGAAAAGCGGGGAAAGAACCTAGTACAGGACACAGAGACCCAGTTTCTACATAAAAAACTAAGGGGGTGGGACAGAAACCTGGCAAGAGCAGGAGATTAAAATAAAGGGAATGTGACAGATACGAGAAAGACCACAGGGCAGGCATAGGGGGCAGATATAGAGACACAGAGAAGAGTAGAGAGGGGAGTCTGAACCCAAGAGGCTGAGTGACAAGAGCCAGGGAAACACAAAAGAGAAAGAGGAAGAGCAGATGGGACAGCGCAGGGTGGAAGACAGGGCAGGAGGTGCAGGGAGAGCACGTGGAGATCCCACCTGCGAAGCTGCTTGCGCAGGGCTGCGATCTCCTCCCCGAGGCGCGTGGACCCCTCCTCGGCGGTCTCCAGGCTGCGCTGGAGCTTGGCGTTCTCCCTGGCCAGCCTGCGGTTGCTGAGCTCCAGGTCCTCCAGGCTGCTCAGCAGGTCGGCGGTGGCGGGCCTGGGGTCAGGGAGGGGCTGGTCACCGGCCACAGCTCCCACCCACTTCCCTTCCCAGGTGGGGGCGGCGGTGGTGGGGAAACGAGGCTCTTCTAGAGAATGAGGAACAGAGAAAGACTGCCCTGCTCTCCCAGGCCTAGCAGCACAGCCGCCCCGACAACCCATCCCTCACCCACCCCGCTAAGGACCCCGCCGAGGCCTATGGCAGGGAGGTTGGAGGGCATGGGCCGTGGGGAAGGTGTTGGGGGGTGCATAGGTACAGCTCAGCTCTGGGGTCTTCGCCTCCAAAGCTCTCCAGGTTGGCTGGCTCCTCAGCTTCTGGGCATCCTGGAGGGAGACGGACAGAGGGTGGTGGGCTCCTCGGTGACCTTAGGTGTCGGGGAGCCCCAGGACTTGGGCTTGGCCTCTATTAGCCTCACCCTCGCATTTGCCCTGGGTCATCTCATCTGCTCCTGGGGCTACGATTATATCCACCGTCTGAAAGGCCTCTTGCTCACTGATACCCTGAGCTCAGGCTGGAACTCTCTCGAAGCCCTGAATTCATCACAGCACTGGGCAGCAGCACCTTAGCTACCCCCAAACCTGTTCCTCTTCCCGATTTCCTTCCCACCCACTCACCTGGTCACTGGGCTGTCCTGGCTCCCTTGTTCCTCCTCATCTCCACAGTCCCCCTGATTCCAGACCCTCATCTTCCTCCCTGAATCTGCTCCACGCTCCTCGCTGTCTCGGCCAGTCCTAGCTCAGGCTTCTCCCTCTCCTCCTGGACCCTCACCACAACCTCATCCCCAACCTCCTCGCCTCCAGCCTCCTCGTCCTGTCCCTTCCCCCACCCAGAGGGGTGTTTCCCTTCCCTTGACCTTGCTGAAAGAGGTCCAAGGGAACATCAAGAAAGCTGTGATTATTATTATTTTGCTTTTGTTTTGTTTTTGTAAGGTACAACAGGAACACTTTTTTATGGAGCACCTCGTATGTGTGAGGTCCTAGGGATAAAATGGGGGAAAGGATCAACTAACCAAACAGCAGGACAGGGAACTGAATCAGATGGTCAGATTTCTCCAGGAGAGGAATGCGGGTCTGTGAGCGAGCCCAGACAGCCAGGGACCATAGCCCGGGGCATCCTCTGGCTTCCCCAGGTATGGGAGGTTTAGGGTTCGGAAGAGCGTGGTGGGCAGGCACCTAGCGCATTCCAGGCTGAGCCAGGAGGCCCGAGGGAGCAGAGACTAGAGAGTAGGCAGAAGCCCAGTGACGCTGACAAGGAGAAGTAGGCAGGGCCTCGCAGGCCTCTATGATAGGGCTGTAGTTAGGAAGAGGACTTGGAACCAGTCCCTGAAGAAAAAAAAAAACCCAAAGCTCAGGGAAGGTGGGGAGGCAGCCATGGAGGTGCCTAGAAAGCCAAACTCACAGCTCCAGGAGAGAGCAAATGTTCCAGGGGTCCCACCCAATGTCCCTGGCTCCCATCCCCAGGTGGGAAGTCCCTCCCACTGTCTGACCCTGGGCCTGCCTGCTTCGTTCTATATATAGTAGTCTCACCAGATGGCGGTTGCTGGGAGGTCAGGGCCCCCTTGAAGGCTGTCTCCTCTTCCAGCTCTAATCCCCTGTATCAAAGGGATGAGGCTTAGAGCCCCCTGCAGCCACCCCCAATCCCGAAAAGCCACGCAGGGGGATTGCTGGTGGCGGGAGGAGGGGCCAGGTCAGGTGAGAGCAGGAGCACTGACAGCACCACGGTGGGGAGGAAGGTAAGGCCAGATGGCAAGAGCCCTGAGCCAGATGGAAAAGCAGGAGGGGCAAGGACTGGGTTTGGAGAAGGGATGAGGATGGGCCTCTGTCAGCCCCCCAATTCCCCCACATCTTCCCTTTCCCTTTTACTTCTGCCTCCTCATCCTAGGAACTTTGTCTTCAGACCCTCCACCCCATCCCCCCAACCCCATCTCTTCACTTTTCTCTCATCCTCCTTCAAACCACAGTGGGTCCCAGTGCCCAAAGGATGCTGGCTGCAGTGGGCAGGTGTGAGGTTAGATCTTAGGAAGGACTTTCCGGGGGAGGGTTAGAGGTGCAGAGACCCACCCATCCAACTGACAGGCAGCGATCCAGTCCCTCATGACGGCCAGGAAGGTGTCCAAGTCCACAGTGGCCTGAGGGCCCTCCCCATTGGGGTCCAGGTTGCAGGCCAGTGTTTGGAGGCGTGCATCCTGCGGGTCCTGTCCTGTCACAGCCTCCAGGTATGCTAGTACGTGGGTCACAGCCACAAGGCCTGGGGACAGAGCATGCCCTGAGGGAGTCTGGGGCAGGTGGGGCAGGGGCATGTGATGGCTTGAAAACAGGACACCAGTGGCTGGGCTGGTGGCACCCCTGTACCACAGCTTAACCCAGACAGTTTGGGCAAGTCCTTCCCCTCCTCTGAGTCAACCTTTTCACCTCGAAATGGAGCCCGGCCATCGTCACTCACAGGGTGGAGCACGAGGACCTGTTGTACCCCATCAGGGCCACAGTGGCTGCTCTCCCTCCCTCTCCCCAGGCCCTACACTCTTCCATTAATGTCCTCACCCTGAAAGGCCTCCATCCCCTTATCCACTTCCTTCCCGAAGCTTCCCACAATCACCCCCACCTCAACCTGCAGGCCCCCCAAGAAGAGCCCCTTCTCTACGGCTCCCCAGTTCCCAGCAGCCCTCTCTGTTCCTTATTATTCCTCACGTCTCCCAGGCTCACTGCTGCCTGGCCCCCATCCTGCCCCCCACCCCAACCTGTCCTCTGGGTGTCACAAGCTTCGAACGTAGAGTTGAGTATTTGCTCCTCCAAGCTCAGCAGCGTCCCGAGGCTCCCCTCCTCCAACTGGTCCCAGAGGTACACTGGGGAGACAAGAGGGTCAGCCCCACCCGTGAGAAGAGGGCCAAGAAAGAGTGACCCTAGGTCCCGTGCTCCTGCAGAGGGGAGGGAATTTATTCTGAGCTACTTGGGAGTTGGGGCTGTTGGGGAACAGCAGGAAGCTTTGGGTGGGCGGGGACAGCAACTTGAGGGTCTCTGAGTGGCTTCCTCGCTCTGCACCTAGAGGATGTGGACCCCATCTTTCATGCCAGGAAGTCTCCCCTGCTGTCTAATCCTTTGTGTCCAAGCCACTCAGGAGCCCAGAGGACAAAGGCTCTGAGATCATCCTTTCCTCTTCTCTTCCCCTGCCACCCAGGCTCTGCTCAGCGGGGGCTAGGAGCAGAGGAGGGCAAAGAAGAGAGGATTCTGGGAGGAGTTGAGGGTGAAGAGGGGCTCAGGAGCCAGGAACAATCCAATAAGGCGCGGACAGCCTGGATCGATTCTGCCAGCCACATCTCCGGTCTCCCCGCCTGCGTGAGGCGGGGGAGGGGAGGCGGGTCTCTCCTACCTGAATCCCCAGGCCAGGCTGGCATCATTGGCGCCCACAGCCAGGGGCCTGAGATGAGAGGGGGTGGGTGATCTAGGGAGGGCGGGTGGTGGGGGAGCAGTTAGGAGCTCAGAGCCCAGCCACACGACTGTGGGCATGTCAATTCTCCTTTCGGAGCCTCAGTTTCCCCACCGGTAAAATGGGCAGGTAGTGATCCTTTCCTACCTTACCAGGGCTGGGAGGGCTAGGTTTGTATATGGGAACAGCCCTCCGGACATGAACACACAATGTGCATGTCCCCACAGCTGTTGGTTTACTGCTGTATCCACAGTGTCTGCATATAGTAAGCACTCAATAAATGCTCCAAGATACAGGAGATCCCAGGAGTCGCTGGGACTGGAAGTGACCTTCCAGACTTCCTGCCCTGCCCTTGAACAACTGGGTATAACAGCAGGCCCCGCACAGGCTGCAGGGTGTGACATACCCAAGGGGAGGCCTGAGCAAGGAGCATAGACTCTCTGAGCCACAGTTTCTTCCTCTGGAAAAAGGGGGTGTTGCCTCCCTCCTAGGGGAGAACTGAGATAAAATCTAGAAAAGCCCTGGGCCGAAGGCCTGGCAGGTGGTGGAGGCTCAGTCACAGAGCTGAATATTTATCTAGCATTTAGTAGATATCCTTCCTCTTCTGGGGCTTTTCTATGGACCATGGTAGCTGCTATTATTAGCCGCACACTACAGATGAGGAGACTCAAGGCACAGAGAAGTTAGGAACTTGCCCCAGGTCATCTGTTCAACATATGAATGCTCTTTCTTTCTTTCTTTCTTTTTTTTTTTAAATATGGGCTCCATGCCCAATGTGGGACTTGAACTCACGACCCTGAGATCAAGAGTCACACAGTCTACCGACTGAACCATGCAGGAGCCCATGGGCCCTCTATCTAATTCCTTCTACTCTCTGGGGTTCTTTGTAGAGAGCTAGAATCAGCCCCCTCAGGTTTGAACATTTGAACCCATGCTCTTAGGGAAGGGTGGAGGGGACCCACAGTTAGGGGACACCAGGGCCCCTCCTGGGGCTTTATCTCTTCTTGCTGTGCTCCCCATGTTACCCAGGAGGACCGGGAGCCCAGTGAGCTCACTCCCCAGGGCTGCTCAGCCAGGGAGAGTGGAGCCAGAGTCAGCCCCGGACTGTCTGGTGCAGGGCCATTACATGGGTCTACGGTCCCCTCCTGGGGCCCCTCAGGAACATGTCACTGCTTCTCCTATTCTCTTTCCTTCATTTCCATCCTCAGTGTCTGTCCCTCTCTCTGTATGTCTCTGCCCTTCTCTAGTTTTCTCTCTGACTCCTCCTCTCCATCTTCCTCCCCATACCTCTCTTTCCGGATCCCTGCCTCTCTATTTTCTTCCTCCTCATTTCTCCCTCTCTGGGTTCTTTTCCCATATCTTTGTGGCCCTCCCTTCCCCAAGCCTCTGTCTCCTTCCTCCACTCCCTCCGCTTCTCTCCCTCCCACCCCCAGCCCTCCTCTGTCTCCATCTCTCTCCGGTATGTCCTTCCTTTTCCTTCAGGAGCCTCCCAGAGCCGGCTCAGCCCTCACCCACGGGAGCGGTGGCCGCACGCCCTCTGCTGGTGCCCACGAAGTTGCCATGTTAGTCACTCTCTCCACCTGCCCTTGGGTCCTGACAACCAGGTGTCTGCTCTCCTGCCTTCCCCTCTGGAAAGCCTCCTGAGGCCAGAGTCCAGGCCTGTGGCCTTGAGAAAAGATGCAGGCTCTGCTGCTGGACACTGGGAGCCTCGAAAAAGCGGCCCTGCCTCTGCCCTAGGGTGGGAGCCTCCTCCCCCATCACAATGAGCTCTCCCACCTAGCAGGTGAATTTCAGAGAAGGCCACCCAGTGTCTTGTCTCCCTGCCTCTTCCTCCCAAAGCTGGTTTTCACGTGGCTTTGGTTTGCATCCATCCAAACAATCAGGGACTATAACTGAGCACCTACAAGTTGGACGTTGTTTTAGGGCGGCCACTTGCCTGCCACATGCAGTTCTTGAGTATTTGAATTGTGGTGCGTGTGAATTGAGATGCTCTGTTACTGTAAACTACACACCAGGTCTTAAAGCCCTGGTATGAAAATCAAAGACTATCTCCAATACATTCTTATATTAATTACATGCTGAAAGGATACCATTTTGGATATAGTAAGTTAAATAAAAATCTATTGTTCCCATTTTGCCTGTTTCATTTTTCTTCTAAATGTGGCTACTTGGGGCGCCTGGGTGGCTCAGAGGGTTGGGCGGCCAGGTCTTGATTTCAGCTCCCGTCATGATCTCAGGGTCCTGGGATCAAGCCCCGTGTGGTGCTCTGCGCTCAGTGGGGAGTCTGTTTGCGGGTCTCTCTCCCTCTGCCCCAACCCCTCCACTCTCTTTCTCTCTCAAATAAATATGTAATTTTTTTTAAATAAAAAAAAACCCTAAATGTGGTTACTAACAAAATTTAAAATTACAGTTACGGCTGGCATGTTGGACAGCGCTGCTCTAGGGACCGGGAATACCAGGGTGAATAAAACAGACCCCACCTCATGGAACTCAAGTTCTAGTGGGAGAGACGGAGATGAAACAGACAAACAGATGTCCGTGCTATGAAGAGAGGCAGGAGAGGGGAGAGAATGTGAAAGTAAGCTTTTCGAAGGAAGCAGAGATCTGAATGAAGTGAGGGCCGAGCTGGCAGGTTGTTAGGGAAGGGTGCTCCTCCGAGCAGAGGTTTCTGCTCTAGCTGCCCCAGAGCCAGTGAGATACACAGTGTCCAAACAGCAGGTCCTTCAATGACAGCTCGCTCCCCCACTCCCACCCTGTGCCAAGGTGGAGGCTCAGATACCCAAGCCACCTCTCCCAGGTCCCCGAGGCACAAGCTGGCACCTGCTCCCCCACTGCTCCCTCCTCATCCTCCTACGGGGCAAACAGAGGGCCAAGCCACCTACCTTTTGCAGCGGGGCCACCCGCGCGACTCTCTGGCACATCCATGGGGCACCGTGGTCGTTCCGCAGCTGCTGGAGAGGCTAACAGCCTGCCTCCATCACCGGGAGGGGATGACAAAGGCTTGGCCGACTCTGAGAGCTCCTGGAAGGACAAATGGGAATGGCCTCCTCAGACCAGCCACCCTGCCCCACCTGTGCCCCAGGCCGCTCTGGGTTCTCAGAACCTGTTTGCCCACCCCTGCTGCGACCAGAGCAGCTCCCGCTCAGACCTGTTTTATGGACTGGAGGTGTGGGCTGGGAAAGTGGGGGGCCGAGGACCGGGCAGCAGAGATCAAAGAGGGGGGCTAGTGGATGGGGGTCATTGCCTCCTTGCTTCCCCCTTCCCCCTTTCTGCCAACAGCCCGTCAAGTCCCCAACCTTGTCCTTCCTGCCCTATGACTCTACCCGTCCCCTCCTCTCCTTCCCTATAGTTCTGGGCCAGGCCCCATCCTCTCCCCCTGGACCCTCATCCCATCCTCCTCCCTCACCTCCCAGTCTTGAGGATCTCCCCTCCAGTCCATCCGTGCTGGGTCCCAGAGCTGACCTGCCCCTCCCCTGCTTAGTGTTCTCCCATGGCTCCCCAGCACCCCAGGGACTGAGCCTAGACCCTGGATCCGGCATCGAAGGCCCTGGATGGCCTGGCCCTGCCTGCCTCCGCGCCCCAAATCACTCTTGCAGTTCCAGAAGCCCTGAGCTACATGCTCTCTCCCAAACTGGCCTGGCTGTTCCCACCTCTAGGTCTCTGCCTGGGATCCTCCTTTTAGCCCTTTCAGTCTTGGCTCACACATCCTCTCCTCTGGGAAAATGCTTCTGAATGAGCTGCTGTCCCTGGGCTCCCACACCACCCTAGGTGACAAGACATTGTGCCGTTATCAGCCTGTATTTGGAACTGTTGGCCTCTTGTGTGAGTTTGACCCCATCTTTCTCCTACTCCAACCCCTGCCATGGATCCCTGGTGCCCTCGGGACTAAGTCCCAGCCCCTCTGGCTCGTGTGGGACAAAGTGCTCCCTGCAATTCCTTGACTCATTTTGTCACTATGCTCCCCATTGGCTGACCTCCAGGTCCCTGACACTCATCACAGCCATGGGAACTCTGTATCTTTCCATGGTCTTCCCAGGCCCAAATCACATCACACATACCACCCTCACCTGTGGCCACTTCCCTGGCTCACAGCCTCCCCAGGGAGCCTTCCCTGAGCCCATGGACCAGTTAGGGACTCCCTCCTCTGTGCCCTGACAATGACCTGTCCTGCTTCCCTTATAACCAGGTTGACTGGTTGTCCAGTATGACTCATTGTCCCAAGTCCAGAGCACTTTTAAGGGTGAGAATGGTGTTATTAATAATTACACTGGACAACAGTGCCCACTGGAGCTGAACTGGGCACCCTGCGGCACATGGTCAACACAGGGTATCCTGGGGCCTGTCTGTCCTCACCCCACCTGCTCATCACCCCTTCCTTCACCAAGTCCTCCCCTGACCCTGATCTCCCTGGCACCTGCTGGGTCCACACTTCTTGGCAGCTTTTAGAATGTCCTAGAAAAAGCGGCCTTTAAAGGGAGACGGGTCCAGGGTTTGGACAACGGGTGATGGCTGTGGGGCACCAGTGAGGGAGGGTTTGGCACTGGGAGCCCCCAAGAGGGACTGGAGGGTAAACTCCTGGTGAGGGAGTGAGGGAGGGTCTTTGACAGGCAGGTTCGAGCAGGAGGGGGCTAGAGGCAGGTGTTAAGGGGGTCTGGATCTTAAAGGGGTCTCTGACCAGGTTTCTGGGGGTGTTTCTGGATTTCTGGGGTGTCTGGCTGGATTTCAGAGGTCTCTTGAGAGGATCCGGGAGGGGAATGTGACAGGAGTTTTGGTGGGTTTGACGAGACTTCTGGGGCTCTCTGAGAGGACTTCGGGGGAGGGAAGGGAGCGTAACAGGATTTGGGGGGGTAGTCTGGTAGGCTCTGAGGGAGAAGTCTGACACAATTTCGAAAAGGTTCTGACAAGATTTCAGGGGTCATCTACGGACTTCTTGCTGAGTCCTTTTCAGTATTTCTGAGGGTATCTGGTCAGGATTTCAGGAAAATTTTAACAAGATTTGGAAGACCTTGATATTGAGGACGTTCCCCCACGATGGGCGGCTCTGACAGGGTTTCTCTGGGGAACCTCGCCACAGCCAGGGCGTACCTGGGCCCGCGTCCCAATCCCGGGACACCGCGGGGGACCACGACTGACCAACGGCAGTTGCAGGGAAAGAAGACGTGAGTGCGCCGTCCCCGCCAGGAAAACGCGAAAGGGCGCGGGGCGGGACCGAGAGCGCGCGCGGCCTCTAAACCCCGCCCCACCTGGGCTCCTCCCCGCGACGCAGGCGCGCCCCGGGGGAAGGCTCGCTCTAGTCTCGTCGGTTACCTGCCACCACGAGGCCGCGCATGCGTAGGGCAACCAGGTCGCGCACCTCGCCTAGTGGAGCGGGCGCATGCGTATTGGCCGAGCGCGCCAAGGTTGGAGGAGCGTGGGTTGGTGGGGGAAGCGAGGGGCGTCCGAGTCCGGTGTGCTGGGGTCTTCACTCCCGCCTCAAGCTTAGGTGCATGGGCCCCAGCAAGGGAGATTTGGATTGAGGGACCCCTTGTCCATCCCCCCACTTCTTTTTAGCTACTAAGTCATGCCCTTTCTGCCGTTTGTTCCGTGCCGGGTCACCGTCACAATGATGTCCTACCCTCTCTTGCTCTATTACTCCTACGCCCTCTGTGGCTCTGGTCCCGGAAGGATTCTTTCTCAAACCGTTTCAATCATTCCTTATGAGAGAGAGTGGGGGTAAAATATTCCCAGTTTTCCAGGCTAGAGAAGGGAATTAATCCGAAATCGACTCCCAAGAATAGGGATTTGGGGGGCGCCTGGGTGGCTCAGTGGGTTAAAGCCTATGCCTTCTGCTCAGGTCATGATATCAGGGTCCTGGTATCGGAGCCCCTCATCGGGCTCCCTCCTCAGCAGGGAGCCTACTTACCCCTCTCTCTCTCTGCCTGCCTCTCTGCCTACTTGTGATCTCTGTCAAATAAATAAATAAAATCTAAAAAAAAAAAAAAAAAAGAATAAGGATTTGGGGCACAAGATGTCCCATCTATTCCACCTTTCTGCTAGCAGAGCCTCAGAAAAGGAGTCCTGCATCCTCCCGTTCACGCCACCATCATTCATTCAGTTTTCACTTCCTCAGAGAGACCTTCCCCTGCCACACTGCATTAGGCCCCCATCTCACTAACCACTTACTGTTTCTTAGTGGTCCTGATGGGGTGTCTCACAACGTGACATATTGTATATCTCTGTACTAACACCCCCACTGGAATGTGAGCTATATGCAGCAAGAAGCTGCTTTGGGGCTAGAACATGTCTGGCTCAGTGTGAGTGCTCAAAAAAAAAAAAAAAAGTTGAATGAATGAGTGAACCAATGGATGGAATCCAAACTGCTTAGCTCCTGGGCAGTACAGACTTTATGACAAGGCTATGGGCCTGGCCTGGAGGCAGACGTTCTTGGGTTTGAATTTTGGCTCCATCTCTTCCTTGGCACAATGGCTTACCTTCTCTGAGCCTCAGGTTTCTTCCCAGAAATGGAGCTAGTAATTGCTTCTTAGGTTACCTTGAGGACTTAAGGTGGTAATCGTTGCTAATTGTTATTATTATGGCTATTAGATGGTGACTTTTCATAAGGCCTGGGAAAGAACCTGTTTGACAGGTGATGTGATCAGTGGTTAAAAGTGTGAGATATAGAATCAGACAAAACCAGTGCCATCGCTGTGTGACTTTGGCAAGTGACCTCACCTCTCTGAACCTCAGCTTCTCTAAAATGGGAACAAATAGTACCCACCTAAAGGGGTCTTGAGAGTTCAATAAGAATGTTTGCCAAGTGTTTTCTAAGCACAGGCTGTCTAGTGGTGGGCTCCTTGACTTTATTAGTATAGATTCATTCTTTCTGTTTATTTCTTCAGTATTTCTTATCCCTTCCTCCTTCCCTCCCTTTTTGAGGTGTGGATAACTTTGTAAGACCTAATAATTTAAAAAAAAATTATAGTTGTAACATACATAAAGTGCTAAATCTTAAGTTACAGCTTAATTAAATCTGTATAGAGTAGGGCGCTTGGGTGGCTCAGTTGGTTAAGCATCTGACTTCAGCTCAGGTCATGATCTCAGGGTCCTGGGATGAGCCCTGTGATAGGCTCCATGCTCAGCAGGGAGTCTGCTTCTCCTTCTCCCTCTGCCCTTCCCACTGCATGTGTGCTTTCTCCCTCTCTTAAATAAATAAATAAATAAATAAATATTTTTAAAAAATTTGTATAGTGTAATACATTAATGGAACTACCCACATAAAACAAGAGAGCACTGTCCACAACCCAGAAGCCTTAGTCACATTTCCCCCTAAGCATTACCTTCCAAAGGTAACCACTTTGGATTATGGTTTCTTTTGCTGAACATTATGTTTATGAGATTCATCGAATAGCAGCGAGTTATTCTTTTCACTGCTGTATAATTTTCCAGTGATGAATATGCCACAATTTTGCCATTTCGCTTGATGGGCGTTGGGTTGTTCCTGCCTCCTGGTGATTATGAGTATTGTTGCTCTGAATTATTTATTTAGATCTTCTTTAATCGGTTTCATTAATGTTTCATAGTTTTCTGTTGAGAGACCTGGCAAATCTTTTGTTAGGTTTATTTCTAGGTATTTTATTTTTTTTATGCCAACATGAATCATATTTTTAAAAATTTCATTTGGACTTTTTTGTTCTAAATGTTTAGGGGTATAATTGATTTTTTTTTTTTGAAGATTTTATTTAACAGAGAGAGAGAGACAGCGAGAGAGGGAACACAAGCAGGGGGGATGGGAGAGGGAGAAGCAGGCTTCTGGTTGAGCAGGGAGCCTGACGCAGGCCTCAGTCCCAGGACCCTGGAATCATGACCTGAGCTGAAGGCAGATGCGTAACCAACTGAGCCACCCAGGCACCCATCCTAATTCTTTAAAAAAAAAAAAAAGATTTTATCAGAGAGAGAGAGAGAGCATGAGTGGGGCGAGGGGTAGAGAGAGAGGAAGAAGCAGACTTCCCGCTGAGCAGGGAGCTTGACACAGGGCTTGATCTCAGAACCCTGGGATCATGACCTGAGCCATATGTAGATGCTTAACCAACTGAGCCACCCAGGCGTCCCCAAACCTAAATTTTCAAAAGAAAGTTCACTTTTATTTATGCCCATGCATTTCTAAGTTCTCGAGTGTGTTGGGTGTGTTTGTGGGGTGATCTGACCCTGAGCCTGGGCTTCAATGGAGAAAACTCATGTCTATATCCCTCAGAGGACTCAGCACCAAGAGGATCCTGATGTGTCTTTTTTTTTTTTTTAAGATTTTGTCAGAGTGACAGAGAGAGTACAGGCAGGCAGAGTGGCAGGCAGAGGCAGAGGGAGAAGCAGGCTCCCCGAGGAGCAAGGAACCCGAAGTGGGACTCGATCCCAGGATGCTGGGATCGTGACCAAAGGCAGCTGCTTGACCGATTGAGCCACCCAGGCATCCCCTGATGTGTCTACTTCATGAGAGGTCTTGTCTCAGAGGGAACAGGAGACATGGTGGGCATGGGGGCAAAGTGGACAGGGCACCCAAGACAGGGTCTGTGAACTTCCAGGTTTGGCTGAGGCATCAGGCCTGGCTGACAAAGTTGGTGTGTCAGGAGTTGGGCATGGAGGGACAGACAGAGGGACAAGGGGAGAGACAAACAGCAAGTCGAAGATGGAGTCAGCATGTAAGTCAAGAGTCAGGGAATGTTGGGGCGCCTGGGTGGCTCAGTGGGTTGAACTTCTGCCTTTGGCTCAGGTCATGATTCCAGGGTCCTAGGATTGAGGCCCGAGTTGGGCTCTCTGCTCTGGGGGTGCCTACTTACCCACCCCCCCTCTGCCTGCCTCTCTGCCTACTTGTGATCTCTGTCTGTCAAATAAATCAATAAAATCTTTCAAGAAAAAAAAGTAAGGGAATGAAAAGATAAAAATAAGAGTGTGCAGAGATGCCCTGGGGGCTCAGTTGGTTAAGCGCCCACCTTTGATTCAGGGCATGATCCCAGGGTGCTGGGATCAAGTCCCACATCAGGATCCTTACTCGGGTGGGAGCCTGCTTCTCCCCCTGCTTATGCTTTTTCACTGACAAAAAAAAAAAAAAAAAAAAAAGCAGATTCTCCCTGCATCTTCCAGATAAGAACCCAGCAGGCCAAACCCTTGATTTTGACCTTGTGAGACTCTGTGGGGAGAACCAGCTGAGCATTCTGGATTTCTGACCTGTAGATCTGCCAGGAATACATTCTCTGCTGGTTTGTGATCACTCGTTGGGACAGGGATAGGAAACAAATACAGACATTGGGAACAGGAGGACAGATAGGACTGGAGGTGATGAGGTCGGCAACTGAGGGGATGGATGGGGCTGGAGGTGACAAAAGTTGGGTCGATGAGCAGGCAGACATCTGAGTGAGAAAACTGAACCTGGAGACCTTGGCAAGAGCCAGTGGCACAATCAGATGTTATTCTTAAGCTGGGATTGGGGGGGACTTGCCATGACCCAGTCGGCTGATGCCTGGGGACAGATCCTGAAAGGAGAAAGTGCTGCTAGATGTAAGAACTTTATTTCTATATGGTGCCTGGGATGGGGTCTGGTGGGGGGTACATGCGGGTGTTCCCCAGTTCCCACCCCTATAGCTGCTGGGAGGGCCTGAGGATGTACAGGAAGTGGGTCTTCCGGGCAGGCAGCCTTGAGTGGGAGGAGCCCTGGGTCCCCTCTTCGAGGCTGTCCTCGTGGGTCCCCTCTCGGAGCCCATCCCGGATGGCCTGCAAGCGGTGTCGCTTCTCGCTGAGCCAGTGGGCGCCCTCCTGAACATCCTGGTGGGACCTCCGCCTTGGCAGCTTCATGATCCAGAAGGCCACTCGGGGATGGGGTTCTGGGTGGAAGCTGTCGATGGCTTTTGGGAGTGGCACCAAGGCCTCCTTCTCCTCTATCTTGGGTACCTGGGGAGGAGGGACAGAGAGGTCTCAAACTCCAAATGACAATCCCAGGATGCTACCTCCTCACTGGCATACTCTGCTCAATTTGCCGCCTACAGGGCAGTTTTGGAGTTTAAAGCTCATTTTGTGGTTTACAAAGCACGGGGTTTACAAGTGCGTTAGAATAAAAAATACCGAGATTTATAGAATACTCTGGGATTGAAAGCACATTTCCGAGGTCTCAAAGCGTTTTAGGATTAAACATATTCTAAGGTTTAGAAAGCAATTGGAAATGTACAAATCACTTTGGGATTAAAAGCTCCTGGCTTTCCTAATGCATGACTACAATTGCAACGTGGGATCCTCGATCGAATCCCGGATCAAAAACCAAATCAGCTCTTAGGGACAGCTTTTGGTCCTTCTTTTGGGACATTTGAGTACGGACTGAATGTCTGTTCGGTCCTTGCTACTCAAAGTGTTGGCTGTGGGCCAGCAGCATCAGCAACATTTGAGAGCTTGTTAGAATACACAAATTAGCAAATTAGACATCCAGACCTACTGAATCAGAGGCAGCATTTTTCTGAGAAGTCCTGTAGAAGATTGTTACGGGCTGAATTGTGTCTCCACGCCCCCACCCTCATTCGTATGGTGAACTCCTAATTCCCAGTACCTCAGAACGTGATCTTACTTGGAAACAGGGTCACTGCAGACTTCGTTAGGACAAGGTCATTAGGATGAGCCAAATCTAATGCAACCAGTATCCTTATGTCAAGGGCAAAATTTGGACACAGAGGTGCACACTGAGACAAGGCCATGAAAGATGAAGGCAGGGATGGGGGTGTGGGGAATGCTTCTGCATTTCAAGGAATGTCAAACATTTTCTGCAGACCACCAGAGGCTAGTGGAGAGGCATGGAATGGATTCTTCATCACAGCCTCAGAAAGAACAAACCCTCGTGACACCTTGACCTTGAATACCTTGAATGCCTCCAGAACTGGGAAGCAGCATTTCTGTTGTTTCAGCCGCCCAATCTGTTCTACTTTGTTAAGGCAGCCCTAGCAAACTAATAGAGGTAATGGTGTGATATTCAATGTTAAATTTCTTGGGTGTAAAAATGGTACCATGGGGGACACCTGGATGGCTCAGTGGGTTAAAGCCTCTGCCTTCAGCTCAGGTCATGATCCCAGGGTCCTGAGATCGCTGCATCGGACTCTCTGCTCAGCAGGGAGCCTGCTTCCCTTCCTCTCTCTCTGCCTGCTTCTCTGCCTACTTGTGATCTCTGTCTGTCACAGCAGCTAATGCTGCTGGCCCACAGCCAATCTTAAAAAAAAATGTTACCATGGTCGTGCGGGAGAATGCATTATTCTTTGGAGATACCCACCGAAGGATTTAAGGGTGGAGTGTCCTGATGTCCGTAATTTACTGTCACAGAGTTCAAAAGTGAAAAAGTAAAGATAAAGTAAATGTGGTAAAATGTTCACAAGTGGTGTATCTAGGCCAGTGTATCTAGATGGTTTGGTTGTCACAACTGGTGGGGGAGGGGGCGCGACTTCCATCTGGTGGCTAGAGGTAGTGTTGCTTATAAACATCCTGCTGGGCATAGGACAGCTCCTACAACCAAAGATTATCCAGCCCCAAATGCCAATGGTGCCAAGGTTAAGAAACCTTGCTCTGTGGAAAAGGGAATACAGGTTTACAGCATTATGTCTTTTTTCAACTCTTCTGTTGATTCAAAAATTTAAAAATAAAAACCTGGAGGGGGGTGTAGAAGACCCTTATGGGTTTGCCAAGTGCTTGGGGGTTCTTAAAACATTTTAGGATAAGAAAATAAGCACTTTGTGGCTAGAATCTCCCTTAAGAAGTTTATAAAGGTGAGCAACGCAAAGCATTTGGGGTTCATCAAACACTCTGGAATGAAAGATCACATTTTGAAGTTTACGAGAGAGAGATCTGCCTAGCCCTTTGGGACAGATTAAAAAATACTTGGAGGTTTGCAGAGTACTTTGAGATAAAAACACACTGGGGTTTACGAAGTGAGTGGGAAATATACTGAGGTTGTAAACCTCATTTCTGAGAGCTCGTTGGTCCCTTTGACAGATGATAAAACTGAGGCTCAGGGAGAGAAGGTGCTGACCAGTTGGAATGGGAGTGTCATCTTCTCCTAAACTGCAGAAAATGTTTGGGCTTGGACATTTTTGTCAGGGGCATGTCCTAACCTTCCAGTCACCCTCCAAACTCCCCTCTCCTGGCTCAATGGATGCCACCACCTGCTCGGAGATCAGCACCTCTCCTGTCTTGTTGTCTGTCACCTGTGAGGACAGGAGGAGAGAGTGAGAGCAAAACTGCTTCCTTCCTCTGCCCTCCTCCCCACTGATACTGCAGCGTGAGGGATTGTGGGGAGACTCCAGGAGGGACTTCCTGGCACAGGCACCTTGTCAATCTGGAGGTGGCTAGAGAGCGTGTTGTTCCCCAGCCGGTGCTCCTGGTTCTCTTCTTGGTGGTAGTTCCTGGGGAGGCCCCGGAAGTCCATGGGGGCAGAGAAGAAGCTGTCCATGCCCCGCAACAAGTCATCCTTGGGCCAGAGGAGGGACCATTGATCTGCTGGGCCTCAAGACTCCCCAGTAAAGCTGCAGCCCTACCAGGATGTCCTTGAGACCTTGCCCCACATACCACCCAGCTCCTTCTCTCTCTGTCCTCTGACCCTTAGGGCCTAACTAGGTCACCTTCTGCCCCATCCCCTACCTGTCCTGGCTCTGTCTCATTACCTTCCTATTTTTGCTCCCTCCTCCCCTCATCCCACTGTCTCTGTGGCCCCATCCCCTTCTCCTTCCAAGTCTCTCTCTCCATCAGTCTTTGTCTCTGTCCCATCTCCCTCTCTGCTTAATTTCCTCCCTCTTTTCCTATCCCTCGGTCTGCCTGTCACTCTCTGTTGATCTCTCTTGGTCCCTTTGACTCCTTCTCTTGCCGCCTGTCCTTCTGCCTGGACTCAACCCATCTTCCATTCTGTCTCTCCGGACCACTTCCATCCCTCAGTCCCCATCTGCGCCCGTACCTCTCCTCTTTACCTCTTCTTACCCCCAACCCTTGCCATTCATTGCTCACTTTCAGGAACAGCCGGGTGAAGCCTTGGATTAGGCTCTGGAGGCCTAGAAAACCTGAGGAGCTCTCCTGGGCATCAGCATCGCGGATCGGGGCTGCAGTGGAGGGGGGCACCAGGGCAGAGGGGACCAGCAGCAGCAGGATCAGAGGTTGCCACATTGCGGGGCGGGCCGGGAGGCTGTGGCACCGGTAGGGGGTCAGAGTCCCCGCCCCTAAATGGTCACGCCCCAAGACAAGCATCGCTTTCCCATCATCCTTGGCCCCCGCAATTCCTCACACCCCGCCCACAGCCCCTCTTCCGTCCTTCTGCCCCCCACCTCCTCCATCGCGTCAGGCCCCGCCCCTCCACCCAGGCTCTGCTCCTCAGGGCGCTGCCTCACAAACAGATCTCATTCCTCTTCTTCGCCCACATTCATACCCAAATCTCATTCCTCACCTTCTCCCACGCCCCGCCCCTTCTCCTGGGTCCCGCCTTATGTTAGACCACAGTCCGGTCACCGGACTCAGACTCCGGCCGTCGGTCCACGGACTGTTAAACTCCAAACAGCTCTGGTCTCGAGCCCAGGCGGGATACCTGGAGCGTTGGGTGAGCTCCGCGAGCCTTAGCCTCGCCCCTATTACCTGACCACGCCCCATCTGCTGACCTCACCCAAGATCCGGGCCCTCTATTGGGTGGTCGCGCCCTACGACCACGCCCCCAACCGTTAACCACACCCATCGCCAGACCACGCCCCTGCCGGTTGACCTCGGCCCTGAAGACTTAGTGTGGCCTGTATTCTAGGATCTTGGCCCTCGAGCCCCACTCCAGTTCAGATGGCCATGCCCTTTGATTTAGAACCGTGCCCCCACACGTGGGCCAGTCCTCTGTGCCCCAGGTCTCGCAGCCAGACCCCTCTGTTCCATTCTTAGGCTCCCAGTACCCGAGTCCGAACCCTGTGGTTCATCTACCCTCGATTTGTATTTTCCTCTGAGTTTCTCGTCTTTGGGATTTGAAACGATTTCTGCATTCAACAGAGTGCCATGTCGGGACGCTAAATGGGAGCCCTCTTCCGTTCCACTAAAAAGCCCACCCTCGGAAACTTAAATCTAGCCCTGTGTTCCACCTTCCAAGGAGCCCGGAATCTAGGCTCCCTTCGCCTTAGGGTCCCAGAGTCCGGACCCCAGGCCCCTCTATTTCCCTGAGTTTGAACATCCAACACCCCCTCTTTAAGGGACCCAGGAGTCGGGGCCCTAGCTCTTCTCCGCTCGGGCTTCGACAGTCTCTCCTGGTCTTGGGACAGCTGCCACCCCAGTCCACTGGCGCGTCTGTTTGTTTGCAAGAGTCTGCTCTCCCGTGGCTCTCCAATAAACTCCTGGTCCTCTCGCCCGCCTCTCAACTCTGGCAAAGTCACAGGAAACCCACCCTCACATACCTTAATCCTCAAAACTATATTTGAGGCTGAACAGAAAAGATCTTTTGTGTTCTTATCACTCTCACATCCCCAACATACAAACACACTAGAGAGCAGTCAAAAGTCCAGGCTCCCATACCCTTGCTCCTTCAGACCCACGTTTCTTGGCCCCCATCAGCCTCCTCCCTGGAATCCGGGAGTCCGGATCCCCCATCCCTCTCCGCTCCAGGGACGCAAGCATTCGAATTCCGAAGTTCTTACCATGCCCAAGCTAGACTCCACCTTTGCCAAAGCAAAAATCCTCCTCCAAACTGTCACCCTCGGATCCCCCTTCCCTGTGTCCGGCGCCCGGGCCCGCCCCCCCCTCCGGTCCCTCCCACTTTTCCCAAACAAAGCTCCCGGGCAACTTTCTCCCTCGCAGAGCCCCGCCCGCCCGCGGCTCCCCAGCCCCAGGCCGGGAGGTAGGAAGGCGCCGGCGGGAGTCGGGGATCCAGCTTTGGGGTGTGTGAGTTGGGGTGGGAAGCTACGAGTTATGAGATGAGGTGTTTGCGGGAGGGTCTGTGAATTGCTTGGCCCCTCTTTTTGCCCGCGGGTCGGAGTTTGCGCTTGGGACCGAGTCTTAGTGAGGTGTTGGAACTTTCGCCGGAGTTGGGGTGTCTGTTGCTGGGTCTGAGTTTGGGATTGTGCGCTCGGGAGTGGGTGAAGGCTGGGGACTTTGGCGGCTGTGTCCGGTGGGTGCGAGTGTATGCGGCGGTGTGGGTATGAAGTGAGAAAGGACCCCGTGCGTGTTTCTGACCGAGTTGGGTTTCTGTGTGTCATTTGTGGACGCCTGATCCTCCTAATGGAGAAAGGAGGCCTCCGGGGTGGCATAGGGCCGAGCTACAGTGCTTTCTGGACCTTCAGTCTTGCCTCTTCGGAAGTTTGGGGCCTGGGGCGGGAAATTAGTGGGGATCTTTCTTACCCGGCTCCTCCGTCCCTTTGTCTGGCCACATGGGGGAGAGCTGGGCTGGGATTTAGGCCTACGGGGGGGGGGGGGGGCCTGAACGCCTCAGCGCCACCGGACTCGGCCTGGGGTCTTTGTCTGTCTCGGCCTGGGCTCCAGGGTCCGAGAGAGAAGGGGGATGGGAGCCTGGACTCTGGGGTCCTGGGAAAGCTGTGGAAGACGTGGAGCCGCCTGGGAGGCGGGATCTGACTGTATTGGAAAAAGTTTTCCCCTGTTCCTGGCCTCCGGAAAGTCACTGGGAACTTGAGTTGGATCCGAGCCCACGGCGCAGGGGGAGGGGAGGGAAGGGGCGGGGCCGAGGGCCAGAGGGGAGGCGCCCTTGCCGGCCAGCCCCTCCCCAGATGGGGGTTGTGGGAAACTGGGGGAGGGGACGCCTGGGCCCTTTGTTCTGGCTCTCCTGATGGCAGGGCGCCCTTGCCCCCCAGTTTGTGGTTCTGTGGGTCTTTCCTGGTCTGGGCTTGAGTTTCTGCCCTGAGTCTCTGTCCCTCCTCTCTCTGGCTCTTTGTCCCCTTCTCTCTGGCCCTCTGGCCCCTTCTTTCTCTGGGTCTCTCTGCCTTCCCTCTCTGGGTGTCTGTCCCCCGACACTGGATCTCTGTCTCCCCCTCTCTGGAAGTCTGTCTCGTGAACTCTGGGTCTCTGTCCCTCTCTCTCTGGACGCCCCCTCCCCCTCAGTCTTACTACGGCTGGGGCCCCTCCTCCTTCTTTTCTCGCAGCTGCTGTTCACATCCTAGCACCTGTTCTTGGGGTGGGACTGAGAAGATCTCATCCACAACTCCCTTCCCTGCAACTAGGCCCCGACTCCTGTCTTCTTTCAAACCAGTAATCCATACCCGAAGCTTCGGCCCTCATGTGCCATGCGCCCCAGGCATTACTCCGGGGTCTTCAGGACTTCACCACACCCCAGGCTCCCCTGGAAACACAGAGGACGCTCTCACCCTCAGCTGTCCCAGAAATCGAGCCCCCTTCTGCAGGACTTAGGAGTTCCGACCCTCAGCCTCCTGCTTCCCTCAGACCCAGAAATCCAGGCCCCCTCACCCTCTCCTCCCTCAGACCCAGCAATCTGAACTCCCAGCCCTCACTGCCCTGCAGTCTCTCTGTGGGTGGGGGTGGGGGGCGAGGGCGGGGTGGGGGGAGGCACCTTGCTGAGCTCTGTGTTCCTCCAGGCCCAGATGGGGGAACCCCGGGCTGGGGCCCCCCTGGACGATGGCAGTGGCTGGACAGGAAGTGAGGAAGGAAGTGAGGAGGGCACCGGCGGCAGCGAGGGGGCTGGGGGTGATGGGGGCCCGGACGCGGAAGGAGTATGGAGTCCGGACATCGAGCAGAGCTTCCAGGAGGCCCTGGCCATCTACCCACCATGTGGCCGGCGGAAAATCATCCTGTCTGATGAAGGCAAGATGTATGGTGAGTCCGCCCCTCTCTTTTGCCCTGGCCCCGGCTGATTAAGACTCAGGTAGCAGCTGGTATCGCTGTTGGCACAGATGAGGAAACTGAGGCACAGAAGGGTAAAGTGGTTTGCCTGAGGTCACAGAAGTGGTGGAGCTGGGATTTGAACCTGGCAGCCCGGCTCCAAAGACTGCGGCAGGAACTCTCCCACAGAGCTGGGATGATCTGCAGGCCAGCTTGCTTGCAGACCTCTGGCAACTGCTGCTTCTCGCTCCTTCCCTGGTGTTGTGTGTGTTGAGAAGTCCCGTGAAAGTCTAACTCTGTCCCGTCTTTGACTCTTCAGGTCGGAATGAGCTGATTGCCCGTTACATCAAGCTGAGAACAGGGAAGACCCGAACTCGCAAACAGGTGTCCGGACTGACTTGTGGGCCTCTCTCTGGGGTGGGCTTGTCTTCTCGGGGGGATGGGGGTGGGTGGGCATCCTATGATGGGCAGGTTCAGGTTCAAGGAGGATCTGGTTCATGTGTTTTTGTCTGTCTTGTTGGCGCCTCTGTGAGTGTGCTCTGCTGTGCCTGTTTTGGTCTGGATCTCTTAGCAGCTGTGTTAGCAACAGGGACTAAGGTAGAGAGACTGAAAGATCCAAAGAGAGAAGATGACGAAGGGAAAGGAGGCCTGGATTTGCTGGGTCTGGGGGAGATCAGTTGTGTAAGTGGCTAGAAGAGACTAGCCTCTGTGGACACGCCTGTGTTAGCATGTGCCTGAGATAGCTGGCTTGTTCTGTGTGTTCGTCATCGTTCATGTTCTGGGAGCTCTGGGGGCCATCTGGAGGGTGGGAAGGCAGAGGGGATTCAAGGGGCCAATGGCTGTGTCCTGCGTCTGCTTCTCTGTCACTCTCCCCAGGTCTCTAGTCACATCCAAGTTCTGGCTCGAAGGAAATCAAGGGAAATCCAGTCCAAGCTCAAGGTACGGAATGAGGCAGACACCCAGAGAGAGAGGGCAGAGACCCTGAGAGTGGGGGACAGAGAGAGGGATACAGAGGCCTAGAGAGAAGGGGACAGAGATCCAGAGGAGAGGTCAGTAGAAATACAGAGAAAGGGGGACAGAGAGGCCCAGAGTGGGTAGCAGAGAACCAGAGATGGGTACAGAGTCACATGGAGATGTAGACAGAATGAAGAAATAGAGATTCCAGGTTGGGGGGGCGGGGGTTAGTGGCCCAGCAAGTTGGGTGGATAGAGGTCCTGGGAGAGGAAGAGATTTGTAGAGAGAAGGGGATAGAGATTTAGCTCAGGACAGGCAAGAAGGATAGGGTGTCGGGCCTCTCCTCTGGCTACTGCTGTCTTCCTTCTCCCTCTCCTTTCCTCTCCTCCTCCTGGTGTCCTCCCTTTCCCCTCTTGTACTATGAGGACCTCCTCTTCATCTCTTTCTGGTTCATCTTCCTGTTTTTTAGTCCCCACGTGGCCTGTCATTTCTCTGTCCAGAAATCTTCATTTTTTTGGGCAATTTTCACATCCTTTTTCTTCATCTGCTGGATTTCCGGTTTCCTCTTGGCCCAAGACCCTCATTTTCTTCCCCACTGGGGTGTGGGGTCTTCTCTGCCTCTTCCTTCTCTTCTTTTGGATTTGGGGACCATGACTTCCTGCCCCCCCCCCCTTTTTTTAATACTCAGAAGCCTTCCTCTGCTTTCTCTCCAGATCCAAAAAACCTTCACTTCTGGTCTTTTCTGGACCTCATGGTCCCATCTCTTTCCTGTCTGGGCTAGGAAGTGTCCACTGCATATCCCTCTGGGTCTGAAGTTCTCACTTCCTGTTGCCTGCATATCCGGAAACCTTCACTTCCAGCTCTTTTTTGGACCTAGAAACCCTTATACTGTATACTGTCCTTTATTCTGGGTATAGGAACTCCTTTTCCCCTCTAGGTCTGGGCCCCTCTACTTCCTGTTCCATATTCATCCTTGCTCCTCCTTCCTCCCATTTTTCAGCCCAGGGTGGTGGAACTGTAGGGTTTGGGAGGGCAGCAAGGTGAGAATCCAGGCCTCACTTCCTAAGTCATGTTTTCTTTCCTCCTTTGGCACCCTCCCCCACCCCCACGGGCAGGCCTTGAATGTGGTAAGTCCCCCTGCCCATCCTCCCACCCGCTGCTTTACCCCAGACTTGCCTGAGGGGGCCAGGAGGGGCAGGGGGCTATAGAAGAAGGATTTGTGCCCTCCCCCAATCCTTTGCCTTGACTCCCCATCTCTGCATCTCCCCATGCTTGCCCTCCCTGGCATTGACCCACCCTGCTGTGTCGACTGGGATTCCCCATTAACATGGACCTCAACTTCTCCTCCAGGACCAGGTTTCCAAGGACAAGGCTTTCCAGACCATGGCCACCATGTCCTCAGCCCAGCTCATCTCAGCACCTTCCCTGCAGGCCAAACTGGGCCCTGCTGGTCCTCAGGTGGCTGAGAGATTGTGGGGCTCAGAACTGGAGGGGGGCGGGCTGTGGTTTCAATGAGGCACTGACTGACCCCCACATCCCCTTCTTTGTCTCTTTTCCAGGCTTCAGAGCTTTTCCAGTTTTGGTCAGGGGGCTCTGGCCCCCCCTGGAACGTTCCAGAGTGAGTACTCTCTGTTTTGGCTCATCACCCCCATTTCCCCCATTCCCTCTAGAGAGACGTTCTTATCCTGCTTCTGTAGCCAGCTATCTGGATTTGAATCCTGGAGAGGAGGCTGGGGTGAGGGTCTGGAGAGGAGGACGAGGCTTGACTTGGGATACTGGGGAGGGGGCAGGGCATAGAGAGTCCAGAGAAGGGGTTTCACGGGCTGAGAAGGAGTGGAGAGGCAAGGATAGTGCCCAGGGTCTGGTGGTGACTGGGATTGATGACAGTCTGTCGATGGGTGACCTGGGGGAGGAGCAGGTTTGGAGAAGAAAGGAGCTTAGTGTGGGACTGGATGAATGTGCGGGGACGGGAGCATGTCTGTGGGGAAAATGGCATCCCAGTGAGATTTGGTGGTCCCAGAGGCTCACGGGAAGGCGTGTTTTCATCCTGTAGGGATGTTCTTAGGCCTGAGGGGATAGCAGGTGTCTTCTCTCAGAGTCAAAAGGAAGGAAATGGGTCCCCGAGGTACATGGGAATGTCCATTTCAGTCCTGAGAGAGCCCTGAGGGTGACAGAATGTGTTTGTTGCCTGGAAGAAGAGAAACAGGCCCCAGAGACTCATGGGAAGGGCAGTTTTCAGCCCAGAGAGGAGCCAGTGGATCCAGGCTGGGTGGGTGGGGGGGCATGTGGCCGCAAGACCTTGAGGAGTGGTGTTGGGGGTGACAAGTGAAGTGACATGCTGTGGGATCCAGGCTCCAGGGAGGGAAGAAATTTCCCCTGTGAGGTGCTGGGACTCAGGAAAGGGTCAGAACAAGTCCCCTGGGTAGAAGGAATTGGAGGCTTGCAGGGAGGGGGCTAAACTGGAAGGAGGGAGTGCTGCTGCAGCGAGCACTGCTCTGGGCACTGGGGTCCCACCTGTAGGGAAGCTGATAGTCAAGTGGGGGAGATGAAGGTTAATTAAATCATCACCCGCCTAAACACAAAATGAAAGAAAATGTGATGTGCTCTGAAGAACTGCAACAGGTTCTGGGCTAAGGGAGAGAGTCCTGGGGGTTTCTGTGTGGAAGTAGTGTTGAAGGCAGATTAGGACTTGGAAAGGTGAAGAATGGGGGTTGGTAATATTTTAGGCAGTGAACACAGCATGTGCCAAGGCCCTGAGGTAGGAAAATTTGGTGAGTTCCAGGAAATGAGAAAAAGTATTCAGCCACTGGCCAGTCAGTTGAATGTTTATTGAGAACCTGTTAAGTGCCTGGTCCTCTGCTTACACTGGAACACAGGATTAAACAAGTTAGACAGAATCCCTGCCTTCATGGATCTTCCATATTTGGAGCGGGGTCCGGGGGGGGGGTGCGGAGACCAACAATAAACATGTAAACAAATAAACATTCATAAGAAAAGATTCAATGTGGGAAATAAAACAAGGCGTATGTGCCCTCTTTAGTCAGGGGTCAAGAAGGGCCTCTCTGAGGAGGTGGTGTTTGGCCAGCAGCCTTGATGATATGAGATTAAGTCAGTGGGTAGGGTCCTGGAATTTAGATTTCAGAATGGGGATGCCGAGTACGAGGGCAAGGCCCCTGGGAGTGGGGGGTCTGAAGGTCCCTGGAATTTGTCTTTCTGATTCAGGTCTTTTGACTCATTTTTTTAAAAAATATTTTTAGTTTTTTTTTTTAAAGATTTCATTTTGTTTTATCTTATTTTTATTTATTTGAGAGAGAGAGAGACTCTCAGGCAGACGCCCTGCTGAGCAGGGAGCCCGACATGGGGCTCCATCCTATGACCCATGAAATGATGACTGGAGCTAAAATCAAGAGTCAGACGCTTAACTGATGGAGCCACCCTGGCATCCCTTAAGATTTTATTTTTTAAGTTTTTTTTTTTTTAAGATTTTATTTATTTATTTGACAGAGAGAGAGAGAGAGAGAGCACAAGCAGGGGGAGCAGTAGGCAGAGGGAGGACGAGAAGCAGGCTCCCTGCTGAGCAAGGAGCCCGATGTGGGGCTCGATCCCAGAATCCTGGGATCATGACCCGAGCTGAAGGCAGGCACTTAACCCACTGAGCCACCCAGATGCCCCAAGATTTTATTTTTAAGTAATCTCTATACCGTATGTCGGGTTCAAACCCACAACACTGAGGTCCAGAGTCTCAGGTGCCCCTGGCCTTTTGATTCTTGACCTCTTCCTGACCTCTGACCCCAAGTGTTGTCTCCATGGCCTCTTATCTTTCAGTCTCAATCATCTCCTCAGCTACCCATGGCTAATTGGCCTCTAGAGCTGGGCTGTCAGATACCACGGTCCCTAGCCTCATGAAGTTAACTGAATTTTAAGTCGATTAAAATTAACTTAAAAATTCAGTCCCTCGGGCACTATAGCCACATTCGTGCTTGGTAGTCACATGTCATGTGTTCGGTGGCAACAGGTGGCTAATGGCTACTGTGCTGGACAGTGCAGATACGGAACATGTCCATTACTGCAGGAAGTTGGATTGGACAGAGTCTAGATTGGACATGTAGACTCTGTTACGCTGCTTCCTCACCCTGGACATCGGATCAATGTCCCATCTCGTGACCCTTGGTCATTTTCTCCTTACCCTCCTCTTTCTCCACATTGGCTCTCCCTTGTGTTCTTTCCCCACCTCCTGAGATCCTGTTTCTCTTCTCTTTCTGCCATTTTGTGAGAGGCACCGAAATGTTGTCAACAAGACCACAGGCTCTGTAATAGGGACTGACTTGGATTTGAGCTCAGGCTCCTCTGTGCCCCAGCTCTGTGACGGTGTGTGCCTCAGTTTCCTCCTATGCAAAATGGGAAGAGGAGTAATTGTACCTAACCTCCTAGGGTGTGAGGATTCCGTGAACTTTTGCACATTACATGCTAGCAAAGGGTCTAGCGTGGTCCCTGGTAAACCTTAACTGGTACAGTTATCTTTCTACCTTGCTGACCCCCAGCTTCCTTTCTCCCTCAGTGTGAAGCCATTCTCACAGACACCGTTCTCCTTGTCACTGACCCCCCCCATCTACTGACCTCCCAGGTAAGAGTCTGCTCTGTACCTGCCTTGTCTCCCCTCTCTCCTCAACCCCAACTGCTTTTTCTTCACCTTCCACTGATCAGGGCACTCATTTCTACAGAGGTCCAGATCTGAGGCAAATCTTGCAGGGGGTATGGAAAGATGAGTGATAGAATTTGTAGTGGTTAAGATCATGGCCTCTGGATTCAGACACACTGGATTTGTGTTCTGCCACATGCTAGCCTGGAAGACACGGGGAAGGTGTATTTGTCAAGATTCTTTCAGATGCAAGTGGCAGAAACTCAAATCAAGCTCAATGACCAAAAAAAAAAGGAATTTATTGGTTTAGGTAACTGCTATTTCAGGAGTGGCTGGACGGACGGCTTCAGGCATGGCTGGATCCAGGGGCTCAAATGGTAGTGTCAGATTTGCTTGGTTCTGCTTTCACCTGTGGTGTTTGGTGGCTTCATTCCCTGGCAGGCTCTGCCCATCCTGGCAGCAAAGATGGCTTCCAGCAGTTCATGCTGATGTGGTCCTAAGAACTCACATTGGTGAAAGAGAACTTGCAGGTTCCACAGATTTCATCAATTTGCAGTGCTTTTGGCTGCAAGTAACAGAATGCCCAAAGTAATAGTGCCTTAATTAATAAAGGCCTTAATGATTTCATATAACAAAGAGTCTGGACGCGGGGTGCTCTTACACTGTCTCAGCAGCTCAGCAATATTGGGACTGGCATTTCTATAGGTCCCTTGGTCTCTTTCTTAACGTCCCAAGATGGCTGTTGTGATTCCAGGAATCATGTCTCAAGCAGGACTTGACCAGGGCCAAAAGCTTTCTCCTCCCAAAGTTCTGTCTTTTTCATTCAGGAAGAAACTCCTTCTCAGAAGCCCCTCAGCAGATTTCCCCTAACGTCTCATTGGCCAGGACTGTGTCACATGGCCATCTCTAGTTGCAAGGGAGGCTGGGAAAGTGAGTATTTAGCTTTTTTAGCTTCTAAGCGGAGGCAGGCAAGAGAGAAGAGCGCTCTATGTATTCAATACACATTAAGGATTTTTGTTGTCCTTTTTTTTCTCTTTCTAGGGTACGAGCCCCCCCAAGCCCTGTCACCCCCTGCCCTGCCCCCACCTGCCCCATCACCCCCAGCGTGGCAGGCTCGGGCCCTGGGCACTGCCCGGTTGCAGCTGGTGGAGTTCTCAGCCTTTGTGGAACCCCCTGATGCAGTTGATTCTGTGAGTGCAATTTTAGAATCATCACTGGCCGGGAAGGGCGGGGGCTGGGGGTTGGAATACAGAGGGTGATAGGAAGGGAAAGGGTAAAGCAGTGGTTCTCAAACTTTAGCATGTCTCAGAATAACATGGAGGGCTTGTTGAAACATAGATTGCTGGGCCCAACCTTCAAATTCTGATTCAGTACGTCGGCATGGGGCTTGAGAATTTGCATTTCTAATGTGCTCTCAGGCGATATTGATGCTGCTGGCCTGGGGACCACACTTTGAGAACTGCTAGCATGGAGGAACTGGATGGTCATGGGGTCACGGTTGGGAAGGTCAGAGAAACTTGCCAGGTCATTGTTGGTTCATTCAGCAAACGTTTTTGAGAGCCTGCTGTGTGCCAGGCATTGTGGCGGAGACTGGAAACCTGGAAGAGCAGATCTTGTTTCTAGACTTGAGCGTTTCCTGGGCTAGGATGGAGCTAGATACCATATTAGTCATGGTGGGTTGACTGTTCGCAGAAATAACCTTAACCTTCAGGGAATGAACGTCACACCAGTTTCTCACTCATGTAACATTTCCGTGTAGGTGTTCAAGTAGGAGCCTTCCACGCAGTGATTCAGAGAATTCAGGCTCCTTCCGTTTTGTGGTTCTGACGTTTCCTAGGGCTTCAGAATCTGCTGCTGGATTCTCTGCATCTGGCCAGCAGATGGTGGAAGGGAGAGACCCAAAAATCCTGCAGAGTTTTTATGGGTCTGGGTTGTAAGTGGCAACTATCAGGTTCTGCTCACATCCCATTGGCCAGAATTTAGTCATGTGGCCACACCTCACTGCAAAGGAGTCTGGGAAGTGTAGTTTAACTCTGTGAAAAGGAATGGGGAGTTTGTGAACACCTGGCAGTCTCTGCCACAGCCACATAAACACCAATTGCTGTGTATGATGGTCCTAAAAAACCCAAGTTGAAACCCTCTCATTTCACTTGGAGCAAAGATAAAGTCCTTTCAGTTGCCCACAAGGCTCTGCATGATCTGATCCCCATTCCTGCTCTGTCCTCACCTCCTGCCCTTATACCCTTGCCCACTCTGCTCTGGTCACACTGGCCTCCGTGCTCTTTCTCAAACACACCAGGCCCACTCCTGCTTCAGGGCCTTTGCATCTGCTGTTCTTGCCACCATGAATATGTTTTCCCAGATACCGCCACTGTCTCTCTCCATTCATTCAGGCCTTTGCTTATCTTCTCAGATTGGCTTTCCCAGATCGTTTTATGGAAAATACCCACTGCCATCATGCTTTACTGCTTTACTATTTTTTTTTTAAAGATTTTATTTATTTATTTGACAGAGAGAGATCACAAGTAGGCAGAGAGAGAGAGAAAGGAGGAAGCAGGCTCCCTGCTGGGCAGAGAGTCTGATGCGGGGCTCGATGCCAGGACCCTGGGATCATGACCTGAGCCAAAGGCAGAGGCTTTAACCCACTGAGCCACCCAGGCGCCCCTGCTTTACTATTCTTTATTGGGAATTTTTTTTCATAGCATTCATCACTCTGAAATTTATATTATCCGTGGGTTGATTTTTATTAAAATTATCTATCTTTGCTAGTAGACTCCAGGAGAACTCCATGATGTCAGGGACTTTGTCTTCTAGCCCTATGGCGCAAAATAGTGTTTGCACACAGTAGGTCTCCCAATAGATGTCCATTGAACAATGAGTATGTGCTGGGATAGGGGAAGCTCAAGTTTTTGTGGGTGTAGAGAGGAGACTTTTTTTGTTTTTAAATTTCTGTTTATTTATTTGTCAGAGCACAAGCAGGAGTGTGGGCAGAGGGAGAAGCCGGCAAGGAGTCAGTTGTGGGACTCATCCCAGGACCTTGGGATCATGACCTGAGCCCAAGGCAGACACTTAACCTTAAACTGAGCCACCCAGGCATTCCCCAGAGGAGTCATTCTGCCTGGGAAGTTAGTGAAGGCTTCCCTGAAATGACAACATTTGAGTTGGGCTTTGAGGGTTATGTAGGAGTTTGCCATGTGCTGAACTTTACGTTGCAGGTACAGAGATGAAAGCAGCATGAAGTTTTCAGGGAAACAAATAGTCCAATAAGGTGTGGGAGCTGGTGCAGCTGCAGATAGGTGGGCAGGTGCCAGTTCTGGAGGAATTGGCATTGCCAAGCTGAGGGATCCAGGCTTTGTCCTGAGGGTGATGGGGAACTATAGAAATGAGAAGTGTCATCTGATTGTGATCAAGTGAGGCTTCCAGGAAGAGGCAGATTTGCATAGACTTGGGCCTTAGAGGATGGAGGGAAGATTTGTAATGCAAAAGAAGATGGGGAAGGTGTGAGGATTTCAGAATCTGGACAAAAAGTGATAAGAATGGGGACAGGTCGGGGCGCCTGGGTGGCTCAGTGGGTTGAGCTGCTGCCTTCGGCTCGGGTCGTGATCTCGGGGTCCTGGGATCGAGTCCCTCATTGGGCTCTCGGCCTGCTTCCCTCTCTCTCTCTCTCTGCCTGCCTCTCTGTCTACTTGTGATCTCTCTCTGTCAAATAAACAAATAAAATCTTTAAAAAAAAAAAAAAAAGAATGGGGACAGGTCGGGGGTCTTGCTGTGGGCTAAGTGGATTCCATCCATCCATCTACCCATCCATTAATTGAACATTTGGGACCACATATTCTGTGTAGGGCCAGGTTGAAGGAGTGTGGGGTTTGTCCTGGGTGCTCTGGGGAGCCACAGGGAGATTGTGAGCAGGGGAGGTCCACAGTCAGCTGTGGGGATCTGTGAGGGATGACCGGAAGAGTGGAGATTGGAGCCTGGGAGGCCAGGGTGGAGGCTGGGGAGAGAGTGGAGAGGATGGGGCTGTGGGGATGGAACAGGGGACAGGACTTGGGGACTAAGGTGCCTTGGGACAGAAGGGAATGGCTATAGTGCTTGGGAGTCAGGCCCAGTGTCTGGGTGGACAGTGTGAATCTGTTCGTGGGAGCTGGGGGCAATGAGCACCCAGGGTGCAGCCCATCTCCCACTCCTCACCCACGGCCCACCCTTCTCAGTACCAGAGGCACCTGTTCGTGCACATCAGCCAGCACTGCCCCAGCCCTGGAGCACCCCCCCTCGAGAGTGTGGACGTCCGGCAGATCTATGACAAATTCCCTGAGAAAAAGGGTGGCCTGCGGGAGTTGTATGATCGTGGGCCTCCTCACGCCTTCTTCCTGGTCAAGTTCTGGGTGAGTTCTGCTGCCGAAACAAAGTGCCTGCAAGTCACGTGGCCTCCCATGGACAGGGATGCTCAGAACGTAAGCCCCCTTTGGAACAGGGAACAACGAGCAGTTTTACCCCCAGGATGGGATGGATAGGACTTGGGCCTCCAGGCCCCTTTGCTAGGGAGTAGCCACTTGCCTTAGCAACCAGGGTCATGAAGGGGTGGGGAGGGGAGGGTTGCTAGGGAGTAACCTGCCTCCTTAATAACCACGGCCTTGGAAGGGGCTGAACTCCCGAGTTGGGGGCTTCAGGAGAAGAAAGTTGAATTCTAGGTCTCCTTTGTTGGGACTATTACTGGAGAGAGAGGGTCAGGACCGTTTCAGGGAGCCAGGCTTCTCCAGTACCAATTGAAGGGTGGGTGTTTTCCAGAAACAGGCCCATGGAGACAGGGGGCTTTGAATGCAGAGGAGGGGTAGGCAACTGCAAGGCTATGGGGGAAACCAGGCCATGGAGCAGAGTTCCCACTTGAGAAGAGTCCCCGCCATTTATAAGGAATCTGCCTGTGCCTCCCCACCCCCAGGCGGACCTGAACTGGGGCCCGAGTGGTGAGGAGGTAGGGACCAGCGGCAGCAGCGGAGGCTTCTATGGAGTGAGCAGCCAGTACGAGAGCCTGGAGCACATGACTCTCACCTGTTCCTCCAAGGTCTGCTCCTTTGGCAAGCAGGTGGTGGAGAAGGTGGAGGTGAGGCTGGAGGGGTGGAGCTCTGGGCAGGTGAGCGCCCAGACACCTGCCACTTTTGGGGTACAGACTGAAGGGATCAGAGCCACAACAGTTCCTGCACTTGGGTGTCTGTGTGGTGGGGTTTTCATTCATGCATGGGCTTAGAGCTGATATTGTGTCCCCAAGTCACATGTAGGTGTTATTTTCAGGGTTCAGAGATAATGTGTGGTACAGAGATTTATAGTCACTAAGGTTCAAAAGGTTCTTATGGGTATAGAGGAATCTGTAGGGCAAGGAGGTTTGGGGGTCGCACTGAGGGATCACTGAGGGCCTGAGGGGTCTTGATCTCAGAGGTCATGTAGAGTTTGGAGACCTAGTGGAGGGGAGGGTCTTTGGAGGGTGTGAGGGTATCTTAGGGCCTGGGGGTCAGAGCAGTCCAGAGGTCTCAGAAGGGTCAGAGCACAGTTTTGAGAGGCTGGAGGGGTCCCTCGTTTGCAGGCTCAGGGATCCCAAGTCGAGGACCCATGGGTCCAGGTCCCATCTCTGCTGCACCACAGATGGGGCGATGGCGGGGATGACGGTAGTGGGGAGTGGGCGTGGCATTGGAGAGGCACAGAGTGCCTGGGGCAAGCCCTGTGTCTCTGGGTCACTGCCCTGCCCACTCTGCGCCCCCCACCCTGGTTCAGACGGAGCGTGCCCAGCTGGAAGACGGGAGGTTTGTGTACCGCCTGCTCCGTTCACCCATGTGTGAGTACCTGGTGAATTTCTTGCACAAGCTGCGACAGCTGCCTGAGCGCTATATGATGAACAGCGTCCTGGAGAACTTCACCATCCTCCAGGTGAGGCACTGGGGCTGGGCTGAGCAGGGCAACCAATGGGGTGGGGAGTGCCTACAACGGCCCCTTGGCCCGGGGACCCTTGCACGGGGGTGGGGGCGTGACACAGGGGGAGCCTTTGCTTAGGGGACCCCTTTACCCAGGAAACTGATGTGGTGGGGAGTCCAGAGCACTCTCATTTAGGGGGATCCCCCCTCACTGGGGAAACGGACTTAGAGGGCATCCCACGGTGGATCCTTGGTTTAAGGGACAAGCCCCCCTTTCATAGGGAACCTAACCTTAGCCCAGGGGACATGATATGGTGGGATCCCCCTGAACTCTGGTTAACTTTGAAGATTTTGAGAGAGTTGAAGGGAGAAGGGAGAGAGAATCTGAAGTAGTGCCCAATGTGGGGCTCGATCTCACAACCATGAGATCATTACCAGAGCCGAAACCAGGAGTTGGACGCTTAGCTGAGTCGCCCAGGCACCCCTACTTTGGTTAACTTTGCTGTGCCATCCGATGGGAGGCCCCTCACTGCTGACGCTCAAATGGGGAACTGGACATGTCAGGCATCCCCTCGACCTAGGGAATGTGATATGGTGGGGACCTCTTTCCTAGGTATCCTGTGGTACCTCGGGGAGGGCACAGTGATCTCTGCTCTCCCGTTTGTGCACAAACCCTTTCTCTTGGCCTCCTTGGCAGGTGGTGACAAACAGAGACACCCAGGAGCTGCTGCTTTGCACCGCCTATGTCTTTGAGGTTTCCACCAGTGAGCGGGGGGCCCAGCACCACATTTACCGCCTGGTCAGAGACTGAAAGGGGACCCCAAAAGTGACTCACCCCCCAGATTACCCTCCTTCCAGGAAAGACCTCCAGCTTAACTTCATGCTCGTTTGGGGAGGGGGTGAGTTGAAAAGATGGATCCTGATATTGGGACCTCATGGTGGTGTCTGAAAAGGACAGATCGCTCCAGAGCATCAGGGACTGGGGACAGAAGTGAGACAGCCCCGAAGTATAGCACTGGTTTCTCAGTCTCTAACAGGCGCCCTCCCGCAGCTTGGTTCTGGATGTTTTTGGATGGTCTTAGAAAGTATGTTGGTTTGTCCCTCTGTTTTTTCAGCACCCCCCCTCCCCTTTCCCAATCTGCCTCTCTTTACCAAACCCAACCCTGTGACCGGGAGATCAAATATTGAAGGTTAACCCTTTGTGCAGGAGCAGAGCCAGGTGGGCCCAGAAAATATTTTTTTTTTAATATAACAAGAGATATTTATAAGTGGGTATTAGGGTCGTGACTTTTTCTGAGCTGGACAAGCTGTGGGGTGAGGCTTTTAAATTTCATCCTCTCTTCTCAACAAGATGTAGGCTATATACTGTGTTGCCTCCCCTCGCCAGCAAAGTGTGTTGGTTTGTGTTTTGACAGAGGATAAAACTATTTTACCAAAACGCAGGGGATTTATTTGGGGTTTGGGTGAAAATAATCCTGTGGGAGGTGGTAAGCCGAAAGATGAGGCAAGGAAATGAGGCATCTTTGGGGACAGGAAGCTGGTGGCCGGAAGGCCCAGGTCCCGCGGGAGAGGTGACAGCAGCTGGGCAGGCAGACATCTGAGTCCCCCAGGGAAATGAGGAGGTGGAGGACTCAGTGGTTGGGGCGAACTGGGGATTGAACAAATATTTACAGACCACAGGGAAGCCCCTAGGGCACTTGAAGGGGACGGGGCGGGGCTTTGGGAAGAGACTGGGGCCTAGCGGTACCGAGCGAGCCGGTCGTAGACTTGGTCCAGGTTTCTGCACAGGAATATCGAGAGCGTCATGAAGCTGAGCTATAGAGAAAGGAGACCTGGTCAGAGAGGTCCGCAGGGTCCGGCGAGGGGGACTGGGGTAGGGATGGTGGGTGTTCCGAGGGAGAAAAAGGGGGTAGTGCCAGGGGAAGAAAATTAAGTGTGGAGATTTGGGAGGGGCGGAGAAAGGTGAGGTTAGAGGGGGAGCTCAGCCAGGTTGAGAAAGGTGGGTCAGGGATGGGAATTTGGGGGCTTGGGGTAGACTACCAAAGATGCGGAGGGTGGGGAGGATGGAAAGAAACGGAACAGGGTGGGGTAGGGAGTATTCAGCTGCGTCTAGCGCAGGTTCAAAGTCTGGGAAGGAGTGAGATCCGGAGCTAGCCCAGGGTACTTTATTCTGGAGGCTCATCTGTCTCTCTCTCTGCCTTGGCCGCTAATTCCACCTCGACCTCCACCTCCTCGCCCGCGCTCCCGGTCTCAGGTTGTTCCTCATCTTGATCCCAAAGCGGCCAGGGCCCCAGGGCCACGGGCAGCTTGCCCTGTGGGGACTTGTCCCCCCAGTTGGGACAGGCATCCGCCATGCCCCAGCCACCCCACAGACCGCCGCTACGCCCGCTGCTGCTCAATACACCACAGCGCCCGCCGCCGCCATCAGCACAGGGACCTGGCCGGGGGCTCGAACCACAGGCGCCCAGCACCTGCCGCTGGCGTTCCCGGCAGAGCGCCCTGCGCAAGATTAGCAGGCTCAGCCCCGCCACACTCACCTGCAGGGAAAGGGGAGGGATATTGCTGCTACGAGCAGGGGGCAGGAACGCCAAGGAGGGCCAATGAGAGCTTCGCAAGGGCGGGAGGGAACGCCTACTTCCTGCGTGCAGCCAATCGGGGCTTGCAAGGGGTAGGTCTTCCGCGTACATGCGGAGAGGCAGGAGAACCTGGATGGGCTGACGCTCTAGCAGGCTTGCACCTTTCCCAGGGGTTTGGGGTAGGGCCATCTAGGGATTGTAGGGCCAATTGCGAGTGGGGGCTGGACCAAATTACCTCAAGGAGACCGACACCTAGACAAATGCCCACTATGGAGATGAGGTTGTTGTGCAACCACTTTTGGAGGCTCCGCGCGCAGCCCTGGGAATGCGGGATAAGGTTAAAAGTAGGGTCTTTCTGGGATTCGCCCTCAAGCCCATGCCCACTGTTCTCCTTAGCCTAGCCTTCACCCCTCTTTCAGGCACCGCCCCTCATCCCTAGTTAGTAGGGTTCTCTAGTCTCTCCAACTTGCTCGGTCCCACCCTCCTCTCAGTCACGCCTTTTCTTTTAGTCCCCGCCCCTCAACCCGGGTCCCTCCTAGGGCCCCCCACCCCTCCTGATGTGCCCCTTTCTCGCAGTCCCACCCTTCAGACCCTTCCCTAGTCCAGCGGCTCCGCCTCCTGGGAAAGCAAGCCCAGACCGCAGCCCTACCCCCTCACAGGGCCCTCTCCTTTCTAGCGGGCTCCAAGCCCTCCCCACCTCGCTGTAGACATTGCTGTCTGCAGGAACCACGCAAAGGTCAGTACTGTGCCGGGGCCGCGCCAAGGGTCCGGGCCGGCTGAACTGGGGGAAGGAGAGCTTATCGAAGACTGCAGAGTCATTGGTCGCCGATGAATTATAGCAGGAGCAGGGCACGCGATGCACCTCCGACTCGTTGCTGATGAGGCTGGGGATACTGAACCAGTCCCGAGGAGAGTTCCAGCCGCAGCAGCGCAGCTGCGAAGAGGGACGGGAGTCAAAGGGACGGGGACTGGAGGGATTCAAGATGATTTGGGGATTCAGGGGACTGGATGATGTGTATGAGGTATTGGGGAGCAGAGGGCTAGATGGGGGGCGGGGGGGGGGGTGGCGGGCTAGGCTTGGGTGCATTAGGGGAACAGGGGTTGGGAGAGACGAATCACGGGCCACCTGGGGCTGTGGGAGGAGCTGCAGAAGACTGGGTAGGCAGTGCAATTCAGCCTAGGTAGGGGACAGGTGGATGGGAGGGCAGGGCCACGTGAATAACCAGGGAATGGAGTCTCACGTGGGCCGGGTCCCCTGGGGCCAGAGTCACTAAAGATCAGGGAGTTGGGTCACTCTAGGGCCTTGGGACTGAGGGCGAAGTCTTGTCGGGGCAGAAAACGGAGCCTCTCCAGGGTCTGGGAGCTGGAGGGAAATGACCACACGAGTCTGTTCGGCTCTCTTCTGGGGGCGGGGTGATATTGGGGGTGGGGTAGGGTTACCTTCAGGTAACCCCCCACCCCCGCTTCGTTGGGGCAGGGGGCAGAGCTACGTCAGAATCCCAGAGCTAGATGGAGGGATACGCATCTGGGGACCTCACGCACCTGGAACTGCACGTAGTCCCAACTCTCCTCCGCAGCCGACTCCTCCGGACGCGAGCGGTAGTTCTGGATGGTCTCCAGCACGATTTCCTTCACCCTCCGCTCCAGCTAAGAGGCGGAGAGTGAGACTGGATTGTGAGGCTGGATTTCCACCCGGGTTTGCCCCTACCCAGTCCAGCTACTCCCGGGCTTTCTCAGTCCCCAGGGGTCCCCGAGCGGTTTGAAGGCGCTCTCGATTTCTCACTGAATGGCTAGCTAGGTCTCTGTTCCTCAAAATCTGCCTGTTGCTACCGTCTTTCTGTTCCCCCGCTATCTCCCACGGTAGATCTCTCTCTGTCTCTCTGGGAGTCACCTGTTTCTCCCCCAATTTTTTTCTTTTCTGTTTGTTTCCCTTTGGATCTCTTTCTGTCTTGCTATGTCTGTTTTCCTCCATCCGCGTCGTGATCTTGCTTTGAGTCTCCTTGTCTCTATCTTCCTGTGCGTCTTCTCTGTGTCCCTGTCTCTCTGTTTTCCTCTGCCCGTCACTGTTATTCCCTTTGTCCTTGTCAGCCCGTGACTGCTTTTGTTTCTGTCTTTTTCCACCACCCCCATACATTTGGGGGGAGTGTGGGAGGGGAAGCCAAGCTCACCCGCATCCGCTGAGTGGAGATGAGGATTCCCAGGGTGATCTGCGTGGCAAACAGGAGCAGAAGTATCCCAAAATACTGGTGGGCAGAGTGGAGAGGTCAGACTGAGCCCCCCCCCCCCCCCCCCGGATACAGAGGCTGCAAGGGCTCTGTTTGAGGGGGGATGTGGACAGGGGACTCACCAGGCCCAGGAGGCAGCGGAGCTCCTTCAGGGACCCCACACAGCCCAGGAGGGCAAGGCCCATGGTGAGAATTCCTGAGATGGCCAGGGCCTTGGACCAGATCTGCAGGGGCACGAAGGACAAGCCTGGGGGAGGTGAGAGGCGGTGACATTGGGCTCAGGCACACAGCTCCAGGAAGCCCCATTCCCCACCCACACAGCCACTCAACTGGGGAGCAGTATTCTGGGGAACTCTCTGGGTGTCTGTCCCTGCCACATGTTGAGTCTCTATTCCTCTCCTCCTGGGATTCTTTGTCTCCTTCTCTCTGGGACTCTGTCCCTTCTGAGTCTCTGTCTCCCCCTCCCCCCCACCCCAGGTCTTTGTTTCTGCTCTGGATCTCTGTCCCCCTTTCTCTCTGGAGGCCGTTTCTTCCTCTTGCTCTCAGTCTCTTTTTCCTCCTCCTGCTCCTCCTCACCCCCAACAGTTTCAGTCCCATCACTTGATCTGTGACATTGGATCAGTCACTAAAACCTCCCTGAGGGCCGGGGGAAGATATCTATTCCCTAGGGTTATTTTAAGGGACACATGGGAGGCACGCGTTCAATGCTGTCCTCAATACAGGGCAAACACTTATTAAATCTGAACCATTAGGATCGCGACTATTACTCTATTACAACTCTCCTATTATTATTAGTGTTCTCTCTGCTCTTCTACTTCTTTGCTGTGTAACATCCAGTAAGTGACATCCCCTCTCTGAACTTCAAGAGAGGGGAAGGTCTGTGGGAGGGTCTGATAAGCATCTGCTTGAGCTCTACCGCCTAGGAAGTGCCTGAGAAATGGCTATTACCATTTTTATTATCATTCATATGGACAACTCATTTGCCAGAGGAAGACTGAAGGGGCTAAGAGCAGTGGCAGGCTGTGAAGCAGAACCTGGGACAAGGGAGACCCCCGGGACATCACCTGGGGGCAGGCCAGGTCATGCTTGCTCCAGGAGGCCCTCCCCGACGGCCCTGGCCCCCTCACCTACAAAGGACACGAAGCTGGTCTTGTCAATGAGTATCCAGATGCCGAAGCAGAAAATAAGGCTGCCTAGGACCTGGCAAGGGGAGATGGGAATATGGCGGTGGGCAAAGGCGACGGGGACTGGGGGAGGTATATCAGGTCGGGGGGCTGGGGCAGGGGCTGGGGCTGGGGCCTGGGTTGGGTAGCCATGTGGCAACTCACGAAGAAGAAGAGGTTGAAAACGAAGAGGAGGTACTTGATGAGGCTGAGGCAGCTGTCCTGGGCCGACATCTTCACCTAAGAGGGGTCAGCAGCCCGTGGGAGGGACAGAAGAGAAGAGGTGTTGGGCCCGGAGGAGACGAGCAGAAAGACAGAGGCTGTGAGAGACAGAGAGGGAGAAAGGAAGAACACAGAGAAAGAGGAAGTCTCCCCGAGGTGCACCCCCCCTCCACCGCCAGCGGTGGAGCCCCACCCCCTCCCTCTACAGGCGAGGTGGCTTTCTGGTCTGTTTCTGTGCCCCCCATGCCTCCCTCACCTGCCCCACTGGGACACACACCCGTACTGGAGGGGCCTTGGAGTTTGTGGGCACCAAGGACACGCTGGGTACTCCCTCCCAGGTCTCCGTGGTTCAGGCTGGGGGACCCCTGAGCTCCTTGGATCCACCTACTCTGGGCACCAGGACCCCAGGCCAGCCCTGGACAGCAACCGACCTCACAGACACTCTGACCTCACTGCCTGCTAAGCTCTGCCATCTCTGCATCTCTCTCTGCCCCCGCCCCATTCCCAGCCCTCGGCCTCTCATCCTCCCTTTTCTGGGTCTCAGTTCCCTTCTGTCTGGGTCTCTGTCCCTCCCTGCCCGCCTCTCCCCCCCACCCCCCCCCCCCGCATCTATCTCCTCCCTCTCCGGGTTTCTGGCCCCTTCTCTCTGCAGGCCAGTCCTTTCTCTGCTTATGCGCCCCCACCTTGTCACGGGCCCCCTCTCAGAGTCTGCATCCTGTTCTCAGCAACAAGTGTAGAGCGCGGAGCCCCCGCATGCTAGGGCAGGGCTTGGGCACCTGGGGGAAGTGAAAGTGCTGCAGTGCCCCCGGTGGGACGGTCCCTGGGAGTGGGGGGGGGGTGGTGGCTGGCCAGTGCCTAAACACTCAGAGAGGAAGCTGAGCCTCTAGCAGTACTTCCTGCATCTGCACTGGGGCCCCAAGAGGGGGATGCTGGGGAGGAGTCAGGATTGAACCCCGGACCTTGACAGTTAGATCTAGGTCCGAGCCTGCTTGCTTGTCTCGGGACCTGAGCCGCACACCCCGCAGCCTCTAAAAGTGCCCCCTGTTGCCCCATGGCCCCTACTCTTGTCAAGCCAGATTTCCACGTTTGGGGATGTTCCTATCATCCTGACATCCACCCAGGCCTTGGAAAACCAGCGCCTCTTAGAGACTCAGCACCATCTCTTGCTGAGAGATCTCATCTACGTTTTTTTTTTAAAGATTTTATTTTAAAAATATTTATTTATTTATTTATTTGACAGAGATCACAAGTAGGCAGAGAGGCAGGCAGAGAGAGAGAGAGGGGGAAGCAGGCTCCCTGCTCCATCCCAGGACCTCCACTTTTTTTTTTAAGGCTTCAAATGCAGGGGTGCCTGGGTGACTCAGTTGTTAAATGTCTGCCTTTGGCTTGCTTGGTCATGATCTGGGGGTTCCGGGATCAAGTCCCGATTGGGCTCCCTGCTCAGTGGGAAGCCTGCTTTTCCCTCTCCCACTTTTCTTGCCTGGGTTCCCTCTCTGGCTGTCTCTCTCTCTGTCAAATAAATAAAATCTTAAAAGCTCCAGGGGTGCCTGGGTTGCTCAGTGGTTAAGCCTCTGCCTTCAGCTCAGGTCATGATCTCAGGGTCCTGGGATCGAGCCCCGCATAGGGCTCTCTGCTCAGTGGGGAGCCTGCTTCCTCCACTCTCTCTCTGCCTGCCTCTCTGCCTACTTGAGATCTCTGTCTGTCAAATAAATAAATAAAATATTTAAAAAAAAAAGA
>NW_019154161.1:2792225-2794339 GCF_002288905.1 Enhydra lutris kenyoni
TCTCTGCTCAGTGGGGAGCCTGCTTCCTCCACTCTCTCTCTGCCTGCCTCTCTGCCTACTTGAGATCTCTGTCTGTCAAATAAATAAATAAAATATTTAAAAAAAAGATTTTATTTACTTATTTGACAGAGAGAGATCACAAGTAGGCAGAGAAGCAGGCAGAGGGAGAGGGGGAAGCAGGCTCCCTGCCAAGCAGCGAGCCCAATGTGGGGCTCGATCCCAGGACCCTGAGATCATGACCTGAGCCAAAGGCAGAGGTCCAACCCACTGAGCCACCCAGGCGCCCCCAACATGAAGATTTTTTTTAAATATTTTATTTTTTTATCAGAGAGAGAGAGAGAGAGCACAAGCAGGGGGAGTGGCAGGCAGAGGGAGAAGGAGGCTCCCCACTGAGCAAGGGGCCCTGATGTGGGGCTCAATCCCAGGACCCTGGGATCATAACTTGAACTGAAGGCAGACACTTAACCGATTGAGCCACCCAGGTGCCCAACAGGGAGATCTGATAACATATACACTGTGGAATGATTACCAAGCTCAAGATAACACATGCATCATTGCACAGTTAACTTTTTTCTTCTTTTGGTGGTGAGAACCCTTAATAGATATCCTCAGCAACTTTCTAGTATGCAATAATGAATTATTAACTATAGTCACCATGCTGCACATTAGATCCTAAGAATGTATTCCTCTTTTAACCGAAAGTCTGTGCCCTTTGACCCACATCTCCCCATTTCCCCCATGCCCTAGCCCTGGATAGGCACCATTCTACTGTGTCTATGAACTTGGCTTTTTAAATTTTTGTTTTTGAGAGTCCACATTTAAATGATCCTGTGTAGTATTTGTCTTTCTGTGTCTGGCTAATTTCACTTAGCACAATGCCCTCCAGTCTCAACCATGTTGCAAATGGGAGGATTTCCTTCTTTTTCATGGCTAAATAATATTTCATTATCTATCTATCTCTGTGTGTGTGTATGTGTATGTATTTTTTTGTATCATTCTTATTTCTTTTTTTCTCCTCTGACTGGAAAATATCAAGAGATCTGTCTTCAAGTTCACAGATTCTTCCTTCCTTGGTGGGCCAACCCCTGGGTGGCTGCCCTCATTCTCTCTCTCTCCCTCTTTCCCATACAGCCCATCATTCCCTAATCTAATCCTTTCTGCCTCTTGCTTCTCTACTTTCTCCACTTTTCTCTGTACAATTGGGTTGGGCTAGCTCAGGATTTGTGCTCTCCCTCCTGGACCCAAACCTCATGCTCCTCTCTGGTCTTAGTCTTGCCCCTCCAGTCCATTCCCCACATGGCCTGAAAGGGTCTTTTGAAACCTAGACTCAGTTTCTATAACTCTAAGTCCAAATCTCACTCAGGACACTGGTCCCTCATCCCTTACCCCTCAGCTCCCCTTCTAAGCCAACTTTAAGTCCTCTATGCTCTACTACTAACATACATTTCAGATCCACCCACTTGTCTCCTAGCCACCATCCTAATCCAGGCTCTCATCATTTTCCACACAAATAACTACCTTTACTTCTGTACTGATTGTAGTGGGTTGAATGGTGATACCCTGCCCCTCCCCTCTCAAAAGTTATGTCCATGCCAAAGCAGTCTTTAAAAAGAAGTATCAAAATCATAGATTTCAAGATACATTACAAAGCTGTAGTAATCAAAACGGTATGGTACTGGCACAAAAATAGACACATGGACCAATGGAACAGAAGAGAGAGCCCATGGGGTGCCTGGGTGGCTCAGTCGGTTAAGCATCCAACTCTAGGTGTTGGCTCAGGACATGATCTCAAGGTTGTGAGACTGAGCCCTGCACTGGGCTATGTACTCAGCAGAGTCTGCTTGGGATTCTTTCCCTCCCCCTCGGCCCCTCCCCTTCCTCATGCTCACTCTCTCTCAAATAAATAAATAAATGGTCCCTGGGTGGCTCAGTTGTTAAGCATTGGCCTTCGGCTCAGGTCATGATACCAGAGTCCTGGAATTGAGCCCTGTATCAAGCTCCCTGCTCAGAGGGAAGCCTGCTTTTCCATCTCCCACTCCCCATGCTTGTGTTCCCTTTCTCATTCTCTCTCTCTCTGTCCAAAAAAAAAAAAAAAAAAAAAAAAAAAAAAAAAA
>NW_019154161.1:2794439-2797322 GCF_002288905.1 Enhydra lutris kenyoni
AAAAAAAATCTTAAAATAAATAAATAAATCTTAAAAAAAAAAAAGAATAGAGAGCTCAGAAATAAACCCATGATTATATTGTCAATTAATCTTTGACAAAGGAGGCAAGAATATTCAATAGGGAAAAAGACAAATGGTGTTGGAAAAACCGGACTGCTTTCTTATACCATATGCAAAAATAAACTCAAAATGAATTAAAGACCTAAATGTGATTTCTGAAACCATAAAAATCATAGAAGAGCACATAGGCAGTAATTTCTCTGACATTCGCCCTGCAACACTTTTCTAGATACAGCTCTTTTTTTTTAAAGATTTTATTTATTTATTTGACAGAGAGAGATCACAAGCAGGCAGAGAAGCAGGCAGAGAGAGGGAGGGAAGCAGGCTCCCCGCCGAGCAGAGAGCCCGATGTGGGACTCGATCCCAGGACCCTGAGATCATGACCTGAGCCGAAGGCAGAGGCTTTAACCCACTGAGCCACCCAGGTGCCCCTAGATACAACTCTTGAGGCAAGGGAAACAAAAACAAAAATAAACTATTGGTACTACATCAAAATGAAAAGCTTCTGCACAGCAAATGAAACAACTGACAAAACCAAAAGACAACCTACTGAATGGGAAGAGATATTTGCAAATGACATATCCAATAAAGGCTTAGTATCCAAAATATATAAAGAACTTAAACAACTCAACACCCTCCCCCCAAAAAATAACCCAATTGAAAATGGGCAGAAGACATGAAAAGATATTTCTCCAAAAAAGACATACAGATGGTGGCCACAGACATATGAAAAGATGCTCAACATCACTAATCATCAGGAAAATGCAAATCAAGACCACAATGTCATATCACTTCACACCTGTAAGAATGGCTAAAATTGAAAACACAAGAAACAACAAGTGTTGATGAGGATGTGGAGAAAAAGGAACTCTCAGGTACTGTTGGTGGGAATGCAGACTGTTGCAGCCACTGTGGAAAACAGTGTGGATGTTCCTCAAACAAACAAACAAAAAATTACCATATGATTCAGTAATTCCACTACTAGGTATTTAAACTAGGAATTTAGTAATTCCATTACTAGGTATTTATTTATTGCATAGAGATATGCACCACTATGTTTATGCAGCATTATTTATAATAGCCAAATTATGGAAAGAGCCCAAGTGTCCATCAATAGATGAATGGATAAAGATGTGATATATAATGGAATATTATGCAGCCAATAAAAATAATGAAATGTTATCATTTACAACAACATGGAAGGATCTAGAGCATACAATGCATAGGGAAATAAGTCTCATATGTGGAATTTAAGGAACAAAGCAAACAAAGAGGAAAAGAGACAACCCTAAAAACAGACTCTTAACTATAGAGAACAAACTGATGGTTACCAGAGGGTAGGTGGGTGGGGGGATGAGTGAAATAGGTGAGGGGTTTTCATAGACTCAGGAGAGGAGGGAGATGGAGAGAGTTTCAGGAAAAGGGAAGTTCAGTGGAAGAATTAGAACCAGGGAACAGTGGATATAGAGGAGGTGGGGACTGTGCAGAGGAAAAAGGCACCAGAGGCTGCCGAGTGTCTTGAGATAAAAAGAGGTGGTGGTGGTGGAGGGGGGAGAGGCCTGAGAAGACATTCTTCTTTCAATTGTTCATTTGTCTCATTTAATTTAGAAATCATATTTTGCAAAGAGGCATATTTAGAATCCTGAAAGTATTTGTAAGCCTCCAAGTAGCGATTACAATAGGCATCCCATTCAGGTTTTTGTTTGTTTTTGGGTTTTTGTTTGTGTTTTTGAGCTGTAGCTTTCTGATTTAATTTTGACTAAAACAACTTTGGAGAGATTGGAAGTTCCCCATCATTGCTATTGGAGTTCTAAAACACTTTTGGTCAAGTCACTCCATTTAGTTAGAAATGTGCCAAAATATGGACCAGGGTCCCAGAAGGGGCAGAGCGGCCTCAAAGCGTTTGGATGACTGGGAATCCCATTTCTTAGAGGTTTCTCTTTAGAGCAAAGAGAAAAATTCCTAGACAACACAGTTGCAACAAGCAGCAGCCTAGTTCCAAACCAGAGTTGGAACAATGTCCAAATAAGTAGTCTTAGAGAGAACAAAGTCTTAAAACAGACCCTAAATAATGCCAAGAGAGCTGAAAACACAGAGAGTGGAGCTTGAAATCCAGGAGAAAAACTTATCCTCAAACTCCAGGGTCCTCAAGAAAGCAGTGAACTCAACTGGCTCTGTGGGTACTGGCATGTGTTTGCTCACCAGCTTTGGAGTTGTTGGGGGTGGAGTGGGTTGTCTTCTCTGGATCCCATTTCTGATCATCAAGTATTGTTAACCTTAAAGACAAAACTATCAGTGATTTTACCAGCAAAAAAAAAAAAAAAAGAGTTTTTTTCAGGACAGTGAATTGCAATTCAGGACAAGCAAGCTATGGCAAAACCACAGACAAGTCCAAGAAAAAAGGGGAAAACTACTTTTTTATTTTTTTAAACAGATTTTATTTATTTATTTGACAGAAAGATCACAAGTAGGCAGAGAGGCAGGCAGAGAGAGAGAGAGGAAGCAGGCTCCCCGCAGAGCAGAGAGCCCGACGAGGGACTCGATCCCAGGACCCTGAGATCATGACCTGAGTGGAAGGTAGAGGCTTAACCCACTGAGCCACCCAGGCACCCCAAACTAAATTTTTAGAGAGGAGGGGTAGGAATTGGGGGTCTTTTGTAAACACAGATCTCCATTGGAGCCACCTGGGAGTTTGAAGTGTAGTGACTTTTCATTGGCTGAGTTGTGACAGTCTCTCATTGGCTGGGGTGTTGTTGGGTAGGAGAAAACCTTTCTTTCTTTCTTTCTTTCTTTCTTTCTTTCTTTCTTTCTTTCTTTCTTTCT
>NW_019154161.1:2797332-2882687 GCF_002288905.1 Enhydra lutris kenyoni
CCTGGAGGGGTAGTCAAGTAGTGTCTACCTGAAAGTTGTTTCTTCCTGTTGGGTCTACAATTGACTGGGGTGGTAGGGTTTGAGAGCTCCCCTTTCTGGCCTCCAGACTCAATTTTAGTGGGGTTACCCTTTATTAATATTACACATCTGCAATCCCAGTGGGGTTCTGAACTCTCTGAAGGCAAAGTCCATGTCTGTCTTCTTGGACACATATTTGGGGTCTGGGTAGTAGCAGGGGAAGCTTAAATACGTACCAAAAGTTTGATAACAAGAAAAATGGCTGGGAAGAACAAGCTTCCCACCTCACCCCTCATCTCCACCTCACCCAGGGCAGTGGAAGCAAAGTGCATGCTCCAGACCAGGGATGAAGCTAAAAGCCTGACCTCAGAAGCGCGCTTAGGTGGAAGGGTGTTGGGCTCAAGGTCTAAACAGGTAACTGACAGAGGTGGGCAGGCCAGGATGCTCACACCGGAAACTGAGTGGGGAAAGCGCGCATGCGCAGTGTTGAAGATAGTGTTGGAGCCCAGGGGCAGAATCCCTTGCTTGATCAGTAGGGGGCGCGTCCAGGGCTGTGGCGCATGCGCAGAGGAACGGCGGGAAAGGTTACCCGTGAGGCAGAGCGCCGAGCGAGTTGTGAGCTGACCTGACGAAGCCTGAAGGGTTCGGTAAGTTTCTCCGTTGAGGCTTCTTCACGTTCATTTTTTATCCTAACTGAACACACATAAGAGCACGGGGCCTCCAGGCTGGGAAGAGGAGAATAGCCCAGGGAGGCCTGGAAATTCATAGATACGGGGTGTGCGAAGCTGGGCGTCGCTCCTGAGCTGGGGTTCCTGGACGTCCCGGGATCTGCCGAGCCGAGGGCTGCAAGAGGGCCGAGAGGCCTCCCCCCCCCCGCTTTTTTTCTCCCCCAGGACCCAGCATACAGGTGTCGGCCCCTGCACTGTCTGAATCTTCCTTGGGGTCTTGGCCGTGGGTTTCCACCCTTGAGGAGGCCCCGCTGGTCAAGCGTCGCGGCAGCGGAAACCCGGGCGGGCGCCGTCTTCCCTCGGCCTATTAGGCACAGTTCTCCCCTGCTCCTTGAACCTGACCCCGGCTCCCCCGTTTCCTCCCTGGAGGTTGTAGTTCCAGGGAAGGAGGTACACCGAGGGCCCCCCTTCCAGAGGGCATGGGCCTGGGGGAGTGGTTGCTGGGAACGGTGACGTGGGGCCCACCAGCGCTGCTCAGCCCAGACGGAGGGTCTGCCGAGGGTCCAACGGGGCTGAGTAGAAGACACAGCCGGGGGCGGGGGGCGCAGTTCGCGGTGTCTCTGTTTGCCAAAACTCACCGCTTTCACGGAAGGGTCCGGTTTATTACTCATTTGCCAGAAAACTTGTTTGAGGGAAGACCCTTCCGGAGTGTGTTCTAGAAGGTGGCTGTAGTTTTTCATGGATGAGATTTTCCTTCCTCCCCCGCAGCTGGACGAAGAGTCAGATTGGGTGTCAACATGGGATGAGGAGAGCTAAGTGCTCCTTGTTATTTCTGAGGTTTGTTACGTTTCAGCTGCCGCTGAGTATCGTAGCAGTGGGCGTTTGGGCTTAGGTGGCTGCCAACTCTTACAGAAACGTCTCCAGCCTCCTCCACTTGGTTGACTTTTTTTTTTTTTTTTAAGATTTTATTTATTTATTTATTTGAGGACAGAGATCACAAGTAGGCAGAGAGGCAGGGAGAGAGGGGGAAGCAGGCTCTCTGTTGAGCAGAGAACCTGATGCGGGGCTTGATCCTAGGACCCTGAGATCATGACCTGAGGCGAAGGCAGAGGATTAACCCACTGAGCCACCCAGGCGCCCCTACTTCATGTATTTTGAGATTTGTTATGTTTGTATACATTTGTAAATATTGGCTTCATGATGAATGGACCTTTTTTTATCATTAGTGAATATCCTTCTCTGTATCTGGTAATACTCTTTATTTCAAAGCCCATTTTATATTACATTAATAAGGCCACTACAGCCTTCTTATGCTTAATTTGCAAGATAAATCTTTTCCTATTAAGTTAATTTCATTTGTCTGTGTAAAATTAAGGTGCATCTCTCCAGAGGCTTATAATTGGGTCTCTCTTATTCATCCTGACAATCTTTGCCTTTTAACTGGAATGCTTAAATTGAAAACATTTCATGTAATTATTGTTATGATTGGATTTGGGTCTCCAGTTTTTGTTTTGTTTTGTTTTCTGTTAATTTTTTTTGGTTCCAGTTCTCTCATCTTTTTTTTTGGATAGCTTGAATCATTTTTAGTATCCATTTTAATTTATTGTCTTGGTAGCTATAACTCTTTTCAACATTTAGCAGTTTTTCTAAGGATTACAATTCATATTATTAACTTTTTTTTTAAAAGATTTTATTTATTTATTTGTCAGAGAGAGAGAGGGAGAGAGAGCGAGCACAGGCAGACAGAATGGCAGGCAGAGGCAGAGGGAGAAGCAGGCTCTCTGACGAGCAAGGAGCCCGATGTGGGACTCGATCCCAGGACACTGGGATCATGACCTGAGCCGAAGGCAGCTGCTTAACCAACTGAGCCACCCAGGCGTCCCATATTATTAACTTTTTATAGTTTATTTAGTATTAATATTTCATCAATTCACATACAAATGTAGACATTTTACAACCATGTAAGTCCAGTATTTATACCACCTGCTGCTTTTAATATGTCTTACCTTTAAAGTTTAGTATAAAACCTACAACTTATAATTTTTGTTTTAATATTCATATGTTTTAAAGAAATTAAGACAATAGTTTTTTTTTGACAATATAGCTTTTTTAATTTACCCACATATATACCATTTCCTACTCTTTGTTCCTCAAGATCCAAGTTTCCCTCTGATGTCATTTCCCTCAGTCTCAAGAACTTCTTTCTTCATTTTTTTTGTAAGGTGGGTCTGTTGGTGATGAATTCTCTTTGTTTTTCTTTATTGGCTTAAGTTTTTATTTCATCCTGTTTTCTTGAAGGATATTTTTGTTGATTATAGAATTTCTGCTTTCTTTGCTTTAAAGAAGTTATTTATCTCTCTTTTGGCCTTTGTAATTTCTTTTCTTTTCTTTTTTTTTTTTAAAGATTTTATTTATTTTTTGACAGATCACAAGTAGGCAGAGAGGCAGGCAGAGAGGAGGGGGAAGCAGGCTCCCACTCCCAGGACCCTGGGGTCATGACCTGAGCCAAAGGCAGAGGCTTTAACCCACTGAGCCACCCGGGTGCCCTTGTAATTTCTTTTCTTTTAATTAATTATTTTTATTAACATATAATGTAGTATTTGCCCAGGGGCACAGGTCTGTGAATCATCAGGCTTACACACTTCACAGCATTCACCATATCACATACCCTCCCCAAAGTTCATTGGCCTTTGTAATTTCTGTTGACAAGTATGCAGTATTTGGTCTTGTTCCCCAGTATGTAATGTTCTTTTTCTATTCTGCTTTCAAGATTTTTCTCTTTATCTTTGCCAGTTCTTTCATTGATACCTTTTTTCTGTTCTAGGAGCCGATCAACGATCTTACATCATATTTAGTTGTTAGATCTCCTTAGTCTCCCCTGTTCTGTGAGTTTTTTAGAGTTTCCTTGTTTTTCTTGACTTTCAGAGTTTTGATGGGCGCTGATCAGATAATTGGCAGAGTCCCTCAATTTGGGTTTGTCTGATGTTTTGTCATAATTAGACTGGAGTTAAGGGTATTGGAAAAATACGGCCAAAGTGAAGTAAGTGCCCTTCTTATCACATCACATTAGACTGTGATTCTCTCTCTTCCTCTGCCCCTTCCCCTATCCTCTTTCTCCCAAATAAATAAATATTTATTATTTTTATATTTATTTGTTTGGTGGGGAGAGAGCAAGAACAAGTCGAGGGGGCAGAGGGAGAGGGACAAGCAAACTCTGCACCGAATGCAGAGCCCATTGTGGGGCTCAATCCCCTGACCTGAGCCGAAATCAAGAGCTGGATGCTTAACCAACCAAGCTACCCGGGCACCCCACTAAATAGATCTTCAAAAAAATTTTTTTGAAAGATTCTATTTATTCATTTGAGAGAGAGAGAGCCAGCAAGCGCAGGAGTGGGGGCAGGAGGAGGGGCTGAGAGAGAGGGAGAGGGAGATGCAGGCTCCACACTGAGTAGAGAGCCCTGACTCAGGGCTCTATCCTAGGACCCTGAGATCACTACCCAAGCTGAAGGTAGACACTTTACTGAGCCACCTAGGGGCCCTGTCAATAAATAAATAAACCATTAAAAAAAGACTCATGATATCCACACGACATCACTGGTGATCTTAACACTGATCAGTTAGGGAGTGTTTTCTTTGTTTCCCTACTGTATGCTTTGCAGGAAGTTTTCCCCTTTTTATATATATCATAGGTTTTCCAGCTTTACAGTATAATGATTACAACTGATGCTTAATGCAACTCTTTGGACTGAGTCAAGGGAAGAGACTGGAAACAGGGAGGTCCAGTTACTTACTATGGCTTTTGTAGTAGTTCAGGTGAGAGATGATAGTCAGCTGAACTTACAGTGGCAATGGCAGTGATGCATGGAACCGGCAACGGAAGGATGCATTCAGGCATTTCTGGGCAAATGGCTTGCTTATGGTAGCCTTAAAAGAGACAGGGCACGTGAAAGCCATAGTGAAATACTACTTTACACCCATGATGATGACTCTAATAAAAAATTCAGATAGTAAGTGTTACTGAGGATGTGGAGAAATTAGAATACTCAGATACTACTGGTGAGGTTAGAAAATGGTGCAGCCACTTTGAAAAACAGTTTAGCAGTTCCTCAAAAAATTAAACTTAAAAAATTTTTAAAAGATTTTATTTATTTGACAGAAATCACGAGTAGGCAGAGAGGCAGGCAGAGAGAGGGGGGGAGGCAGGTTCCCTGCTGAGCAGAGAGCCAGATACAGGGCTCGATCCCAGGACCCTGAGATCATGACCTGGTCATAACCCACTGAGCCACCCAGGCGCCCTTTAAAAATTTTTTTTAAAGATTTTATTTATTTATTTGACAGAGATCACATGTAGGCAGAGAGAGGGAGGGAAGCAGGCTCCCCGCTGAGCAGAGAGCCTGTTGCGGGGCTTGATTCCAGGACCCTGAGATCATGACCCAAGCCAAAGGCAGAGGCTTAACACACTGAGCCACCCAGGCGCCCCAAATTAAACATTTTTATCATTTGACACTGCAATTCCATTTCTAGGTACATACCCAATAGAAATGAAAACATACATACAGAAAAACATACATGAATGTTCATAATAACATTATTCATTATAGTCAAACAGTGGAGACCACCTAACAGTCCACCGACTGATGAATGCATGAACAACATTTGGTTTAGTGGAATATTATTTGGCCACAAAAAGGGATGAACTATTGATACACGCTATAGTATCAATAAACTTTGAAAATATGCTAAGTGAAAAAAGCTAATCACAAAAGAGCACATATTACATGATTCCATTTGTATGAAATGTACAGAATAGGTATATCTGTAGAGGCAGAAAGTAGATTAGTAGTAGTGGTTGCTTAGGGCTTGGGGGTAAGCAGTGGTTCTGGAGGGATTAAGCCATGATGAGCAGATGGTGCAGAATTTCTTTTTTGGGGTGATAAAGATGTTCTGAAATTGTCATGGTGGTTGACCAACTCTGTGACTATACTAAAGGCCCTTGAATTGTACAGTTGAAATAGGTAGATTGGGTATATGATCTGTATCTCAGTAAGATTATTACCAAAAAATCAGGGAAAATATGGCAGGGGAGCTACACTAGTTCAAACCGCACTTGTTCAAATTGAAGTGCTGGTAGGACATCCAGGTACAGATGTTGTGCAGCTGAGAAGGGAGTTGGGACTAGACATATGGCACTATAAATCATTAGCAGAAAGTATTCATTCAACAGAAAGCAAGATCATCTATTCATTTGGTCCAATTTACTAAACGTGGTAGCTCAGTGCAAGGTTTCAAGCAGGCACTTTTAATATTTAATCGCACTGAGTTTGCAGTGTAACTGAGGACTGATCCCTTCTTTGGCATTTAAGACAATAGTAATAGTATGTTATTGGTGCTAGGTGATGTCCCTCCTAAATTTCAGTTGAATTTCAGTTTAACTGACTTCAATAGGAATTGTTGTCACCTCCTAAAATAAAAACCTTTATAATAAGCGGCTATGCCAATATCCCTTGAGTAGTTTGCAGAGTATTTGGGGATGATGAAAGTTGAAATTTAAGGTTATATTAATTTAAAATAAATTATTTTGGTATAATTTACAATATAAGTGTATTTAGAATTAGTTTATCTTCTCACTGAAGGTAATGAGTCAAGCCATAAAACCTAACTGGCTATACAGTTCATCACAGTTATTTTGTAACACCCTCTGTCTACACTTGCCACATCCCTCCCTATCAATCCCCAGATTACTTTGGGGCAAACAGAAATTCCAGAGTAAGGAAAATGACTGTCGAAAGGGAGAAAAGAATTAATGATTCCAGTAACTTTTAATGATCATGAATCCCTTGTTTAGCATTAATAAATGCTTAGTTTTAAAATCCCCTGAATGAGATACTTCTTAAATTACAGAAGATGTTGGGCTCTGTTTGCTCTTTTAATTCATCAGAATATATGTATTTTTAAAGTAGGCTCCACACCCAGCATAGAGCCCAAAACAGGGCTCGAACTCATGACTGTGAGATCAAGATGTGAACTGAGATCAAGAGTAGGACACTCAACCGACTTAGCCACCAAGGCGGCCTTTATCAAAATCGTTTCTTGTAGGGAGTGTCAAAAAAGTAATTAATATGGCATACCGTGAGATAGCTAGTAAATCTTTAATACAATTGACCCAAGGTTTCATTTGGTAGGTCTAAGACCTGGCCTTATGGCTCTGAAATTCCAAGTTCGAACTTGATTATATGCCTAAACGAATAGGCATTGACTAATGGCGATGACCAGTAGGCAATGACTATGACCAAGAGTATGTACCATTTAATTCTTATTAATAAAACAAAACCAAACTCAGAGTTTGGTTTGTTCTTATATCTAGTCTGACCATATACGGGGGAAAGGATTCTTTTTATTTTTTATGTTTTTTTATTCGACAAACAAAGATCACAAGTAGGCAGAGAGTCAGGCAGAGAGAGAGGGGAAAGGATTCTTTATAAGAGAACTTACATGAGAACTATCAATACATCAGTTCCATCAAAAGCTGCTGACTGGGGGTGCCTGGGTGGCTCAGTGGTTAAACCTCTGCCTTCAGCTCGGGTCATGGTCCCGGGGTCCTGGGATCGAGCCCCACATCGGGCTCTCTGCTCAGTGGGAGCCTGCTTCCCTTCCTCTCTCTCTCTGCCTGCCTCTCTGCCTACTTGTGAACTCTCTCTCTGTCAAAATAAATAATCTTGATTGATTCTTTAAAAAAAAAAGCTGCTGACTGGAATATCTAAAATTAGGTAAATGAAATTGTAAAAAAGCAAATTAGGGGCACCTGTGTGGCTCAGTTGTTAAGAGTCTGTCTTCGGCTCAGGTCATGATCCCAGGGTCCTGGGATGGAGCTCTGTGTCGGGCTCCCTGCTTGGCGGGTGGCCTGCTTCTCCCTCTCCTACTCCCCCTGCTTGTGTTCCCTCTCTCGCTGTCTCTCTCCCTGTCAAATAAATAACATCTTAAAAAAAAGATCAAATTAAATATTAGAAACTATAGAACTCTCTCCCTCAAAAATCAGGGTCCTTTTTAAATAGTTTTCAACATAGCTCATTCAAAATCACGATCAGTCATATTGTACCACCCCCAGAGGAAGAAGCTTAGGGAACTCATGGGTAATTTTCACAGTTTCACTGTAAAGTTCAAGATCAAAAGGATGGCTGGTTATCTTCTTTTTAAACTGGATATAAGACACACACATGATAGTTGCTTTGGCTGTTAGTCTTCCAACTAATTCTGTGATTCAAGAGATTTCTTCATCCTGGGGCTCTGTCAATTCAGCATTTCTACGTTTTCCCAGTGGATGAATCTTTCCCAAACTCCAGTGGGCCAGTTGATGAACTGAGCTGGAGTGCTGGCATGGATGCAGGGCCTGAGCAACTCCATCACATCCGCCATGGTTGTGGTGGAAGCTGTAGCTGGTTTGAGAAGGGTTTTAAAAATACTATATTTGTTGCTAGAAAGTTTAGTAGACATTCCCTAAATGATTTCTATTAGTATTTTTCTGTGCTTATCACCAGGCCATTTATGTCCTAATTATTATTTTGCTTGATATTTTAGTTGACCTTGTGATTTTTTTTTTTTTTTTTGGAAGAGTGCATGTACATTAAGATCCAAATGTTTCTTTCTTTTTGTCTTTGGATAAGACAGATTAGTTCTACATTGCTTCTGGTCTAAAATTGGTGTGGCATTACATTTCTTTTTGTATTGCTGTTGATCATCTGATTCTTGGTGTAGAATTAGCTCGTTTCACAGATCTCAAGCTTGAAGGCTTGCTCACTAGATTTATATTACTGTTGAGTAATTTAGGTGCCTGATGGAGAGGAGGGGCAGGTGGGACCATGACTAGACTTAACTCTTCATCTCTATAATGTTTCCCAATTTTTTTCCTTTTAACTAAAAATATCGTGCCAGAGATTGGTTTCTTTACCTAATTTTTTCTTCATCTCTGAACACTGTGATTCAAATTAATGCTCTCTCCTAATGCTGTAGCAGCACAGTTTGTCTCAGGGAGAGACTTACTATCTCTTTCACTTTTTCTTTGCAGTGGCTCATGTATCTTTGCACCCTCTGGGAAACAGCTTCTGGAAACTGTTTGCTACCTGGAGCAGAAAGGCTCTGTTTTATTTCTCCCACAAGCTGCCTGGAAAATTATAACTTACTTCTTAAGACATTGAAAAACTTCAGGAAGGATAGATGTGAATTAATTCCTTAGTGACTACAGTTTGGTTCTATCTTGCATATGTAGCAGAATTTTCTCCATTTTTGACATGAAGATGGAAACTATTTTTAGGAATGATGCAGATATCCCCATTTTTAAAAAAGATTTTATTTGTTTGAGAGAAAGAGAGCATGAGCAGGGGGAGGGACAGAGGCAGAAGCAGATCCCTGCCTGACTCCGGGCTCCATCCCAGGACCCTAGGATTATGACCTGAGGTGAAGGCAGACGCCTAACTGACTCAGCCACCCAGGCACCCCCAATATTTTGAAATCATTTACTTGCTTTTCAGGGGGGCATGGGGAGATGGTGGGTAAGTGTGGACATTGGTGTTCATGTAACCAGGTCTCCTAGGAGGCACTTCGTTTTGATGGTAAGTGGTAGGATTGGCAGGGAGCTTGCCAGTACTTTTTTTTTTTCCATATGTAAGACTTTATTTTTTAAGGGCAGTATTAGTTTCACAGCAAAACTGAGAGGCAGGCACAGAGAGTTCTGATACACTCCCTGTGCCTACACATGGATAACCTCCCCCATTAGGAACCTCCCCCCATCAGAGTGGTACTTTTGTTACAGTTGATGGAGCTACATTGGCACATTATAATCACTCAAAGTCCATCATTTACATTAGAGTTCATGCTTGGTGTTGTTCATTCTGTGTGTTCAGACAAATGCACAATGACATGTATCTACCGCAATAGTATCATACAGAGCTTTTCACTGCCCTAAAAATCCTCTGGGCTCCACCTGTTCATCCCTCCCTCAGAAACCCCTGGAAATTACTGAACTTTTTACTGTCTCTGTATTTTTTCCTTTTCCGGAATGTCATATAGTTGGAACCACACAGTATTTAGCATTTAAGGGTCGGGCTTATTTCACTTAGTAATATGCATTTAAGGTTCCTCTATTTATCTTCAGGCTTGATAGCTCACTTCTCTGTAGTGCGGAATATTATTCCACTTGGTTGTACCACAGTGTATTTATCCAACATGATGAAGGACATCTTGGTTGCTTCCAGGTTTTGGCAATTACGTATAAAGCTGCTATATATTCATGTGCAGGCTTTTGAGTGGGCATTAGTTTCTGCTTTCTAGGATAAATACCAAGGAGCACAATTTCTGGACCATATGGTAAGAATATGTTTAGTTTTGTAAGAGACTGCCAGACTGTCTTCCAGAGTAGCTATACCATTTTGCATTCCCACCAGCAATGAATGAGAGCTCCGTTTGCTTCACGTCTTTGTCAGTGCTTGGTGTTATTAGTGTTTTGGGTTTGGTAATTCTGATAGGCGTATAGTGCTATCTCGTTCGAGTTTGCGCATTTCCCTGATGACATAGGATGTGTGGAGCATCTTTTCATACTGCTCTCTGAATATCTTCTTTGGTGAGGTTTCTATTAAGATCTTTGGCCCATTTTTAATCAGGTTGTTTTCTTACTGCTGAGTTTTAAGAGTTCTTTACACATTTTGGATAACACTCCTTTATCAGATGTATCTTTTCCAAATATTTTCTTGGTATGGGACTTATCTTCTCATTCTTTTGATAGAATTTTTCACAGAGCAGGATTTTAGTTTCAAGAAAGTCTGGCTTCCATATCAAGACATATCAGTTCTTCAGATTTCTCTACACAGATGATCATAACATCTGTGAATAAAGACAGTTTCACTTTTTCCTTCCAAATATATATGCCTTTTATTTCATTTTCTTGTTTTACTGCATTAGCTAGGACTTGCAGAATCATGTTGAAAAGGACTGGTGAGAGCAGACATCCTTGGCTTCTTCCTGCTCTTAGTGGGAAAGTTCCTAGTTTCTCACCATTAAGAATGACATTAGAGGGGTGCGTGGGTGGCTCGGTGGGTTAAGCCTCTGCCTTCAGCTCAGGTCATGATCTCAGGGTCCTGGGATTGAGCCCCCGCATTGGGCTCTCTGCTCACTGCTCAGCGGGGAGTCTGCTTTTCTCCCTCTTCTCTCCCTCTGCCCCGCCTCTCCCGCCCCTGCACTTGCACAGGTTTGCTCTTGCCTCCTCTTTCAAAATGAATAAATAAAATCTTAAAAAAAAAAAGGAATGACGGGGGCGCCTGGGTGACTCAGTGGGTTAAAGCCTCTGCTTTCGGCTCAGGTCATGATCCCAGGGTCATGGATCGAGCCCCACATCGGGCTCTCTGCTCAGCAGGGATCCTGTTTATCCCTCTCTCTTTGCCTGCCTCTCTGCCTACTTGTGATCTCTGTCTGTCAAATAAATAAATAAAATCTTTAAAAAAAGTCTATTAAAAAATAAAGGAATGACTTTAGCTGTGGGTTTTTTGTAGGTATTCTTTACCAGGTTGAGGGAGTTGACCCTCTATTCTTAGTTTACTGATAGTTTTTATCGTGTTAGATTTTGTCAGATTTCTTTTTTGCATCTTTGATACAACTGTGATTTTTCATTTTTAGCTTGTTGTTCTGATGGATTACATTAATTGATTTTTGAATGTTGAACCAGGCTTTCATATTTGGGATAAATCCCACTGATCTTGGTCATGTTGTGTAATACTTTTTATACATTGTTGGATTGGATTTGTTAATATTTTGTTGAGGATTTTTGTTTCTGTGTTCATGAGAGATAATTGATCAGTAGTTTCCTTTTCCTATAATGTCTTTATCTGGTTTTGGTATTGGGGTAACTCTTGTCTCATAGAATAAAGTAGGAAGTGTTCCCTCTGCTTCTATCCTCTGCAAGAGATTATAGAGAATTGGTGTGATTTTTTCCTTAAATATTTGATAGAATTCACCAGTGAATGCATCTGAGCCTGGTGCTTTCTGTTTTGGGAGGTCATTAAATATTATTTTTTAGAAGGTTATTAATTATTTTTTTCAATTTCTTTAATAGAGACAAGCCTATTCATAATTCTTCTTGTGTGAGTTTCAGAAGATTTTATCTTTCAAGGAATTTCTCCATTTCATCTAAATTATCAAATTTATGGACATAGAGTTGTTCATAGTATTCCTTTATTATCTTTTCTTATTTATCTGTTTATAAAAAATTTTATTTATTTAATTGACAGAGCAAGAACAAGCAGGGAGAGTGGCAGGCAGAGGGAGAGAGAGAAGCAGGCTTCCCTCGATTCCAGGACCCTGGAAGCATGACCTGAGCCAAAGGCAGACGCTTAACCCACTGATTCACCGGCACCCCTTTATTATCCTTTCAGTGTCCATTATGGAGACTTTGTGAGGATCTATAGTGATGTCCCCTCTTTCATTCTGATATTGATAATATCAATATCATATCATAATATCAATATCATATCATAATATCAATAACATATCAATTGATATGTCCTTTTTCTTTTTTCTCAGCCTGAGTGTAGGCTTACCAATTCTATTGATCTTTTCAAAGAACCAGCTTTTGATTTTAATGATTTTTCTTTATTGACTCTCTGTCTTCTCTTTTTGCTCTAATTCTTGTTATTTCTTTTCTTCTGGGTTTAGTTTTCCATTTTTCAAGTTTCCTAAAATAGTAACTTAAGATTATTGAATTTAGAGCTTTTTAAAAAAATAATATATATATACTATATATATATTATATTATATAAATATAATATATATATTATACATATATTATATATATTATATAAATATAAAATATAAATATAAAATAATATATATATATTAAAAAATAATATATATATATATATTTTCAGTGCCATAAATTTCCTTCTAGGCCCTGCTGTTGTTGCATCCCACAAATTTTGGTAAATCTTGTTTCATTTTCACTTAGTTAAAAATATTTACAGATTTCTCTTGAGATTTCTTCTTTGACCCATGTATTATTTAGAAGTGAGTTTTTGGTTTTTTTGTTTTTTTTTTTTTAAAGATTTTAAAATTTATTTGACAGGGAGACAGTGAGAGGGAACAGAAACGGGCGGGAGCAGCAGAGGGAGAAGTAGGCTCCCCACTGAGCAGGGAGCCCAATGCAGGCTCAATCTGAGGACCCTGGGATCATGACCTGAGCTGAAGGCAGACGTTAACAACGGAGCCACCCGAGCGCCCCTAGAAGTGAGTTGTTTAATCTCCATATATTTTGGGATTTTCCAGTTATCTTTCTGTTAGATTTCTAGTTTAATTCAATTGTGGACTGGCTCAGACTTTGTATGACTTTTTGTTTTTTGAGTTTGTTAAGGTGTTTTATGGACCAAGATGTAGACTTGGGAAAGATGTGTATTCTGCTGTTACTGGATGAAATAGTCTGCAGATGTCAGTTACATTCAGTTGATTGATGGTGCCGTTGAATTCCACTCCATCCTTAGTGATTTTCTGCCTGGTGATGTTCAGTCTTTGTTGTCTTTGCTTTTTAATTTTGAAGGTTTCTGTTGAGATACCTCAAACTCAGTGATATTTTCCTCAGTGATTCTTTCCATGTCCAGTCTACTAGTAAGCCCATCAAAGGTATTCTTCGTTTTTGTTAGTTTTTTTTTTTTTTTAAAGATTTTATTTATTTATTTGACAGACAGAGATCACAAGCAGGCAGAGAGGCAGGCAGAGAGAGAGAAAGGGAAGCAGGCTCCCCGCTGAGCCGAGAGCCCAATGTGGGGCTCGATCCCAGGTCTCTGGGATCATGACCTGAGCCGAAGGCAGAGGCTTTAACCCACTGAGCCACCCAGGCGCCCCTACAGTTTTTTTTTTTTTAAATATCTTTCAGGGCTTTTTGTTTTTTTCTCAGGATTTCCATCTCTGTTTGCATTGCCCATCTGTTCTTGCAAGCTGTCTCCTTTATCTGTTAGAGCCCTTAGCACATTAATCCTAGTTCTTTCAAATTTCCAGTCTGATATTTCCAGCATTCATGCCGTGTCTGGTTCTTATGCTCACTCTGTCCCTTCAGATTACGTTTTTTTTCCCTTTTGGTTTGTTTTGTAAGTTTTTCTTGAGAGCTGGACATGATATATTGGGTAAGGGAACTGCTGTAAATAGGCCTTTAGTAATGTGGTGGTATTAAGGAGGGCTAGTGTTCCATAGTACGTCTCAGTCTTGTTAGGAACAGAGTGCCCTGGAGTGTTTCAGTATGGTTCCTGGAAGCATGAGGGGATTTTTATGTGATCATTCTGTGAAAAACTGGTCAATCTCCTGGAGGTAACAAAAATGTATTCCATCCTCATGACTGGGTCTCCCTGAAGATTTAAACTCTCAGATTGTCCACACTGAGCCTCAGCAATTTGTTAGTTACAACTGAACTTTTCCTTCTCTGGCACTGGTTCCGTGGTGGTTCTTCCTCCTGAGTATGTCTGTTCTGGTAATCCGGGAGTCTTTGGATTTGCCGTCTGTCCATCTTGAGGACAGTGGTTTGCCCCTACCTCCTTTAGGGATCCAAGAAGAGTTGTTGATTTTTCAGTCTGTTCAACTTTTTACTTATTAGGATGGAGTGGTGACTTCCAAGCTCCTAGCATGTGAACTGGAAACTGGAAGTCCAGCCCAGCTGTTTTTCAAGTTCCAGTATTAACTTCTTATTTTCACATAGGTTCAGACTTACAATTGTAATTTTATTCTCGGCAGTTCTTCCATCTCTCCTTTTCTTCACGACTTTGTCATTCTTAATGAATACAAGTTTAATGCATACAAGTTATTTTATAGAACGTCCCTCAATTTGTGTTATCTTATGATTAGATTCTGGTTTGTACATTTTTTTGCAGGAATGTTCCTGAAATGATGTTGTTCTTGTCTGTGCATGGTATCAGGAGATAAATGGTATCAGTAGACTTTCATTACTTGGCTTAGGTAGTGTCTAACACGATAAAAGTTCTATTTTTCTGTTTTTTGGGGGGGGGAAGAGAATACGTTAATTAATACTGGGCAATTATTTATCCCCACCAAACTTCCTTGTGTTAGCAACCATTGATGATTCTTGCTTGAATTAGTTACTACTCTCAATGGTTTCCAAATGATGACTTTCTAATTCCATCATCGTCCTCATATATTTATTAGCTTATATTTTGCTGTGAAGCAGAAATTTTCCTTTTGCTTATTTATATCACTATGGATTCATGGATTCCTATTTTATTCTGTAGATTCTCATCTGTTACTGTTTTTATGTATGTATGTATGTATGTTATTTATGTAGAGAGAGTGGGCACATGAGTGAGTGGAGGGAGGGACAGAAGGAGAGGGACAGAAAATCTCAAGCAGACTCCACACTGAGTGTGGCAGAGCCCAATGCAGGCTCAATCCCCCCCCTCCCCCACCCCCGACCCTGAGATCATGACGTGAGAGGAAATCAAGAGCTAGTTGTTTAACTGAATGATCCACCCAGGTGCCCCATATTGTTATTTATTTTGATGCTTTAATTGTCCCATATATGGATGAAAGGAGCTCCTTCAATCCAACTCCTATGTCTAGTATTATTTTTTTTGTTTTTAATTTTTACTTATCAATACATATTTTTCTTGATTTTTTGAAGTAATACTTCTTTCAAACAATTGAATAAAATAAAATCAGAGAGAAAGATATAAAAATACCTGTATCCTTTTGTCTATGTATTGACATATTGTCTTTCAGCCTTTGCTTTCATTACACTTTTCTTTAAACAAATATCTATATTTTTAAGTTTTTATTTAAATTCTAGTTAGTTAACATAGAGTGTAATATTAGTTTCAGTAGTAGAATTTAGTGATTCATCACTTACATACAACAGCCAGTGCTCATCATAGCAGGTGCCTCCTTAGTACCCATCACCCATTTAGCCCATCCCCCCAGCCACCTACCTCCAGCATCACTCCGTTTGTTCTCTATAGATAAGAGGCTCTTTTATGGTTTGCCTCTATTTTTCCCCTTATGTTCATCTGTTTTGTTTCATCAAGTCCACATATGAGTGAAATTGTTTTTTCATATGAGTGAAATTATGTGGTATTTGTCTTTTCTGGCTGACTTCGCTTAGCATAATAAACCTTGGCTCCATCCACGTCATTGCAAGTGGCAAGATTTCATTCTTTTTGATGGCTGAGCAATGTATGTACACACAACAGAATATTACTCATTGCATTTTTAAATGTAGTAGAGATAGAATTAAAGACAGAGATTTGCATCTCAGTTTTAGTTGTTTTTTTTTTTTTAAACTTGTCATTTAATTAGAAGCATTTCTTGAGCTACTAAGAACTCTTTCAAAACAGTATGTCTCATAACTGATTATCTCTGTGACCCACATGCACCAGTGCTGCCCTAATGCCTGCCTGTTGCCTCTGCTTTTGGATGGCATGCTCCTTCACCGTCTGGAAGAAAACTCCAGTTCCCTCTCTCTTCCCCTCTTCCACATCCTGTTTTGTTTTTGTTTTGTTTTGTTTTGTTTTTCTTTTTCAGCACACTCCTTGTCCATTCTCTTGTAGAGCATTTGGGGAGCCAGCAAAAGGTCAAAGTGGCAGAAGCACAGAGAGCAGAGAGGAGAGTGACCCCAGATATGAGGTAGAGCACTGTCCTCTTGCTAGGGATAGAGCAGTTGTTGGTGGGGTGGAGGGCGGAGATAGACAATGACTAGATGAGAAATCAGTAGATAATCACACCAGGAGGTGGAAAATGGAAGGGAGTAGAATGGAGAGAATATTGGGGGGTGGGTAACCACTATTTTATTTTTTAATTTTATTTTTATTTTATTTTAAAGATTTATTTATTTGAGAGAGAGAGAGCACAAGTAGGGGAAGGGGCATAGGGAGAAGGAGAGAGAGAAGCAGACTCGCCGTTGAGCACAGAGCCCAGTGCGGGGCTGGATTCCAGGGCCTGAAGATCATGACCTGGGCCGAAGTCAGAAGCTTAACCAACTTAGCCACCCAGATGCCCTGGTAGCTGCTATTATAGATAGGCATGCAGGGAAGACATCTCTGGGGAGGTGATATTTGAGCAAAGACCTGGTGTTTTATAGATGAGAAAATTCAGAGAGGTGAAGCAACCTTCCTAAGGTTATAAGGAAGATGTAGTATTAAATTTCTTTCTTTCTTTTTCTTAAAGATTTTATTTTTTTAAGTAACCTCTACACCCGGTGCTCAAACTTAATGATCCCAAGATCAAGAGTCACATGCTCTTCTGACTGAGCCAGCTGGGGGATCCTGTTTCTTATTTCTTTTCTTTCCTATCCTTTCCTTTCCTTTCCTTTCCTTTCCTTTCCTTATTTGACAAAGAGAGACACAGCAAGAGAGGGAACACAAGCCGGGGGACTGGGAGAGGGAGAATCAGCTTCCTGCTGAGCAGGGAGCCCAGTGAAGTCTCAATCAGAGGACCCTGGGATTCTGACCTGAGCAGAGGGCAGACGCTTAATGACAGACCCACCCAGGCACCCCTCTTTCTTTATTTTTTTAAGTTTTTTTTTACTAATGTAATCTTTACATCCAGCATAGGGCTTGAGCTCACAACCCCGAGATTAAGAGTCACACGCTCTTCTGACTGAGCAAGCTAGAGGCCCTTAACTTTGTTTCTTGATTCAAAAGCCCACTATAAAGGGTACTTCCCTCTGTAGGGAGTATACCTCAGTGTTTCCAGAAGTGCTTTGAGTGCAATTCCCAGTTGTTAGCTTGGCTATCTCAACCTTTATCCCTTGCACCAAAACATTTCTAAGAGGGGCGCCTGGGTGGCTCAGTGGGTTAAAGCCTCTGCCTTCGGCTCGGGTCGTGATCCCAGGGTCCTGGGATCGAGCTTCTCTCGGGTCGTGATCCCAGGGTCCTGGGATCGAGCCCCGCGTCGGGCTCTCTGCTCAGCAGGGAGCCTGCTTCTTCCTCTCTCTCTGCCTGCCTCTCTGCCTACTTGTGATCTCTGTCTGTCAAATAAAAAAGAAAAAAAAAACATTTCTAAGAGGTGAAACTTAAAAAGTTTTATTTATTTATTTATTTGTCAGAGAGAGAGAGAGAGAGAGAAAGAGAGAGAGCACAGGCAGGCAGAGGCAGAGAGAGAAGCAGGCTCCCTGCCAAGGAAGGAGCCCAACGCTGGACTTGATCTCAGGACATTGGGATCATGACCCGAGCCGAATGCAGCTGCTTAATCGACTGAGCCATGCAGGTGTCCCAAAGAGGTGAAACTTATGTAAGAGATTGTGTGCTTTGAATTTCAGTGGTGGTAGGAACAGAAAGGTTTGCTTTAAGGATGTGCTGAGGATTGTTTTGGAAATTATTTCTTAACTCTGAAATCTAAATCTAGGTTTTGGTGTCCTTAAGGTCTACTCAAGAAGGTGAGTACTCCTTTGAAAAAGCTGGAGCTGCTCCAGAGAGTCTGCCTGAAATGAAGACAGAGGCCCAGGCTTCAAAATCTTTGCTGACAAACGCCTTATTTGCTGAGACAGAGCTTTCTGAGGCTTTCCTCGGAAGCCAGACTTGGGAGGACAGGAGCACAGCTAACTGGCCTCCGATGGTCTGGGTTTCAAAATCCCAGGATTTGGAGGCCCGGATTGCAAAGGCTCTGGCCTGGGAGATTCAGGCTGGTGAGACCCAGCACAGAGCCAGCCAATGCAAGCCAATCAGTGGACTGGAGGTGGAAGCTACCCAGGCCCTGAACCAGAAACCCTTACCTGAGAAGGTGCAAGTTGCAGAGGAGGCAAAGCGTGAGGTCCTCTTTACCCGTCCGTGCTGGTCCAGTAAGGTTGAGTACATCCTGACTCAGGTGGGCTACTCCATGAAGATAAGCTGTCACTGGCGTTTTTTCCTCCTGTGGCTTCACAATGGAGGTTGTAAGTCTGGGGACCAGGAATCATGGATCCACAGGGGGCTTTAAACTCCCAAGGACTCTGGGATTTGTAGAGGCTGGAAGCTGGGCACTATGAGAATAGGAGTCAGGTGCCTGACCACCTAGGATCATGAGAGCGGGGGAGGCGCAGGTTATCAGAATATGAGGATGGTGGGGTTGGAGGCCTGGGTCAGGGAGACTGGGGGTAGAAACTAGGCATCTGGGTCTTCCAGGAACTGGAAGGTGACCCAAGGGACACCTGGGACTATGAGGGATGTGGAAACAGTTAAGCCCTGATGCTGGTGGCTCTGAGGGAGGTCACTGGTGGGGAACGTGTTTTCCCAGACCCCAAGGAAGTCCAGGCACTGACGAGCCAGATGGTTCTCAGAGCCCCTCCTGACCCCCTGCACGGGCAGTTTTCTCATCATCTGCATCCTCATGCTGCTCTTGGTCGGGGTTCCTCTTCTATTCCTGGAGATGGCAGCTGGTCAGAGGATGCGTCGGGGCAGCTTTGGTGTATGGAAGGTCATCAGCCCCTGGATGGGTGGTGTGGGGTACAGCAGCTTCATGGTAAGGAGTCCTGGGCTGCCCAGGCCTACCCTTAATGCCCCGCTTCCTCCCCAACAGTTCCTTGTCCTGGGAGGGGGTCCCATGACTTCACTTCCATGGGTTGAGTCCCTTCAAGTCCCCAGTCCTCTGTCAGATCCCTTCCTTTTTTCTCGCCTAATCCTTCCCCCTGTCAGCCACCTCCTCCTTGGCCCCCAGGTGTGCTTCATCACCGGCTTGTACTTGAATGTGATCAATGCCTGGACCCTCCTCTACTTGGGCCAGTCCTTCCACTCTCCAGTTCCATGGGAAAAATGTCCCTTATTGGAGAACTCCAGTGACTTTGGTGAGGAGGAAACGAAAGAGGAGGAGAAGGGGAAACAGCTGGAGGGGAATTTGGAAGAGGAGAAAGGAGTGAGGAGGGTTAGAGAAGAGGAAAATAGTAGAAAAAGAAGAAATGGGAGGGGTAAGGAGTAGCGGGAAGTGGGAGAAGGGCTAAAGAGGGGAGGGGTCACCCTGTCTAGCAGGCATGTCTAAAGCCAGGTCCCCTGAGATCCCGAATATGTTCGGGCATCACCCTCCCTGTACTTCTGGTACCGGCTGATCTTGAAGGCCTCAGACAGAATTGAGGATGGTGGGTCACCAGTCTTCAGTCTGAACCTGCCCTTATTGGTGTCCTGGTGTCTTGTTGGTGCTTTCATGATTAATGGGCTCAAGTCCACAGGGAAGGTAAGCCGTCATTGACATTCTTGGATGCCTTCGACCTCCTCCAACGTTGTTCTCACTGATCTCCTAATGTCTCATTCCTTCTGGTCTTCGGCTCTCACTAGCCCTTGACCGTTGCTGAAAATTTTCTTCTAACTCTTCATTTCTGACTCACCCTAAAAAAAAGGATTTATTTATTTTAGAGAGAGAGAGAACACATGAGTTAGGGGAGGGGCAGGGGGAAAGAGAGAGAATCCTTAGACTCCCCACTGAGGGTCGAACCAGATATGGGGCTTGATCCCAGGTCCCTGAGATCATGGCCTGAGCTGAAACCAAGAGTCACACGCTTAACCACTTAACTGACTGAGCCTGCCAGGTGCCCCCGATTCAGCACTTTTGACTGACAGTTGGTGGACCCCATTGGTACATGGTTGCTGATATGCCCCATTCTCAATTCAGGTAATGTGTGTCCTAGTGCCAGTCCGCTATTTCATCATCCTCTGTTTCCTCTTCCGGAGTCTACTGCTGGAAGCGGCAGCTTTTGGCTTTCAGCATTTGTTGCTTGCCAAGGTAACGTACGTCTCCCTCATTCCCCTACCAGGCCTTAGGAGACACCTATTGTCTATTGTTATGGCATCTTTCCCCCATTACTTACCCGTGTCCTTCCCCCCATTTCTGTTAAGATTCTCCTCTCCTTCTTTGACATTTCTCCTTATATTGTCTTCTCCTTTTTAGATCTCAGCTATGTACAACATGAGTGTGTCGTATCAAGCAGGAAATCAAGTCTTGTTTGCCTTGGGTCTGGGCTTTGGTCCTGTTGTCTCCTTATCCTCGCATGTGTACCCATCCACCAGCTCTCTCAGTGATGCATTTCTTGTGGCTCTGGTCAACCTGTTCTCCATGCTGCTGGTCACTTCTTCTGCCTTCTGTATCCTGGGCTACTGGGCTACAGTCATCACGCACCACTGCAGTGAGAAGTAAGGCCAGCCCCTTAGGGAGGGTCCCAGCCCCAGGGAACTATAAAACCCACAGACTCTAACTTTCAAGGTGTTGCAAGACTCCCATTCACACTTGACAACCCCAGATGCACTTGCAAGCCTCTACTCTCCCCTGGAGCAAAGAACAGAAACAGTAGAATCCCTCTCACATATTTTCTAGCTCTGAGCCCTTTCTGGCCCTAGAAATCTTTAAACCTGGAGATTGCTACTATCCACTTCAGATTGCCAACCACAGAGATAGGTTAAAAGTGGCAAACATTTGGGGCGCCTGGGTGGCTCAGTGGGTTAAGCCTCTGCCTTCGGCTCAGGTCAAGATCTCAGGGTCCTGGGATTGAGCCCCGCATTGGGCTCTCTGCTCATTGGGGAGCCTGCTTCCCCCTCTCTCTCCGCCTGCCTCTCTGCCTACTTGTGACCTTGCTTTCTGTCAAATAAATAAATAAAATCTTTAAAAAAATAAAGTGGCAATCATTCAAGATCTGGAGAACTTTCCATTTCCTGAATGCCCTCACTTGTAACTTTCATCTCCTAAATTTAGAGATTTCTGTCAATCTATCATACTTAAATCCCAAAGAGACTCTCAGAACTAGAATCTTTATGGTCTGCATACCCCTGTTTTTCATTCTTTAGGCATTAATTTCAAAAACACCTATCGGACATTTAGAAAGTATTCTTTGTGTACCACAAAGATGTGGACAGGCGAATCAGACCATAGTTCTTGTCTTCATTGAGTTTTCAGTTTTTGAGGGAGGGGGCAGGGGAATTACATAATTGGACAGTTGTAAACTCATGGTAACTAATAGCAGGGATGTTGAGGAAGACTGAAGACAGAGCCATTAATTCTAATGGGGCCATTCAGAGAGAGACTCCCAGAGGCGGCACACCTAAGCCGAAATTTTCCTGGTAATACTAACCTGTGTAGATAACCACCATTTTTTTCTAGAATAAACCTGGGCATATACATGTGCATATGTGTGAGAGTTCTCTTAGGGTGTATACTCAGGAATGGGATTGCAGGGTAGAGGGTACACACCTTCAGTTTTACCGTATATTGTCTCATTACCGAAGTGGTTTATGATGTGTGAGAATTCCATGTATTCTACTTTCTGCACATTTGATTAGACTTGGTCAGACTTTTTGCCAGTCTGGTGGAAGTATAATGGCACTTTTTAATGTTCAAAAACATTTTATTATGACATATTACATACATACAGAAACACACATAAAACAAAAAGTGCAGCATAAATAACTATAAAATAAATACCCTCCATGTTACGGACTAGAATGACCCTAGAAACTCGCTATGTATCTCCGATTACAACCTCTTTCCTCCCAACTACTATCCTGGCTTTTATGATAATTAGTTCTTTGTTTTTCTATATATTTTACTACCTATGTATGCATATCTAAAAGAAATATAGTTTTAACTTAAAAAAAAAAGATTTTATTTATTTATTTGAGAGCGAGACAGAGATAGCTATAGAGAGCATGAGCCAGGGAAGAGAGGGAGAAGCAGGCTCCCCACTGCAAAGAGCCCGTTGTGGAACTCGATTCCAGGACCCTGGGATCATGACCTGAGCCGAAGCCATTAGCTTAACTGACTGAGCCACCCAGCTGCCCCTCTGAGCAATAGAGTTTAATTTGTACTTCGTGGGGCTTGAACTCATGACCCTGCGATTGAGCGTGGCAGGCGCTACTGACTGGGCCAGCCAGGTGCCCCTACAATATCGCTTTTTTTTTTTTTTCAATATAGCTTTTTTTAAAAGTAACCTTTTTCTTTTTCTTTTTTTTTAAAGTTTTATTTATTTAAATAATCTCTACACCCAATGTGGGGCTCAAACTCAAGACCCTGAGATCAAGAGTTACATGTTCTTCTGAGTCAGCCAGGTGCCCCTATGAAATAATATAGTTTAGTGTGTCCATTTATGTAGTTTCATTTTTTCATTTATATGTACATTATCTTGGTATTCTTTTGTGTTTTTCTTCTTTCATTCAACATATGTTTGTAAAATTCATGTTGTGTGTAGCTCTGGTCTGCCTTTAATGCTGTAGAATGTTTGGTATATTAACGTCACAATTTATTTATCCGTTCTACTGTGGAACATTTGGAGTCTTTCTAGTTTTTGGCTATTAGAACAGTTCTGCTCTAAACATTTGTTTTTAAAGATTTTATTTATTTATTTATTTGACAGAGATCACAAGGAGGCAGAGAGACAGGCGGGGGCGGGGGGAAGCAGGCTCCCCGCTGAGCAGAGAGCCCGACTCGGGGCTCAATCCCAGAGCCCTGGGATCATGACCTGAGCTGAAGGCAGAGGCTTAACCTACTGAGCCACCCAGGCGCCCCTGCTCTAAACATTCTTACACATGTTGCTCATGTCCTACTTGTGTGCACGTTTGTCTAGAGTATACGTCAGTGGGTGAGACTGTGATGCAGTTAGTTATTACTGTGTAACAGAGCATTCCAGACGTAACTGGCTGAACCCAAGAACGATTTCTAATTTCTTATGATTTTGTCAGTTGGCTGGAGAATTCCTCTGTTGGGCTTGCACAGGTTACCTCACAGTTCTGCATTTAGCCGGGCCCGGCTGGGACTGCGCTGCTTCGTTACGTGCGGGTGTTGGCCGGCGCACTCCAGTGCTCCAGTCAGCTGGCGGGTCTGCAAGGGCTGCTCTCTTCCAGGAGACCTCTCCATGCCGTTAGCTTGGGCTTCCTCACATGACGATTCACGAACACAGATGGAATCCGGAAAGCGTCGAAACCTCAGCATGGGAATGCTCCTGGTGTCGCTGCTGCCACAGTGCTTTATCAGAGGAAGTCCCAAAGCCACCTCAGGTTTGCAGGGTGGAAAAATAGACTTTACCTCTTGTTGGGAGGAGCTGCAAGATACAATAGCCGTGTTTCTACCACATATATCTGTAGCTTCACTAGATCCTGCCAAATTATTTTCCATAGTATTTTTAGGATTGTAGTGATCTCTTTTTCCTCTCTTTCTGTCGCTGTTTCTGTCTGTCTGTCTGTCTGTCTGTCTCTCTCTTTCTCTCACACACACACACGCATAATCTCCATGGTAGAATGCACAGCAAATAGTTAAAGATTTCTTAGCGCATACTATTGCAAAAACAAACATACTAATCCCAGGGTTCAGTATTTGTTGACAACTTTTGTCTTTGTCCTGAATTTTATAATCAAAATACTGTATTCAAAAATCACTTGGGTTAGTTCTTTTTCCTACATTCAGTCTGATTGTTACTCATGTGAAATACAGTTATGTTTATTTATTTCTGTTTGTATGGAATTTTAATATCCCTCCACACTTTTATTTTAGTGTTAAACATTAACATGGTTTCAAAAGACAAAATTATACAAAAGGATGCTCAGAGAAGTATCAGTCCTCCACCATCACTTCAACCCAGTTCCTATCCATACCCTGTAGGTAACCAATCTCATTCTTCTTTGGTTTATCCTTCTTGTGTTTGTAGAAATAAGGAGAAAGATGTATATTTTCTTATTTAGCCTTCTTTCTTACACAGTAGGTAGCCTTTTTCTTTTTCATTTAATAATATATTCTGGGAATCACTCTTCCATATTCATTCCTTTCTTAGATGTTCTGCCTTAGGCCTGGTGGTAGTGCCTGCCATTCTCTGTATCTGTGGTTCCTCCATGTTTTACAGTTCTCATCGCCCTTAGTAGGTGAGCCCTTGTTATAGTTAATAATAGGGTGCCGCAGGGCGCCTGGGTGGATCAGTCGGCTAAGAGTCCAGTTCTTGATCTCGGTTCAGGTTGTGATCTCAGGGTTGTGAGTTCAAGCCCTGCACTGGGCTCCCGGCGGGACATGGAGCCTACTTAAAAAAAAAATTGGATGGGGCACCTGGGTGGTTCAGTGGGTTAAAGCCTCTGCCTTCAGCTCAGGTCATGATCTCAGGGTCCTGGGATCAAGCCCCGAAAGGGGCTTTCTGCTCAGCAGGGAGCCGGTCCCTAGCCCATCCCCCATCTGCCTCCCTGCCTACTTGTGATCTCTATCTGTCAAATACATAAATTAAAAAAAAAAATTGGATGCCTTAAAAATTCAAACCATTTTTTCTTTGAAAAGATACACTCATTAAAATAATGAAAATGCATGTCCCAAAATTGGAGAAATGTGTATATCTGTACATTTATATTCAGAATACGTAAAGAGCTCCTAAAACTCACTAAGAAAACAACCCAACAGAAGTGCACACTTAACTTTCTACAGTTTACTTAGAATTATTATTTTACACTCTAAGTGGAATATAAAACCTTACCCCCCTACATGACCCTTTGTCCTCCAACCCTTTGTGATATAGTTGCCATATGTACTACTTTAACTTATATTGAAGACCCCATCAAACAATGTTAAAACTTTTGCTTCCGATTAACGTATGTTTCTTTCAACTGACACGTATTCTAAAACTTAAGGGGAGGAAAATATTCTATTATTTTTAATCTAGAAACCTAGCATTTTTGTTGGTCTTTCTTCGTTTCTGAAGTTTGAATTTTCCCTCCTGTATAATTTTTATTCCATCTGAAACCTTCAACTTTTCTTTCTTTTTTTTTTTTTTTTTATTGGCAGGTTATGCTGGCAGTGAACGTTTGGAGTTCCCTTCATCTGAAAATGCCTTAATTTACGTTCATTCTTTCTTTTTTTTAATTTAATTTCAGTTAGCCAACATCATTAGTTTCAGATGTTGAGTTCAGTAATTCATCAGTTGCATGTAACGCCCAGTGCTCATCGTATGACCTGCCCTGTCTAATTTACCTGCATTCTTGAAGGATATTTTCTTTGGATGAAGACTTTTAGGTTGACAGTCCATTTCCTTCAGCACTTAAGAAATGTACTGTTTCCTGCTGGACTCCTTTTTTTTTAAAATGATTTTATTTATTTCTTTGTCAGAGAGAGCATGAGCTATAAGCAGAGGGAGAGGGAGAAACAGGTCTGAATCTTTGCGTGTGCCAAGAGTTTTTTTTTTTTTTTTTTTTTTAATTGTATCTGGCACATTGTAGATGTGGTGTGGGGACTCTGGATTTTGTTATGTTTCTCAAATGTGTATTGGTTTTGTTGTAGTTGTTTTACTAAGCAGGCAGTTAACTTGACTAAACTCTAAGTGGAAACTTTCTTTCCTGTGGTATGTACCAACTGAAATTTTATTTCAGCATTTTTATCTTCCATTGGACAGCTTGGAGTTATTTAGAGTCAGCCGGAGATTAGGACAAAGCTTATACAGAGAATTTGGGTCTCCCTTTCTGGCTCTCTTCTTCCCATGGTCTGCCAACTTTCATTGTGACTGTTAGGCATTCACTTGTCGATGTGGAGGTAATCTGTCTTTTCTTCAAGCACGTTTTAAGATTGCTGCTCTTTATTTAGTTTTCTGCAAATTCATTATATCTCAAGGGGAATTCTTCAGTTTTGCTTGGGATTCTTTTAGCTCCTTGTATCTGTGAATTACTGTTTTTCACTACTTCTGAAAATTCTCCACTTTTACTTGTTCACATATTACCTCTGCCTCATTGTCCATCTTATCCCATCTGTCAGATTTTCTCATCATACCATCCAGCCCTCTTGAACTTTCATATTTTCCATCTATGTTTTCTGTACCCTGGCCCCAGTCAATTACTGATCTGTTTTGTATCACTATGGATTATATTTTTCTTTTCTAGAGTAAATGGATTCATAGTGCATTCTTTTTTTTTTTTCTTTTAAAATAATCCATATGCCAGAGACATATTACAGTGTGTTACATTCTGGTACCCCACATTAACTTCAGCTTCCTGCCTATGGGAATTAGGATTAAGTGATATTCATGGATTGGCCAAGACTGCTTGATCTCTCACTCTGAGGGCTTTTTGGTGTCCCTGACTAGGACCCAGATTTTCCTTTCTTATCAGGTAACACCATGATTTATCCAACTGTTTATGCTACTTAGGTATGGTACTTCTTTTTTTTTTTTTTTAATTTTATTTATTTATTTGACAGACAGAGATCACAAGTAGGCAGAGAGGCAGGCAGAGAGAGGGGGGGAAGCAGGCTTCTTGCTGAGCAGAGAGCCCGATGTGGGGCTCGATCCCAGGACCTTGGGATCATGACCTGAGCCAAAGGCAGAGGCTTTAACCCACTGAGCCACCCAGGTGCCCCTCATAGTGCATTCTTATATCTGACTTATTTTACTTAGCATAAGGTATTTGTCTTTTTTCGTCTATATTGTTGGAGGGGGCGCCTGGGTGGCTCAGTGGGTTAAAGCCTCTGCCTTCGGCTCAGGTCACGATCCCAGGGTCCTGGCATTGAGCCCCGCATCGGGCTCTCTGCTCAGTGGGGAGCCTGCTTCTCCCTCTCTCTCTGCCTGCCTCTCTGCCTACTTGTGATTTCTGTCTGTCAAATAAATAATAAATAAAATCTTTAAGAAATACATATATATATATATATATATATATATATATATATATATAAAATTGGAGGTGTTTTGGTTTGTCTCTTTTTATTGCTGAGTAACTATTCTGTTTTATGAATATACCACAATTATGTTTAATCATTTTCCTGTTTATGGGCATTTGAGTTGGTTCTGATTTGGGGCTGTGATGAGTCGAAATGCTGGGGGCATTCATGTATAAGACTTTGTGTGAATACATTTTCATTTCTTTTGGGTGAATACTTAGGAGAGGGCGATATGGTTACTGTATGTTTAACTTCATAAAAAAACTGCTAAATTGTTTTAAAAGTTGTTTTTACCGATTTTACATGTTTAGTAGCAAGGTATGGGAGTTCCAGTGGCTCCACAACCTTGCCAATACTTGATAACATCAGTTTTGTAAATTGTATCCATTCTAGTAGATATGTACAGTGCTGTGTCATTGTGATTTTAATGGCATTTCCCTAATGACTAATTATGTTGGCTGTCTTTTATTTTTTTTAAAGATTTTATTTATTTATTTATTTGACAGAGAGAGAGAGAGATCACAAGTAGGCAGACCAGCAGGCAGAGAGAGGGAGGGAAGCAGGCTCCCCACTGAGCAGAGAGCCTGATGCGGGGCTCGATCCCAGGACCCTGAGATCATGACCTGAGCCGAAGGCAGAGCCTTAACCCACTGAGCCACCCAGGTGCCCCAATCTTGGCTGTCTTTTAAAGTGCTGTTGGCATTTTACATTTCTTCTGGCCTCTCTTTTCAAATCTACTGCCTATTTTCATAACCTTCAAAAGAAACCCCATTAGCTGTCATGTCCATTATTCTCCTCTGAGCCCCTGGAAACCAGTAATCTACTTTCTGTCTCTATGGATTTGCCTGTTCTGGACATTTATTATAAATGGAATCAAACAATATGATGGGAGCTTTTGTTTTTGGCTTCTTTCACCACACAGCCTTTTTCATTGTGTTTGGTGTTTTTTTGTTTTATGTAGTGACTATGGCAGCATTTCTTTTTTTTTTTGTCATCATGGTAAGTGTACTCCTTAATCTCCATCACCTATTTCACCCATCCCCCACCCACCTCCCCTCTTGTAGCCCTTAGTTTGTTCTCTATAGTTAAGAATCTGTTTCTTGGGGGTGCCGGTGGCTCAGTGGGTTAAGCCTCTGCCTTTGGCTCAGGTCATGGTCTCAGGGATGGGACCGAGCCCTGCATCGGGCTCTCTGCTCAGCAGGGAGCCTGCTTCCCTTTCTCTCAGCCTGCCTCTCTGCCTACTTGTGATCTCTCTCTCTCTGTGTCAAATAAATAAATAAAATCTTAAAAAAAAAGAATCTGTTTCTTGGTTTGTATTTCTCTCTTTTTTCTCCTGCTTGTTGTTTGTTTTGTTTCTTAAATTCCACTTATGAGTGAAATCACATGGTATTTGTGTGTCTCTGACTGACTTAATCTCATTTAGTATTAGACTGAAATTAGAGTGAAATCATATGGTATTTGTGTGTTTCTAACTGACAATCTCATTTAGTATTAGACTTTAGGTTAGTATTAGTTCCATCCATGTTGTTGCAAATTGCAGGATTTCACTCTTTTTTACGGCTGAATAATATTCCTGTGTGTGTGTGTGTGTGTGTGTGTGTGTGTGTGTGTGTATGTACATGTACATGTGTGTACGTACCACATCTCTGTCCATTCATCTCTTGAGAGACACTTGAGCTGCTTCCATTAATTTGGCTTTTGTAAATAATGCTGCAGTAAACATAGGGGCATGTATTCCGTTTGAATTTGTATTTTTGTATTTTTTGGGTAAATACTGGTAGTGCAATTACTGGATCATGGGGTAGCTCTATTTTTAACTTATTGAGGAGCCTCCATACTGGTTTCCACAGTGGCTGCACCAGTTTGCATTCCCACCAAAAATGCATGAAGTTTCCTTTTTCTCTGCATCCTCGAGGACATCTGTTGTTTCCTGTGTTGTTAATTTTAGCCATTCTGACAGAGGTGAGGTGCTATCTCTCTGTAGTTTTGATTTGCATTTTCCTGATGATGAGCGATGGTGAGCATCTTCTCATACGTCTGTTGGCCATCTGGATGTCTTCTTTGAAGAAAGGTCTGTTCACGTCTTCTGCCCATTTTTAGTAGCATTTTTTGATTAGAAAAAACACATAACATGAAAGTTACTAAACCATCTTTAAGTATGCAGTTCAGTACTGTGAAGTAGATTTACATTGTTGTGAAATCGATCTCCAGAATGTTTTCATTTCGCAAAACTGAAACTACACCATTTAAACAACACACTCCCTTTCCCCTCTCTCCTCAGCCTCTGATAAACATCTTTCCACTTTCTGTTTCTATTAGTTTGACTATTTTAGATTCCTTATATAATAAGTAGAAGCATGTGGTATTTGTCTTTTTTCATATTCTCCTAGGAGCTTTACAGTTTTAGCTTTTTTTGTTGTTCACATATCCTCTATTTCAAGTAAATTTTTGTGCAAGGTGTGGAGTAAAGTCAGGGTTAATTATTTTTCCCTTTTAGATACCCATTTGTTCCAGCATCATTTGTTGAAAAAGATAATCTTTTCCTCATCAAATTGCCTTGTTATCTTCATTGAAAGTCGATTGACCATAGATGTTTAAGTCTGTTTCCAGACTACCCTAGTCAATTTGCCAATAGCGTCCTGTTGTGATTACTAATATATTATAGTAAATCTTATTTATTAAAAGATTTTATTTATTTATTTGACAGATCACAAGTAGGCAGAGAGGCAGGCATTGGGGGGCGGGGGAAGCAGGCTCCCTGTTGAACAGAGAGCCCGATGTGGGCTCGATCCCAGGACCCTGGGATCATGACCTGAGCCAAAGGCAGAGGCTTTACCCACTGAGCCACCCAGGCATCCCTATTATACTAAATCTTAAAATCAAGTTGTGTAAATTCTCCAATTGTGTTATTATTTTCCAAAATTGTTTTGGCTATTGTGTATCTTCACTCTGCATGTACATTTTAGAATTAGCTTGTCATTTTTTTTTTTTACAAAGATAAAATCCTACTATGTTGTTAATTGGGATTGAATTATTGATTGGATCAACAGATCATTTTGAGAAGAATGAATAATTAGCAATACAGTGTCTTCTGATTCAGGAACATGGTGTATCTCTGTTATTTGGATATTCCTTAATTTCACACAGTAATACTTTGTAAGTTTCAGTATATAAAATGTCTTGCACATATTTTGTAAAGTTTATCTCTAATGATTTCATGTTTTATATTCTATTGTAAATAATATCCTTAAACTTTAATTCTCATTCTTCATCGTTTAGTTATTGAGGTACAACTGATTTGTGTATATTGATAAACTCCTCTTTTTGTAGCTTTAAGTTTTTCTACATATATAATCATGTAGATTTGAATGAAGACTTTTATTCCTCCTGCTTATCTTTTAGAGGTTATTTTACTTGCTTTATGGCATTGACTGGAATCTCCAGTATGTTTTTGTTTTTGTTTTTTCAAGATTTTTTTTTTTTTTTGGCAGAGATCACAAGTGGGCAGAGAGGCAGGCAGAGAGAGAGGAAGGGAAGCAGGCTCCCTGCTGAGCAGAGAGCCTGATGCGGGGCTCCATCCCAGGACCCTGGGATCATGACCTGAGCTGAAGGCAGAGGCTTTAACCTACTGAGCCACCCAGGTGCCCCTTTAACATGGTTTTAATAGCTCTTTTGATATCCCTGATTGCTAATTCCATCATCTCTGCCATTTATTGCACTATTTTATTTATTGTTTTATTTACTGATTTTACTCCTGAATATAGATCATATTCCTCCCGAAATTTGTTTACTAATTTTTGACTGGATGCTGGACTTTGTAAATTGTATGTGTTGGAGTGTCTGGCTTCTGTTGTCTTCCTGCAGTGAGTAGTGAGCTTTTTCCTAGCAGGCAGTGTTACCTGTGGTTTACTTTGATCCTTTTGAGGCTTGATTTTAAGCTTCATTAGAATGGGTCTAGAGTAGTTTCTTCTCCAGAAATAGTTCATTCCCGTTGCTAAGGGATGTCCTTCCTGGGATCCCTACAGAATACCTCATCCAGAACTTAGATATTTTCCAGTTACTTTTTACAGGTCTTGTGGATTTTCACCCTACACAAGTGCATCTTAAAATGCAGCAAAGACTCAAGGGGACTCCTATGTAAACTTTTTCTTTCCAGCTGCCTCTCCTCCAGATTTCTTCCTTGAAACTCCCAGCTGCTTCAGCCTCTTTGAACTCCTTTGCTTCTTCAGCTCAGTGAGACTGCCATGCTTTGCTTGCAGTCTTCTTCCCCCTCTGCAGACCAGAATGTATTTTCAGGCAGAAAACCAGGGCCGTTGTGCGGCACACCTCATTTGTTTCCCTTCTCTCGGGGTTCAAACTCTTGTGCTGCCTATTATTTAATGTCTGAAGACAGTTGTTTTACAAATTTTGTCCCATTGTCTGGTTGTTTACAATGGGAGGGTAAGTTGTACCCCTTTTGCTTCATTGTGGCTGACAGTAGAATTATTCACACTCGATTTTAAGTTTGTTATTTTTTTTTTTCAAGATGTTCCATTTGGTTTTTTAAAATCCTCATGGCCAGTTTATAGTTTCTATTTCCTTTCAAATATTGCTAAGCTTATCTTTTATTATGTTAGCAAATATAGTTGTATTATAATCTTCAAAAATTCTAATATTTGGAAGTAACTTTAGGTTGATTTTTACTGTGTTGTTTCTGATGGTTATTGCTCATGGTGTCTCTTTTTGTTTACTTCATTCTCTCTGTGTCCTATTTATTTGATCATTATTTGTGGGAATTCTTTTTTTTTTTTTTTTAAGATTTTATTTATGTATTTGACAGCCGGAGATCACAAGTAGGCAGAGAAGCAGGCAGAGAGAGAGGAGGAAGCAGGCTCCCTGCTGAGCAGAGAGCCTGATGCGGGGCTTGATTCCAGGACCCGGGGATCATGACCTGAGCCGAAGGCAGAGGGTTTAACCCACTGAGCCACCCAGGCACCCCTCTTTTTTTTTTTTAAGATCTATTTAGGGGCACCTGGGTGGCTTAGTCGGTTATATTAACGTGTCTGCTTTCGGCTCAGGTCATGATCCCAGGGTCCTGGGACTGAGCCCTGCATCAGGCTCCTTGCTCAGCGGGGAGCCTACTTCTCCCTCTCCCTCTGCTACTCCCCCTGCTTGTGCTTTCTTCCTTTTTTAAAAAAAAGGTCTATTTATTTGAGAGAGAGAAAGACAGAATGTGAATGGAAGGGGCGGGGTAGAGGCAGAGGAAGAGAGAATCCCTAGCAGACCCCCATGCTCTGTGCAGACCCTGACAAGAGGTTTGATCCCCTGGCCCTGAGATCATGGCCTAAGCCAAAATCAAGAGCCGACATCTAATCAACTGAGCCACACAGGTACCCCTATTTGTGGGAATTCTTAAGGCCTAGGATGCAGGTGCATTCATCCAAATAGGACTTTTGTTTCTACCTGATGCAGGGGGACATTAGAAAGAGACTACTTGAATCTCAGTTCTCGGCCTGAGTTCTTGAGATGACCAGAGTCAAAATATTTGGGCTGCAAATCCAAGGTAGGGCTGGCTTGTGCTTATGACATGCCAGGAACTTTAAATATTTCCCTTCGTTTTGCTCATTTCTTTTTTTTAAGATTTTATTTATTTATTTGACAGATACAGTGAGAGAGGGAATACAAGCAGGGGGAGTGGGAGAGGGAAGCAGCCCCCTCCCGCCAAACAGGGGGGCCAATGCGGGACTTGGTCCCAGGACCCTCGGATCATGACCCAAGCTGAAGGCAGACGCCCAACAACTGAGCCACTGAGGTGCCCCTCTAGTTCATTTTTATACTGAAGGTGTAGCCCTTTGAGGTGTGAGGTTTAAGGGAAAACCTTTTAGCATGATTCTTACTTGTGCAGACTCTGGTGCTTTATATCTGACCTCCATGGTCTTTTTATTTCTTAAAGATCACAAAATTGGAAACTACAGGTGTAGTTTGCTGTATTTGACTTTTACTTCAGGGAAAAGTTGTTTTGGATGTCCCCTTCCCCCATTGTTTTTGTCTGTACTTCAATTTTTGTCTAATAATTCCTCACTTTTTCAATATTTTAATTCTTTTAAGAAGATTTAAAATATCTTTCAGACTTTTAAATTACCTACAGTGACACAGTTGATCCAAATATTTAAATTGCCTATTACCAAGAGGACATATTTTATTTTCTAAGATGTGATTGAACAATAATTATTTCCCTGCACCTTACATTTTGCTCTTATCACTAAGCAGTTGGTATAGAGCAACAAGCCAAGTTGTTTTATTTTTGTTTTTTATTAAACAAGCTGTGGCTATTTTTTTTTCAAGATTTTATTTATTTATTTGACAGAGAGAGATCACAAGTAGGCAGAGAGGCAGGTGGAGAGAGAGGAGGAAGCAGGCTCCCTGCCAGGGCTTGATCCCATGACCCTGAGATTGTGACCTGAGCCGAAGGCAGAGGCTTTAACCCACTGAGACACCCAGGCGCCCCTGTGGCCAGTTTTATTAAAGAAAAATGCTGCATGATTTACTCTTCACCAGTCTGTGTGGTATGCACATGCTGTGCCCAGTTCAGTATTATTGCCACTCTAGTGATGGACACCAGTTTTGGCCGACATGGCGTAGTATTCTATTTCAGATTTCCTCAAGGCTGGGCAATTGTTGGTGAGGATGACCAGTTTTGCTTTGCCATGTCTGGTCATTTTCAGAGTCTGCTTGTACCCCAGCACGTACTTTCCACTTTTCATAACAAGCTGGAGCCTAGAGTTGGTCGACTCCCACGACTTTTTCATCTTCTTTGGGGCCACCATCTTCCCACCTTAGGTGCGGATGGCTCCAACCAAGAGCAACTGCCAAAATGGCTGGGAGAGAGAAAGGCTGACCTGAATTTTTAAGGATTTTTTAGGAATTAGTCAAGTGCAGAGTGGTAGCGGGGGTAGGGTTGGTCTTGGGCATGAGAGAGCATGGCCAACACTGAAACTGTAAGTGGTTGAATCTGATTAAAGCATGAAATGTGCAGAGGGTCATGGGAAGAAGGTAAAGTTAAAGAGGTCAGCAGGGCTCGGATCTAAAGGTTTAAGAAGCAGTTTCTCTCACATGGCACAACTCCATGGGAGCGTTATGTAGGTGGTAATCTAAGTAAATGGTGCTCACTGACATTCGTAATGCAAATCCTAGAAGATTGCCTTTTACCCACTAGTCTAAGAAGAGAGAAAGGGAAGAGGTAGGTGGTGAATAAGAGACCCCACCACTGCAGCAGGTACCCAGAATCCCCGCAGAGACAATAGAAAACACTTCTTCCGGGGTCATAAATTCTCCAGGCTCACACAAATTCATGATCATGAAGGTGGGTACCTTCTAGGTTTTATCCCAGGCTCTACCTTACCTAGATCAGTAGTGCTAGGTTAGTGGTATACTTTCTTTTCTAGAAGATAAGGAAAAAGGAGACAATTTCTTAAGGAGCCAAATGTTCTATGTGATTCAACTCCTCATCCCCAGGAGTGCCGAAGCACTTGCGAAGCTGGTAGCCCTGGGGAAACTGCCTGTTGTGGCCCATCCCCCTCCCAATCTGGTTGATGACCGGACCTCCATCTTCAGCTCCTGGCTCAGCAGCCTTCCCCAGCCCATCAAGAGCATGGTCCTCAGCTACGTGACTGAATGCAACTTAGAGAAGCAGTTTTCGAAGGTCAGTAAAAATAGGTGAGGAGAGCCTGGAGTTACTCAAAGCCTTCAGCGAAACAAATTTCAGCTTTTGTTAGCACTAGAAAAAAAAATCGCAGAAGCAGCAGGATAACCTACAGCCCTGGTAATGCAAAGAACTATAGCCTGCAGAATGCCTTCTGTGGCTCGGTTTTCCTCATCAGAGGGTCAGCCTGGAGATCTGATCTTCTCAGTGACCCTCAGCTTTTAGAGTTTCCCCGGGAAGATAGATAGTATCCTTGTCTATATGTTTGTGTTAAGTTCAAGGACACTTCAACTCCTGCCCTCTCTCTCCTCAAACAGGTTAAGGCGGGGCCAGTCATTGCATTCGTGGCCTTCATTGAAACCATGTCATTCATTCCTTGGTCTGTCTTCGGGTCCATCCTCTTCCTCCTGCTTTTGCTGACACTGGGGCTGAGCAGCATGAAAGGGATCATGCAGGCCGTCCTCACCCCACTCCAGGATGCCTTTTCTTCTTTCAGGAAATATACAAAGCTGCTTACAGGTACTCTGACCAGTGCCCAGCTCCCACCAATGGCCCTGAGTTCTCTGAGACTTTTACCCAGTCCAGGTGTATAACCTCTGCTTAGCCCTTGTCTCCCAACCAGACCTCTGACCTTGATCCAGATCCAATGTTTCCTCCAGTGGTTGTCTTTGTGCTCATGTTCCTGTGTGGCCTCTTCTTCACTCGACCTTCAGGCATCTACTACATGAGTCTGCTGAGTGAATACTGGACAGTCTTCCCCATAACCATCATCATCATACTTGAAAACATAGCTGTGAGCTGGGCCTGTGGGGCCAGGAGGTGATAGCTTGGGTCTATAGGGAAGGTTGACCCCTTTCTTGTTGCCTCTCTTATCACCCAGCTAGAGTGACATAGGTACTCTTAACTTCAGGGCCTTCTGAAAAACCTGTTTGTTCATTCATTCAATACTTAACATACTTATTGAGTGCTTATTATGTGCCAGGCACTCTTTTACTTACCAAGGTTATTGAATAAAACAAGCATCCCTGTCCTCAAGGAATTTATATTCTAGTGGTAGTAATAAACAATAATCAGATGAACATATAAAAATATCAGGTGCTGATAATTGACAGAAAATCTAAGGGTAAAGTAAGATGATCAAGAATGGGAATATGAAAAAAGAAAAAAAGAATGGGAAGATGCATGGGTGTTAATTTAGATAGGACTGCAAGGAAGGCCTTTCTGATAAGGTGACATTTGAGCAGACTCCTGAGTGAAATGAAGGAAGGAGCCATGACAGATTTTGAGGAAGTGTTCCAAGCAGAGGAAACACATAAGTACCGAGGCAAGAGGAAGCATTATGCCTGGAATTTCTGAGGAAGAAGGAGATCAGGTTGGAGTAGGTTGTTGGTAGATGAAGCCAGAGAGAGAACAGGAGATCATGTAGGACCTTCTAAGCCATTGCAGGAGTTAGCTTTTATACATTACTTGAGGCGTGGAGGCACTGGAAGGTTTTGAGTAGGGGAGCAGCATCATCAGATTTACTTATTTACTTTTAAATACATAAGACTGCTGTGTGGAAAATAGACTTGAGGAGTCAAGAGCGAAGCAAGGAGAGCAGTTAAGTGTTATTGTAATATTCCAAGTGAGAGCTAACAACGGCTTGGACTAGGGTGGTAGAGGTGTAGGTTAAGAGATGTCTTCTAGGGGTGCCTGGGTGGCTCAGTGGGTTAAAGCCTCTGCCTTCGGCTCAGGTCATGATCCCAGGGTCCTGGGATCGAGCCCCACATTGGGTTCTCTGCTCAGCTGGGAGCCTGCTTCCTCCTCTCTCTCTGCCTGCTTCTCTGCCTACTTGTGATCTGTCTGTCAAATAAATAAATAAAATCTTAAAAAAAAAGAGATGTCTTCTAATGCTGCAAGGAAAAGCCACCAGAAAAGAGGGAACAAGATAATCAGGGACTGATAGACATAAATGTGCAAGGAAGAGTGGGAAAATCCAAATAAAACACACAAAGGACTCCTGAGCCTGGCTTTTAACAGGCTGGTGTGTGGGCATCCAAGTGGCATAATTCAGAAGTAAAAGGCTTAGGTGGCAGCATTTTCAAGTGAGAGTAGTTCACACATTCAAAAAATTTTCTTGAGGCTTTGTGTTGGGGAGGCCTTGTCATTACTGGGATACAAATAAATTAGAGTGAGTTCCTTCTTTTGAAAAACATAGACACCGAAGAGGAAGACATATATAAGCAGATAATCCCAGTCCAGGTGGTAAGTCTATAGTCAAGGTAGCCAGGGACACTCTAGGGGGACCTGGAGAGACTGGGAAGGCATCCTAAAGGAAAAAGTGGTTGAGCATCGTCCAGAAAGATGAATAGGTAGACAAAGAGAATGACATTCTAGGCCAGAGAACCCACTTGGGTATTTATTATGATTGAGAACCTGCAGTAGAGGAGGCTGTATCCATGGGCTGGAAGAAACTAAGGAAAGTTCCCAGAGGGTCAAGTGTTGCCTTCCTTTTTAGTTTGCATTGTTCAGCATGGATACCCAGCATGTAGAAGAGTCCCTCACACATCATAAACACTTTCATACTCATGGAATGAATGAAAGGACTAGACCTTTATCCTGAGGGCATTGGGTACCCATGAAAGGTTTTGAGCAGTAAAGGGAGGTTTGAAAATATTTTCTTCGGTTGGGATGCAGGACTGACTAGGGAGAAGATAAGAGAGGATGAGGCTTGAGCTGAAGCAGAGGTTTGGAGGTGAAGTAGAATATTTGAAAGATGCTAAGGTCGGGCTGGCCTCAACCTCCAAGTCTGGGTGAGGCCTGACTAGGCCTCCCACAGTCTTGTGGCCCTTTCTCCCAGGTTCCTTGAAGACTTGGCAATCATATGGAGACCCCCTGCTTCTCTCATCATTCGTTGGCTGTGGTGCTTTCTGTCTCCAGTTGTGTTGCTAGCCCTGTTTGTGATTATTGTGATTCATCTGTCTCGAAGACTATCACCTACGTGGCCTGGGACTCAAACAGTGTGAGCCTCCCTCCCCTGACACCAGACCTTCCTAGGGAGTGGGGGCTGGATCTTTCAATCTACTCATGGCCTAAAGACCCTATCATCTCATTCCCTGACTCCCTAAAGACTCCTTAGTCCTCTGCCCTCCTTCGCCTCCCACCCTTCCCTTCTACAGTCCTTCCTTTTCTGGGAACTTTGACATTCTGAGCCCCTTTCCCATCTTTCCACAGTCAAAAGAGGTTCTTCGACAATACCCATCATGGGGGCTGCTTGGGATTATTGCCCTTTTTCTCATGGTCATCCTCCCCATCCCCAGATACTTTGTATACTGCCTCACCCAAAGGATTTCCTTCAGCTCCACAAGCCAGGCAAGCCTGTGATATCCTCCAAGTGCTTACCCTTAATCCAGCTGGCACTTATTACAGAGGTCCAAAAGAAAGAAGTCCTGCAAGCTGATAATCAAGTTGCTGGTCAACCTGTTGGTGATTGCCTAATTTCATTCATTTGACATCACACATTCCTTGAAACAACATAATGGGCAACTCTTAATACCAATGTGCAACTGTTGATATCCCCAGATGCAGAACTGCTTTTACTCCCAAGAGAAAGGCATTATTTGGTTGACTCATGGGGCCTGGATTTGTAGCCCCCTCCCAGACCCCATCCTCCCTGGTTACCACTGTTTCTGTGTTTTCCCCATCCCCTTCCTCAGAGAGAGAGAGAGTGTGTGTGTGTGTGTGTGTGTGTAAATATTTACACACACACACACACACACACACACACACACACACACACACAGAGTAATGCCTAACAAATCTGCTTCTTGACTTGTCTGTTCAGCTCCTGGAAGGGAGCTGGAGGAGTAATGCTGTTGGTCAATAAATCAGTCCATTGGGACTCCAAGTACTGGGTGTCAGCAGACTTTTTTTCTATAAATGTCTTTTCCCCAGGAGTTCTTTCTTTTGAGAGCCAGATGTCCAGCCCAGAGTTCCTGCCTTCTCCTTGCCATGGCAAATTCAGAATCTCTATTACTAACCTTGCTTTATCCAGGGATTGGCCTTTACCCTAGACAAACCTGGGAAGTGGTGCCTTCAGCAAGGATGGAAAGAATATAAATGCATTTGCTAATGGGACATGGTAACCCTATAATGAGTCTAAAAATTGAAAAGAGGTTCCAAGACTGTGAGTTGACACACACCAGTTTAGGGAACTACCAGTCTATATTGCTGAGCCCGCCAGGGCCCCATGTCTGTGTGGTAGAAGACATGGCAGGTTTTTTGTTTGTTTAAGATTTTATTTATTTATTTGATAGAGATCACAAGCAGAGAGGCAGGCAGGGGTGGGGCGGGTGGTGGAAGCAGGCTCCCTGCTGAGCAGAGAGCCCAATGACCTGAGCGGAAGGCAGAGGCTTTAAGCCACTGAGCCACCCAGGCACCCCTACATGGCAGGTTTTACTGCAGGGCTAAATCGAATGAATTTGCCTAGTGGGTGATGACTGAGTAGGGATCTCAGGACTTGTGGGGGGGACCACTTCACAACTGAGCTGAAGTATTTCCCAAAGGGAGATGGGGTCCGTCAGTTAGTGACTGGGGCTGGGAGCCATGGCTGAAGGTGGTTTGGATTCCAGAAGATCCAGGGAATGTGTTTACAAATGCTCAGAGTCCTCCGTATCTTGGATTGCTTAGCTACCATTGGGTGGCTGCTTCTGCGTAACTTTCTGTGACAAAAAGCAGACATCCCAACCATTGGGGGATGTGACCCTGAGGATGGGCTGGGTAAGTGGGAAGGGGTGAGGTCGCAAGTCTCTGGACCGCTGAAGTTTCTCGTTGGGCAAGCTCTGGGGATTGGAGGGCTAGACTGGACGTGAACCTCCAGCTCATCGCCTATTGGTTCCTGTGCCTCGTAGCCCCGCCTCTCACTCTCATTTGCCCCACCCCCCCATCCAAACGATCTGTCCGCCGGAAGCCCAGCGCTATTGAGTCCGGTAAGGTGAAAACCCGAGAGGAGGCAGTCACCTTGTCATTACCAGATGGTCTGAGTTTTAAACCCCCTTCCTTCAGGGAACACGGGTGTTCATCTTCCTTTCTGCCTCCCCGTCCAGTTTCAGCTTTGGGAATGGAACGTGTGGGAGAGGGATTGAGAAGGAGGGGCTTACTGGATAAACCGATGGGAGTGGAATGAAGCTCTTGGCTTGTCTCTCCCACTCTAAATTTTTATCTGGACACCTGTTGACTGTCCTTTGGCGCCTAACTGCAAGGCTGTTTGAATTGCGACTGTCTCAACCTTGCTGTGGGGGCTACTGATTGTAGATAGAAAAACTGATTCCTATTGTAGGTTCTCTCCATAGCTGTGAGGGTCCTTACTGTCCAAAGTCCGGTTTGGTAGCCCCTTTGTGTGTGATGAGCAGATTTTCTTTTGCATTGCTCTTGGGAATCTCTGGCCTTAGACAAAATGGAGCCCCGTCCCTTGGTAGGGTACCTTACACATATCTTCATTTTCCTCACAAGAATGGTATGAGATATGGCTCTTGTCATCCTTAATTTTCATCAGGAGACTGGGAAGAAAGAAAGGTTCCCACAGTGAGTCAGGGGTAGCTTGATAAAGATTCTCGTCTTGTGGTTTCTAGCCCTTTTATTTCGGAAATGTTCAAACACATGCGAAAGAATAACAATGAATACCTTTGTATTCATCACCCGTTTTGTAACCAACTCATGACCAGTCTGGTTTCATTTTCCCTCCTCCCACTGCAGACCTCCCCATTATTTTGAAGCAAACCCCAAATTTACCCTTTCATCTGTAGATATGTCCGTACTTACCTCTAAAAAATAAGAACCCTTAAAAAAAAAAAAGACAAAACTATTATCACTGTTTTTAAAATAAGTAACAGTAGTTCTTTAACACCATCAAATAAATACCCAGTCAGTAGTCAGATTTTCCTGGTTGTCTCATTTTTTTTTTTTTCTGGTAGCTTTATCTTAACAGCTTTGTGGCTTTCTTTAAACTTTGATGTATTTATTTTTTTTTAAGTAATCTCTACACCCAGGGTGGGACTCAACCCGTGACCCCAAATCAAGAGTCACATGCTCTATTGGCTGAGCCAGCCAGGTGCCCCTTAACAGCTTTCTTGAGAAACAAGTCACATACTATCCAATTCACCCATTTAAAGTGTGCAGTTCAGTGGCTCATAATATCACAGTGTTGTGCGTCCATCCCCACAGTCAACTTCGGTACATTTCCATTACCCTCAAAAGAAACCCCTCTTCCTTTTGCTGTCACCCCAACTACTCCAGCCTACAACGTCAGCAGTTAGACAACCACTAATCTACTTTTGGTCTAAGAGATTTGCTTATTCTGGACATTTCATATAAACGTGATCACGCAACACGTGTAGTCCTCTGCGATTGGCTTCTTTCAAAACATGGCATATTTTCAGGCTTCATCCATGTGTAGCATAGATCAGTATTTTATTTCTTTTTATTGCTGACTATTCCATTGTAGACTACTACGTTTTATTTATCCAGTTACCAGTTGATGGACATTTGGGGTGGTTTCCGCTTTGGGGCTATTTTGAATAATGCCGTTGTGAACATTCATGTAAAAGTTTTTTGGGTGAACATGTGTTTTTATTTTTCTTGGCATATACTTAGGAGTGGAATTGCTTGATCATATGCCAACTCAGTCATATATCAACTATTTGAGACACTGTCTCATAATTCTTTTATATTGCTTAAATCATCATCCAAATAAAATTCGTATGCTGCAGCTTTTTGCTCTATCCATTGGGGGACCTTTTAATCTATAGATCTCCCTCTCTCTTCTTCCCCTTGCAGTGCATTTACTGATGAAACTGAGTTATTTGTCCAGAAGTTTGTAACCATCTGGAATTTGCTGATAGCCTCCCGGTGGTGTCCTTTAAGATGCTCCCTGTTTCATGGATTTTCTTTTTTTTTTTTTAATTTTCTTTTTAATTTTTTTTTTATTAACCTATAATGTATTATTAGCCCCAGGGGTACAGGTCTGTGAATTGCCAGGTTTACACACTTCATAGCACATACCTTCCCCACTGTTTTCATGGATTTCTTATAAATTGGTAGTTAGGTCAAGAAGTTGATTAGTTTTAGGGTCAATATTCTGGCAAGAACACTTCACGAATGGTATTAGGTACTTCTAGCAGGAGGCAAAAGATATTCTCTCTTTTTGTGATTTGAGCAGCCATGGATGGTTGTTCACTAGATATACATACTCATTAGAGATTATAAAGTGATGGTATTCTAACTTTAGCATTCCTTCTTCTTTTTTTTTTATTAGCTTAATACTTCTAGAAAGAGAAACTTCCAATGACCAAACATTTGTTACTTGAGTGAACAGTTTGTATGAGAAAAGCAAAGTAAACTTTGATTCTTTCCGCTTATTTATTAGAATTAATTTGTACATTTCATACCCCAGATCTGAAATCAGCTATTTTTCCAAGGATATCTAGTTCCTTTTGATGGGAAACGATATTTAGAGATCACAGTTTTGTGCTAGGGGTGTTCATTGCTACTGTCATTGTTCCTAGGCCTTTTTAATTGATAACAGCTGGAAAGTAGTTCCCTAAGATGAAATATATTATAAATTCATGTTCATTTTTTCAATTCAAATTCAGGATTATGGGGTTTTTTACTTAGCTTCTCAGATCTTTCATTTATGTATTTTTCTGTCATGTGGTCTGATGCTCTTGATGTTCTTTTCTCAGCTAGAAGTTGGTGCCCATAAGCCCTCAGCCTCCTTGTTTCCCAGAATGAGCTCAACATTGTCTCCCAATGTTTTCCCATCCCCAAGCCTACAAATAATCTGTGTTTCCACCTAGGGCATAGGACAGGTGAACCTGGAGTCTACGCAGGCAAACTGAAGCAAAACCTTGGTCTTTGGACTTTGTGTGGTAGAGTTTGTAGACATCTGATATGGAAGTGCCCACATGTCTTCTCACTGATTTAGGTGTCCGTGGCAGCAAGACTAATCCCAGACCCACTCAGAGGTGGAAGTATCATTACAGCCTCTGTCTTAAGGGGCTTCTTGGCCCCGTGGGAGGAACATAGCATCGGAGACAAAGAATCTGTTTCTATTATATCAAACCCTTAGGTAGTTCTGTGACCCTCAGCAAGTCACTTTCTCTCTTTAGCCTTAGCTTTTGTATCTGTCAAGTAGAGATGGGGAAATAATCCCACAAATTTCTTGGGCAATTAAATCGTTAAGCATAAGGGAATGACTCTAAGATTAGAGAGCTAGTATAGATGATGGGGTGCAAAGATTCTATGATTTTTCCCTAAATCTATGCATTTACCCAAATTTCATACACAGATGTTAGAAACTCAAATATTCCCCACTATATAAGATATTTTAAGTTACTGAATATAAGCTTTACTAAAATATAGGCTCTAAGAAGGCAGGAATTTTATTTGTTTGCTATTGTGTCCATATACCCAGAACAATGTCATATGTGCTTCCAGGCCCAAGTGGACAATCAAATACTTGTTCAATGGATAGATTAATCCAAGAAGTTGATATTTATTTATTTTTTAAGAAGTTGATTTTTTGAATAGGTAAAACAATTTTATTTTAGGTCTGGGTGTGAGAATTCTCCGCTTCATATGTCATTTCTCCCTTAATTAGAAAAAAATGCCCAAGGCACCTGGGTGGCGCAGTGGGTTAAGCTTCCTGCTCTTAGTTTGGGCTCAGGTGATGATCTCAGGGTCGTGAAATCGAGGCCCACAGGGAGCTCTGCCTTCAGTGCAGAGCTGGCTTGAGATTCTCTTTCCTTCTCCCTCTGCCCCTCCCACTCATGCTCTCTCTCTCTCTCTCTCTCTCAAATAAATAAATAAAAATAAATACATGTTAACACACACACACAACCTTCGAATAGTCTGACGTGGTAGAGCACAAATACGAACAACTTTGTTTTTCCCCAAGTTCTGTGCCTGCCTTCGTATTATTGACTTTCTCTTGCCGAGTTCTAGATGCCTTAACTTCCGATCATTTCCATTCATTAAAAATCCAGTCTAACATCTACTTTAAAATTCCAATCTCATCTGATTCAAAGCCGCTTCACTCCCATTCCTGGAGCTTCTGTCTCAAGGGACCTGAACTGGAAAAGAGGTGGTCTCTTCTTTTATTCTTCCTTCCCCTTTGACTTATCTTCTCCCCCTTTTCTTTCTTTCTTTCTTTCTTTTTTTTTTTTTAAGATTTTACTTATTTATTTGACAGACAGAGATCACAAGTAGGCAGAGAGGCAGGCAGAGTGAGAGGAGGAAGCAGGCTCCCTGCTGAGCAGAGAGCCCGATGTGGGGCTGATCCCAGGACCCTGAGATCATGACCTGATCTCAGGCAGAGGCTTAACCCACTGAGCCACCCAGGAGCCCCTCCTCCCCCTTTTCTAAACCTGTTTCTCACCACAAGTGCTCCAATGTTTTCAAACTTAAGACCTCTCCTTTCTTCAAGCCTAAGTCTTCATGGAAGAAAATAAGGGACAGTCATCTCCAACTTTACTGGAGATATAACTACATTTGTCCCTTGGTGGTAGTCTCTGCTTCTCTGGGGGCACACAGCCTCGCCTTGTATTCCCCAGTGTGTAGGAGGAATCTGAACGGTGACTTTCTTGTGGAGGCTTATGTGTGACTTCTCCCTGGACAGCATGATTCGCTGACACAGGAGATTTGACTCTAATATAACCTCTTCTACCTCTCATATCCTCCTCCAGAAGTCAGACTCCTTAAGTAGTGTACCTGCTGGGGTGCCTGGGTGGCTCAGTGGGTTAAAGCCTCCGCCTTTGGCTCAGGTCATGATCCCAGGGTCCTGGGATCAGCCCCGCATCGGGCTCTCTGCTCAGCGGGGAGCCTGCTTCCTCCTCTTTCTCTGCCTGCCTCTCTGCCTACTTGTGATTTCTGTCTGTCAAATAAATAAATAAAATCTTTAAAAAAAAAAGAAAAAAAAAGTAGTGTACCTGCTAAGGAGTTTAAGCTGAATTATTTTCGATGGTGCTACTTGACTCATAGGGAATGCAGACGTGCTTGTCACCATGACCCTGGTCAAGAATCTATATCCCCTAAGGTCCCATGTGCCCGTACTCCAACACCACTGTTTCTCTCCTCTCTAGAGGAAATCAATGTTCTGACTTTTAGGGTAATTATTTCCTTGCTGCTTTATTGTTTCAGAACCTATGTATGTATCCCTATATTGTTTTGCTTTACCTGTTTTGGAGATTGTCTCTCTCTCTCTCCTGTCTGAATAAAGTTACAGTAACTAAGACAGTGAGGTAAATGTACAAGGATACACAAAATGACCAGTGAAACGGAATAAAGAACCCAGAAACAGACCCACAGATATATGGAGCTTTAATAAATGGCAGAGTTGACACTACAAATAAGTAGGGAAAGAAAATTCTGTTTAATAAATGGTGCTGATGGGGGCGCCTGGGTGGCTCAGTGGGTTAAAGCCTCTGCCTTCGGCTCAGGTCATGGTCCCAGGGTCCTGGGATCGAGCCCCGCATTGGGCTCTCTGCTCCATGGGGAGCCTGCTTCCTCCTCTCTCTCTCTGCCTGCCTCTCTGCCTACTTGTGATCTCTGTCTGTCAAATAAATAAATAAAAATCTTAAAAAAAAATTAGAGATAACCATTTACTTAGACAAAATATAAAAAAAAAATGTGCTGATGGGATGCCTGGGTGGCTTAGTTGGTTAAGCCCCTGCCTTCAGCTCAGGTCATGATTCCAGGGTCTTGGGATCGAGTCCCACATCCAGCTCCTTGCTTGGCAGGGAGCCTGTCTCTCTCTCCGCCTCTGCCTGCTTGTGCGTGCTCTCTCTCTCTCTCTGATAAATAAATAAAATCTAAAAAATAAAATAAAATAAATGGTGCTGATACAATTGGATATCCATATTAAAAAATAAATTTAGGGGCGCCTGGGTGGCTCAGTGGGTTAAAGCCTCTGCCTTCTGCTCGGGCCATGATCCCAGGGTCCTGGGATCAAGCCCCGCATCGGGCTCTCTGCTCAGTGGGGAGACTGCTTCCTCCTCTTCTCTCTCTCTGCCTGCCTCTCTGCCTACTTGTGATCTCTGTCTGTCAAATAAATAAATAAATATCTTTTAAAAAATCCTTTAAAAAAATAAATTTAGAGTCACCCTTCACACCTTATTAAAAAAATCCTTGGGGGCGCCTGGGTGGCTCAGTGGGTTAAAGCCTCTGCCTTCGGCTCAGGTCATGATCCCAGGGTCCTGGGATTGAGCCCCGCATCTGGCTCTCTGCTCACCGGGGAGCCTGCTTCCTCCTCTCTCTCTGCCTGTCTCTCTACCTACTTGTGATCTCTATCTGTCAAATGAATAAATAAAAAAATCTTTAAAAAAAAATCCTTGTAAGATGGATTAAGGTCTTAAGTATTACAAAGCAAAAATCTGGGTAGCTCAGTCAGTTAAATGTTTGCCTTTGTTTTGGGTCATCATCCCAGGGTCCTGGGATCGAGTTCCACATTGGGCTCCTTGCTCAGTGGGGAGCCTGCTTCTCCCTCTGCCTGCCACTCCCCCTGCTCATGATCTCTCTCTCTCTCTTTCTCTCTCTCTCACTGGTGCTCTCTCTCTCTGACAAATAAATAAGGAATCTTTAAAACAATGAAAATTTCAGATAATATATAGAATATCTTATCAGACAATATATAGGATATAAATAAGGGAATTATCCCAATATTAAAGAGCTGATATGTATAAATATTTAGATCTCTGACATCGATCTATGCAGAGATTTATATCTGTTTTAGTTACTGTAGCTTTGTTATAAATCCTGGTATTTACAAAGATTATAAATCTTTAAAAATACCTTCATTTCAAAATCTTTTTTATTTTTTTTTTTGAAGATTTTATTAATTTGTTTGTCAGAGAGCGAGAACAAGCAGGGGAAGAGGTGAAGGCAGACCCTTAACTGACTGAGCCACCCAGGCGTCCCTTAAAATCTTTTTAAAATTGAAGTATAATTGAAACACAAGGTTTTCATTATTTTTTTAAAAGATTTTTATTTATTTGACAGAGATCACAAGTAGGCAGAGAGGCAGGCAGAGAGAGAGGAAGGGAAGCCGGCTCCCCGCTGAGCAGACAGTCTGATGCGGGGCTCGATCCCAGGACCCCGGGAGCATGACCTGAAATGAAGGCAAAGACTTTAACCCACTGAGCCACCCAGGCGCCCCTTAATCATTTTTTTTAAAAGATTTTATTTATTTATTTGACAGAGATCACAGGTAGTCAGAGAGGCAGACAGAGAGAGAGAGGAGGAAGCAGGCTCCCTGCTGAGCAGAGAGCCCGATGCGGGGCTCGATCCCAAGACTCCGAGATCATGACCTGAGCCGAAGGCAGAGGCTTAACCCTCTGAGCCACCCAGGTGCCCCCCTTAATCATTTTTTAATTTAAATTTGTATATAGTAAAATGTATAGTGTATAGTTCTATGACTTTTGACATATACATATAGAGTCATGTAACTACCACCATAGTTGAGATACAAAACAGCTAGCTCCATCACTCCCAGATTTCCTTGTGCTGCCCCTTTATAATCAAACCCTATCTCCACCTTTAGCCTGCCGCAACCAGTGATGGGTTCTCCATCACTATACTTCTGCCTTTTCCACTGTGTCATTTAAATGGAATCATACTTTATGTAGCCTTCTGAGTCTGGCTTCTTTCATTTTGTGTAATAGATAAGAAATTCATGGATGTTGACTACATCAATATTTCGTTCCTTTTTACTACTTATTGCATTCTATGAATGTACCACAGTTTATTATTCAGTAGTTGAAGGATATGTGGGTTTTTCCAGTTTGGGCAATCATGAGTACAGTAGCTGTAAACATTGGCATACAGGTTTTTGTAAATAAAACTGCTTGGGAAAATACCTACTAGTGGTATTGCTGCGTTATGCGGAAATGTAGTTCAGTTGGTTAAGCGTCTGCCTTCAGCTCAGGTCATGACCGAGCCCTGCATCGGGCTCCTAAGAACCCTGATTATCCCCCTGCCTACCTCTGTCTCTCTCTCTCTCTGACAAATAAATAAAATCCTTTAAAAAAAAGTGTATTTTTAACTTTTAGAAGAAACTATGACTCTCTGTAGCTATACCATTTTGCATTCCATTTTTTTTCAAAATTTTCTATTTTGGTAAAATACACATAATGTAAAACTTAAACCATCTTAACTAGTTATAAGTGTACAACTTAGTGGTATTAAATATATTTATAGTGTTGCACACCATCACCACCATCTGCCTCCACAACTCTGATCTTGTAAAACCGGAACTTTATATACATTAAACAATAAATCGCTATCACCCACCCCTCACAGGCCCTAGCAATTACCATTTTAATACTCTTTGTCTCCATTTTGATTATTCTGAGTACCTTATATAGGTAGAATCATACAGTCTGTCTTTTTGTGACTGGCATTGTTTCACTTAGTATAATATCCTTAAGGTTCATCCGTGTTGTAGCACATGTCAGAATTTCCTAAATTTGTAGGGCCAAATAATACCTCATTATATGGCTATACCATGTTTTGCTTATTCATTTATCCCTCAGTAGGCACTTGGATTGCTTACACGTTCTAGCCGTTGTGAATAATGCTGCTAGGAACATGGGTGTACAAGAATATCTTTGAGACCCTGCTTTCAATTACCTTGAGTATATAACCAGAATTATATGATCATTATATTTTTAATTTTCTGAGAACTGCCTTACTGTTTTCTACACAGCAGCTGCACCATTTTTTACATTGTCACCAACAGTGTACAGGGGTTCCAATTTCTCCACATCTCCACCAACACTTGTTCTTTTCTTTTCTTTCCTTTTTTTCTTTGTAGTAGCCATACGAAAATGTGTGAGATAGTATCTCATGGTAGTCCTTTGCCCATTTTTGAATCTGATGTGGAGTTCTTTATGTATTCTAGATATGAATCCCTCGTCAGATAACATGATTTCACAAATAGTTTCTTTCATTCTGTGGGTTGCATTTTTACTCTGCTGACATTATCTTTTGATATACAAATTTGAAAAATTTTTTCCTTTTTCTTTTTTTTTTAAGATTTTATTTATTTGTTTGACAGAGAAAGCAAGAGAAGGAACACGAACAGGGAGAGCTGGGGAGGGGTAACCCCAGCAATGCAGGGCTCGATCTTAGGACCAGGATGGTAGGTTCACAACCTGAGCGGAAGGCAGATGCTCAACAACTGAGCCACCCAGGTACCCTGAAAATTTTTCATGATACCTAATTAGTCTACATATTTTTTGTTGCCTGTGCCTTTGGTGTCATATCCAAGAAATCATTGCCAAATTTAGTATCACAAAGATTTTGCTCTGTGTTTTCTAATAGTTTTATAGTTTTAGGTCTTTGATCCATTTTGAGTTAATTTTTATATATGGTGTCAGGTAAGGAAGGGTCCAACTTCATTCTTTTGCATGTGGATTTTCCCAGCACCATTCGTTGAAAAGATTATTCTTTCCCTATCAAATGGTTTTGGCAGCATTGTAAAAAATCATTTGACAATGTATGCAAAGGTTTCTTTCTGAGTGCTCCATTCTGTTGTATGTCTGTCTTTTTTTTTTTAAGATTTTATTTATTTATTTGACAGAGAGATCACAAGTAGGCAGAGAGGCAGGCAGAGATGGGGGCGGGGGAAGCAGGCTCCCCGCTGAGTGGAGAGCCCAATGTGGGGCTTGATCCCAGGACCCTGAGATCAAGACCTGAGCAGAAGACAGAGGCTTTAACCCACTGAGCCACCCAGGTGCCCCCTGTTGTATGTCTGTCTTAATGCCAGTCCGACATTGTTTGCATTAGAGTACTAAGTTTTGAAGTCAGCTCAGGTATGAATCCTCCATCTTTGTTCTCCCTAAGATTGTTTTTGGCTATTCAAGAACCCTTAAGATTCCACACAAATGTTCTATTTATATTTTTTAAAAGTCATTGGGATTTTGATTGGGATTGAATTAAATCTGTAGATTGCTTTGGGTTGTATTAACATTTTAACAACTTTGTCTTTCCATTCATGAATACGAGGTATGTTTCCCTTTATTTATGTCTTCTTTGTTTCAGCAATATTTTATTGTTTTCAATGCACAAATCTTTTACTTCCTTTTGTTTATTCCTAAGTATTTTATTCTTTTTGATGCTACTGTAAATGGAATTTTTTTCATAATTTCTTCTTTGTTCCATTCATTAAGAGTATGTTGTTTAATTTCCACAATTTTTTGTATTTTCCAGTTTTACTTTTGTTATTGATTTCTATTTTTTTGTCAATTTTTAAAAGACTTTATTTGAGAGAGCAAGCAAGAGAGAACAAGTCGGGGGTGGGGAACAGACTACCCACTGAGCAGGGAGCCCCATGTGGGTCTTGATCCCAGGACCCTGGGATTAAGAACTGAATCAAACATAGCAGCTTAACCAACTGAGCCATCCAGGAACCCCTTGTTACTGATTTCTAACTTTATCCCTTGTGGTCAGGGAAGACATTTTAAATGATATCTACCTCTTAAAATCTGTTGAAACTTAATTTGTGACCTAACATTTGATCTACACTGGAAAATCTTCTAAGTGCACTTCAGAAGACTATACGTGCTTGTAGTCATTAAACTGTATTGTTTGTTTATGTATTAGATCTAGTTGGTTTATTGTCTTGTTTAGGATCTCTGCTTCCAGATGGTAGGTAGTCCTATCCGTTATTGAGAGTGGGATATATAAGTCCCCATCTGTTACTGTAGTAATCTTTCTTCTTTTAGTTCTATTTATTTTTGCTTTATGTATTTTAATCTGTTATTAGGTATGCAAATACTTAGAATTGTTATATATTCTTGCTGCTTTGAACCTTTTATTAATACATAATGTCTTTCTTTGTCTCTTGTAAACTATTTCAGTTTAAAGTCTGTTTTTTTCTGATACTAGTATAGCCACCCTTGCTCTCTATTTTTATGGTATATCTTTTTCTATCTTTTCAATCTATTTGTGTCTTCGGATCTAAAGTGAGTCTCTTATAGACAGAATATAATTGGATCGTGTGTTTTTATCCATTCTGAAAATAACCTGTCTTTTGACTAGATAAGTTTATCTATTTACATTTAAAGTAATTAATGATAAGGAGAGATTTACTGGTGTCATTTTGTTAATTTGCTTTCTGTATGCCTTACAGTTCTTCCATGCTTATTCCCTTATTACTGTCTTCTTTGGTGTTTGGTTTTTGGGGGTTTTTTTGTTTTTTGTTTTTTTTTGTAGTGAAATGTTAAAATTCCTTTCTCATTTCATTTTCTGTATATTTGATAGCTATTTTCTTTGTGGTTACCATGGTGATTACATAAAACATCCTAACATTAGAGCACTGTAATTTGAATCCCTACCAACTTTTCAATAACATGCAAAAATTCTACTCCTTTATAGCTCTCTCACCACTCTTTCTGGTTGGTGATGTCACAAAATTACATGTGTGTCCCCAAACACAAACTAATAATTCATTTCAATGCACTAGTATCTTAACTTATATAGAAAACCAAATGTGGAGTTACAAACATAGGTTACAATAAAACCAATTTTTAAACTAATAATTTTTTAAAATGTATTGGTTTCTTGAAATCATCTCTTTTGGGGCACCTGGGTGGCTCAGTCAGTTGAACGTCTGACTCTGGATTTCAGCTCAGGTTATGATCTCAGGGTTGTGAAATTGAACCCCGTGTCAGGCTTGAGATTCTTTCTCTCCCTTCCCCTGCTCACTCTCGCTCAAATAAATAAGTAGATCTTTTAAAAAAAGAAATCCTCTCTTTCATGTAGAAAATAAAATATGGAGTTACAAACTATTGTTACATAATACAGTTTTTATAATCACCCATAATTTACCTTTTTGAGATCTTTACTTCTTCATATGGCTCAAATTCACTTCTAGTGTTCTTCCATTTCACCCTGCAAAATATTCTTCAGCATTTCTTGTAGGCAGGTCTAGTGGTAATAAACTCCCTTAGATTTTGTTTATCTGAGAACGTTGGAATTTCTCCTTTTGTTTTGCTTTTCCAATGTAAGCATTTGGTGATAATAAATTTCCTTTTAAACATTGCTTTAATTGCAATACAGAAAATTTGACATGTTGTATTTTCATTTTTGTCTAGTGCAAATATTTTCCAGTTTCCCTTAACAATTCTTCTTTGACCCATAGATTATTTTTAAGTGTGTTGTTTTACTTTCAAACACGTAGGGGTTTTAATGTATCTTTGTTTTTTTTTTGTTTTTTGTTCTTACGGATTTATTTATTTGAGAGAGAGGGATATAGTAAGAAAGAGCACGAGGTGGTGGGAGAGAGAGAAGTGGGCTCCCAGCAGGGAACCCGACCCAGGGCTTGATCCCAGAACCTCAGGAACACGACCTGAGCCAAAGGCAGATGCCTAACTGACTGAGCCACCCAGGTGCCTCAGGTATCTTTGTTTTTTTACTTCTAGTTTAATTCTATTATGGTCAGATAACATACTGCGTATGATTTTATTTTTTATAATAGTTAGGACTTGTTTTATGAGCCAGGATATGATCTTTCTTGGTGGATGCTGCATGCATTTGAAAATAAAGTATATTCTGCTGTTGTTGAAGTATTCTAGAGATATAAATTAGATTATGTTGTTGATAATGTTATTTAGGTCTTCTATGTTCTCATTGATTTTCTGTCTGCTTGGTCTGTGAATTACGCAGGAGGAGTGTTGAAGTTTCAAAGTGTAATTGTGGGTTCTCTGTTTCTCCTATCATTTCTATCACTTTTTGCTTCATGTATTTGGATCTCTGTTTCAAAGTATATATATATTCAGGGGTGTTTTGTCTTCTTTGTGGACCAACTCTTTTAACATTATGTAATATCTTTCCTTAAACCTGGGAATTTTTTTTACTTTCTTTTTTTTTTTTTTTTTAAGATTTTATTTATTTATTTGGCAGACAGAGATCAGAAGTAGGCAGAGAGGCAGGCAGAGAGAGTGGAGGAAGCAGGCTCCCTGCTGAGCAGAGAGCCTGATGCGGGGCTCAATCCCAGGACCCTGGGATCACGACCTGAGCTGAAGGCAGAGGCTTAACCCACTGAGCCACCCAGGCACCGCTTTTTTTTACTTTCTAAAATCTGCTTTGTGTGTTATCAACCCAGCCACTCTAGATTTGTTTTGATATTTGCATAGGATATATTTTCCATCCTTCATTTTTTGAAAAAGATTTTATTTATTTATTTGACAGATCACAAGTAGGCAGAGAGAGAGAGAGAGAGAGGGAAGCAGGCTTCCTGCTGAGCAGAGAGCTGGATGTGGGGCTCGATCCCAGGACCCTGATATCATGACCTGAGCCAAAGGCAGTGGCTTAACCCACTGAGCCACCCAGGCACCCCCATCCTTCATTTTTTAAACAGCTTTACTGAAAGAAGCCACCCAGGCGCCCCAGTATTCCATTTTTTAAAAAGATTTTATTTATTTATTTCACAGAGAGAGACACAGTGAAAGAGGAAACACAAGCAGGGGGTAGTGGGAGAGGGATCGACCTGGGGGTTGATCCCAGGACTCTGGGATCCTGACCTGAGCTGAAGGCAGACGCTTAATGACTGAGCCACCCAGGCACCCCAGGATTCCATTTTTAATGTATTATAACTTTTTAGTTATATATCTTTGAATTAAGTTTTTTAGTGGTTGTTCTAGAACTGATTTTTTTTTAATTTATTCATGAGAGAGAGAGACAGAGAGAGGTAGAGACAGAGGGAGGATGTGAGACTCAATCCCATGACCCCAGGATCATGACATGACCGAAGGCAGACACTTAACTGACTGAGCCACCCAGGCACCCTAGAACTGATGACATTAAGCATATCTAATTTCACACAGACTACTTGAGCTAATATTTTATCACTTCAAGTAAATATAGAAGCCTTATAACCTTATGAAACCCTTCCCCTTTAAATTATAGTTGTCGTATATATGATGTTTATATACATTGAAAGCCTCCCCAATCATAAGGTTTTTTTTTTGTTTTCAACTGCAAACATTTTATTTTTTAAAATATTTTATTTATTTATTTATTTACTTATGTAATTTTTTTTTTTTTTTTTTTTTTTTTTTTTGGAGAGAGGGAGATAATGAGCATGCAAATGGGAGGTGGTAAGGGACAGAGGGAGAAAGAGAATGGAGCCCAACATGGTGTTCTATCTCATGACCCTGAAATCATGACTGGAGCCAAAATCAAGAGACTAATGCTTAACTGACTGAGCCGCCCAGGCACCCCTAAAGACTTTATTTTTAAGTAATTTGTGTGCCCAGCATGGGGCTCAGACTCACAACCGTGAGATCAAGAGTCACACACTCTACCAGCTGAGCCAGCCAGGCACCCCACAATTGCAAACATTTTAAAGAAAGTCTATAAAAGGAGGGGAAAAGTCCATTTTACTTATTCCAGAATTTATCCTCTCTTATTTCTGATGTTCCTACCTTTTCTCTGATGCCATTTCACTAAAACCCAGAGAACTTTCCTTAGCCTTTCTCTTAGAGCAGGTCTGCTAGTGGGGGATTTTCTTAGTTTTCCTTTATCTGAGAATGTTTTTATTTCATTTCATTCCTAAAGGATATATATTTTTTATGGATATAGAATTATGTGATGATACCTTTATTTCCTGTTCTCACTTGAAAGCTACTGTTCCCCTTATTTCTGGCTGCCATCTTTTCTAATGAGAAATCCACAACTATTCTGATCCAGTCTTTTATGTAATCTGTTGTCTTTCTTTGTTTACCTTACAGATTCCTCCCTTTGTCCTTTTAGCAGCACAGTTATGATATGCCTGAACATGGCTTTCTTTGAGTTTTTTTCCTATTTAGGATTTGATGAACTTCTTGAATTTATATATTCATATATAAATATATATATATATATCACATATATTCTGTGAATTTATATATTTTGCCAAATTTGGGGAATTTTGCATCATTATTTCTTCAAATATTTTTTTCTTTACCCATCTTTTTCTCCCTTATTCTTGGACTTTTGATATTGTCCTATAGGTCCCTCAGACTCTGCTCATTTTGTTTGCAGTTTTTTTCTCTCAGTTCTTCAGATTGGACCATTTCAGGTGCACCTGGCTGGCTGAGTCAGAAGAGCATGGGACTGTTGATCTTGGGGTTGTGAGTTTGAGCCCCATATTGGGTATAGAGAATACTTAAAATCTTTTTTTAAAAAAAGATTTGATCATTTCTAATGATCTGTCTTCATGTTCCATCTAATGAATTTTTAAATTTCCATTATTTTACTTCTTGGCTGTAAAATTTCCATTTGGTTATTTTTTTTCCTTTATGTTTCTCTGCTGAAAACTTCTATGTTCCATTAATTTCAAGAGTTTTCACCTTTATCTCACAGAGTGAGGTAATTTAATATCTTAAATATAAAGATTTAATATCTTTGGGTTTTTTTTTTCCCCTAGTAAGCAAAATGGTGGAATAGGAGGTCCCCTGCTCACTTTCCCCTACACATAAAACAATCTGGGAGCCATCCACAGACAAAAGTGCCTTTGTGGGAGCTTTGGGATTCTGGTAGGAGGTTGTGAAATCCCAGGAAATTCCAGGACTAAGGAAAACTGCTTTGAGAAGGCACTGGCCCTGGTGGCAGGCCAACCAAATATATTCCTGGGTGCGGAATGAAAATCCCTCCGTCTCCTTATGGACTTGGCTGCACCCCACTTGGCTACAGTCCTGCATCCAGTTCCATCCATCAAGGCTCCAGGAGGAGCCATGGTCATCCATGTCCCAGTGTCAGGCCTGCTAGCCGTGGCCTGACAGATTGGCCAATTGCAGATCCTTGAAGCATCTCTGTGATCCAGCTACAGCCCCACTCTAACTGCCAGTCTAGGGTCAGACCTGCCTCCACAGGGGCCCTGTGGGGGACAGGATCCTGGTAACAGTCCAGCCAATGTTGACTCTGACTTTGGATCCTGAAGCAGCTCTGTGACCTGGCTTCAGCCCTGATCTCAGTCCTGCCTATGCAGGGATCCAGCATTGCCCGTCTGTGTTCCTCATAGCAGGCCTGCCAACCTCAGTCCTGATGTAGACCCTAAAGTCAGTCCCAGCTATGTACCTCGAAATGGCCCTGGGATTGAGTGCCAACCCCTCTCTGCCATGGTTGGGAGCAGTTCTGACCACCCAGAGAAACTGGTGAGAGACATGCCCCTCTGAGCTGCAGAGGCCGGCCCACTGACCTAATTCTTGACGGCAGAACTTGAAGCAGTCCTGTGACTCAGCTCCAGCCCACTCTGCCACAGTCTGTCTTCCCACTCGGGGACTCGTCCAGAGACATGGTGCAAGTGCAACCAGGGATTGGCGGGAGCTACAGCCATCTAGGCCTCTTAACAGACCTGCTGTCTGTGGACTTGACTGGGGACTCATTTTATAAGGCCAGCATTACCTGATACCAAAGCCAGCCAAGGAGACTATAAGAAAGGATGACTATAGGCCAATATTTCTGATGAACGTAGATGCAAATATCCTCAACAAAATCCCAGCAAATTGAATTCAACAGCCCATTAAAGGGATCATACACCATGATCAAGTAATATTTATCCCAGAGATGCAAACATGATTCAACTTATTCATATCAATAAACATTATATACCACGTTAACAGAATAAAGGATAAAAGCCATATGATCATCTTGATAGATGCAGAAAAAGTATTTAACAGAATTCAACATTATTTTATGATTAAATCTCTCAACAAATTAGGTATGAAGGATGTACCTCAGCAAAGGCCATATGGGACATGCCCACAGCTAACATCATACTAAAGAGTGAAAAATTTAAATGTTTTCCTCTAAGGATGCTACCTCTCACTACTGCTATTTGATATAGTACTGGAAGTCTGAGCCAGAAAAATTTAGCAAGAGAAAGAAGGTATCCAGTTTGGAAAAGGAGACGTAAAATTGTCTCTGTCTGCAGAGGACTCCTCAAAAAAAAACTGTTCGAACTAATAAACATATTCAGTAAAGCTGCAGGATACAAAATCAACATACAAAAATCAGCTGCATTTCCACACACTAACAACCATCTGAAAAAGAAATTAAGAAGACAATTCCACTTACATCAAATAGAATAAAATACTTAGGAATAAATTCAACCAAAGAGGTAAAAGATCTGTACACTGAAATGTATGAAATGTTGGTGAAAGAAATTGAAGAAGACACAAATAATTAATGCTGGGTTCATGGACTGGAGAATTAATAACAAATAGTATGTGTCAACATATCAGTATAACCCTACACAGTCTACAGATTCAATGCAGTGCCTATTTTTATAGGGATTATATTTCCAATGACAGTTTTTCAGAGAAATTAAAAAATCCTAAAATTCATATGGAGTCACAAAAGATCCCAAGTAACTACAGCAATACTGAGCAAGAAGAACAAAGTCAGAGGCATCTTACTTCCTGATTTCAAATCATACTACAAAGCTACAGTAATCAAAACAGTATGGTACTGACATAAAAACAGACACAGGGATCAATGGAACAGAATAGAGAGCCCAGAAATTAATGCACACATGTTCAGTCAACTACGGTGCCAAGAATACACAATGGGGAAAAGGATATTCTCTTCAATAAATATGTTGGGAAAACTGGATATTCATAGGCGAAAAAGAAATTGGAACTTTGTCTCATGCCATACACAAAAATCAACTCAAAATTGGTTAAAGTCTTAAATGTAAGACCTGAAATTCTAAAACTCCTAGAAAAACATACGGGAAAAGTTTCTTGACATTAGTCTCGACAATGGTTTTTTGGGTTATGACACCAAAAGCACAGGCGACAAGGGAAAAATTAAACAGGTGGGGCTGCATCAAATTAAAAAACTTCTGCACAGGGGCGCCTGGGTGGCTCAGTCATTAAACATCTGCCTTCCGCTTGGGTCATGATCCCAGGGTCCTAAGATGGAGTCCCCCCTCAACCCCTGTCAGGATCCCTGCTTGGCGGGAAGCCTGCTTCTCCCTCTCCCACCCCCCTGCTTGTGTTCCCTCTCTTGCTGTCTCTCTCTCTGTCAAATAAACGAATCTTTAAAAAGTTTCTGCACAGAAAGTAAGTTAACAAAATGAAAAGGCATCCTATAGAATGAGAAAGTATTTACAAGCTGTAAGGTATTAACAGCCAAAATACATAAAGAACTCATACTACTCTATGGCAAAAGAAAAAAAAAATAAAAATGAGCAAAGCACCTAAATAGACCTTTTTCGAAAGAAAACATACAAATGGCCAATAGTTGTTTGAAAAAGTGCTGAACATCACTAACCATCAGGGAAATGCAAAATCAAAACCACATGAGTCTCATACTCTTAAGATGGCTGTTATCAAAGAGTCAAAAGATAACAAGCGTTGGCAAGGATATGCAGAACAGGGGACACTTACACACTGTAATGTAAATGGAATATAAATCAGTACAACCATTATGGAAAACAGGATGGTGGTTCCTCAAATAATTAAAAATAGAACTACCGTATAATCCAGAAATCTCACTTCTGAGTCCATGGCCTAAGGAAATGACATCAGTATCTTGAGGAGGTGCCTGCACTCCCATGTTCATTGTAGCATTATTCACCATAGCCAAGATTTGAAAACAACCTAAGTGTCCCATCAATAGATGATTGGATAAAGAAAATGTGATGTATATATACATACAATGGAATATTATTTAGCCTTAGAAAAGAAGGAAATCCTGCTATTTCCGACAACATGGGTGAACCTCAAGGACATTATACTAAGTAATATAAGCCAGGTACAGAAAGACAAATACTGCTGATCTCAATTATATGTGAAATTTTAAAAGTCAAACTCCTAGAAACAGGGTAGGAGAATGGTTACCAGGGGATGGGGGGAGGGAGGAAATGCAGAGATGTCTGTTGGTCAGAGGGTACTATCCATTATAAGCTGAATGAGTTCTGGAGACCTGATGTGTAACATGATGACTGTAGTTAATAATAATGTATTGTCTAATTGAAAATTGCTAGGAGAGTAGATCTTAAATGTTCTTAACACACACACACACAAATAATAACTGTGAGGTAAGGGATTAATTAACTTATGGGGTGATCATATCACAGTGTATACATATATCAAAACATTACATATTATGCCTTAAATATATGCATTCTTGTCTATAATACCTCAATAAAGCTGGAAAATATATGCAGTTTTAAAAATAATAAAGTCTTTAAAAATAATAAGTTACACCATCTGGGTCATCTTAGGGTTAACATCTGTTAATTGTCTTTTCCCTTGAGAAATGGTCAGATTGTTCTGTGTGTGTAAGTGATGAGTAATTCTGGATTTTATCCTGGGAATTTTTAATATTATGTTGTGAACTCAGGATCATGTTAATATCCTGTGGAGAAAAAAAATTTTTTTTTAAATCCTGTGGAGATGGGGCGTCTGGGTGGCTCAGTGGGTTAAAGCCTCTACCTTTGGCTCAGGTCATGATCCTGGGGTCCTGGGATCGAGCCCTGAGTCGGGCTCTCTGCTCAGCGGGGAGCCTGCTTCCCTTCCTCTCTCTCTGCCTGCCTCTCTGCCTGCTTGTGATCTCTGTCTGTCAAATAAATAAATAAAATCTAAAAAAAAAAAAATCCTGTGGAGATGTTGAGTTTTGTTTGCTTTATTTGTTTTAGGAGGCCATCAGCCTGGGTAGGTCCAGAGAGCAGGTTTTGTCATATCTTCTGTGGGTGTTGGTAACAATGTTAGTTCAATCTTCAAAGCCTTTGCTGTGCTATTTGGATTAGCACGTGCCACCCTGGAGTCAGTCTATGACTTGGGCAGTCGTTTATATTGTTCAGTTGTCACAACCTTGTACTTCTTCACATCTGTTCTGCTTGTGTAGTTCAGGGTGAGCCTCTGAGGTGAGAAGGGAAAATTGGTATTCCCCCACCCCCCCACTCTCTAGTGCATAGAAGCTCACTTTTCTTGGTCCTTTGGAAATAGGAGACTTCTCCTGGAGTTTCTGCTGTTGGTACTTGTTGCACAGTTATGTGGTTTGGCTTATTCTTGGATCAGGAAAAAAGAGGGGAAAGAAATATGAAACTCACACCCACCTTGTAAGTCATTATTAAGGTTGTAACTTAATTCCCCAATCTGCCTTTTTTTTTTTTCCCCCAGTTTGCTTTTCAAAGCTCTCAGGTTGTTGTTTCTTATATTCTGTTTTAGCTGTTATCGGTGGGAGAGACTAGTTGTGTATCACTATGTTATTCCATCTTGGCCAGCGACAAAGAACTTAGTGGCAGTCTCTTCATTATTTTCAGCACATTATTCTTCTATATAAATTGTAAAATCTTGTTAGCTTTCATGAAAAATTATGTTGAGATTTTGATTGGAATTGCATTAATATATAATCAGTTCATCATATCAATAAATTCATCAAATGAATCTATAAATCAATTCTGGGGAGAAATTCCATCCTTTTACAGTATTGAGTATATTCCATGAACGTGGAATCTTTCTGCATATTTGAGGTCTCGGTTTAATGTTTCGGTTTATTTCTTGATACCATAGAGTTTTTGTTGCTGTGTGAGTGCTATCTTTCTTTTTAAAAATCTACTTTCTGTTTATTATTACTATAGAGAAATCCAGGGGTTTGTGTTGGTTTGTTTTCCAGTGTTCTTTTTTTTTTTTTTAAGATTTTATTTATTTGACAGTGTGAGGCCACAAGCAGGGGGAGCTGCAGAGGGGGACGGAGAAGCAGGCTTCCTGCTGAGCAGGGAGCCAACGCAGAGCTCCATCCCAGGACCCTGGGATCATGACCTGAGCCAAAGGCAGACGCTTAACTGACTGAGCCACCCAGGCACCCCCAATGTTCATTTTTAAGATAAACTTTCTTTTAACTAAGCTTACAACCCAGAGATCAAGAGTTGGATGTTCTACCAGCTGAGCCAGCCAGGCGCCCCTAAGATAAGCTGTCATTAAATTATCACATTTGAAGTATGTTCAAATCATAATTATAAGTAGATAAATTATCACAGTGTAAGTACACTATCCTGGCTTCTGGCACCATGAGTTTGTCTTGCCTGTTCTTGAACTTCATATAGCTTCTTTCATTCAAAGTAATATTTCTGAGATTAATCCAGGTTGTTGTGCATATCAGCAGTTCACTCTTTCCATTGTTGTATACCCATTATATGAACGTCCTGTCTCTGATCCGTTCTGCTGTTGAAGGAGATCTGTGTCGTCTCCAGATTTGGACCGTTACGAATAGCACAACTGTCACCATTCTTGGATTTGGGTTTTGGTGTACTTAGATATACACTTCTCTTAGATGATCACTTTGGAGTGGATTATAAAACAAGAAAATATTTAAAGTATATAGATATGTTCAACTAGTTTTCTGAAGTAATACCAATCTATGCTTCTACCAACTGTGTGTGTGAGTTCCAGAAGTTTCCAAATGTGCCATCATTTGGTTTAATCAGACTTTTAAATATTAACACATCTAGGGGTATATAGTGATCTCATTGTCATTTCCTCCCAACATTTTATTATGAAAAAATAGGCATACAGGAAAGTTGGAAGATTTATAAAGTGACCATCCATATACCCATCAATCTAGCTTCTACAGTTAACATTTTACTATACGCAGTTCATCACATAGATAGCTATCTATGCTCATTGTGGTTTTCTTTACATTTTCTTGGTGACCAGTGAAGTTGAGTAATGACCACCATTTCCAATGGTTATCAATTTGTATATCTACTTTAGTATATGAATAAGCTTGTCTAAGCTTTCTCTTCCCTCCATTTTTTAAAAAAATTTTTAATTTAATTTTATTTTTAAAATTCATTTATTTGACAGACCGAGATCAAGTAGGCAGAGAGGCAGGCAGAGAGAGGCAGGGAAGCAGGCCCTTTCCTTTATGATTGGTGCTTTTTAATGTCCTTTTAAAATTATTTTTGGTTTTCATTTGTTAGCACAGTAGTTTTCTTTTCTTTCTTTTTTTTTTAAAGATTTTATTTATTTATTCGACAGAGAGCGATCACAAGTAGGCAGGCAGAGAGAGAGGAGGAAGCAGGCTCCCTGCTAAGCAGAGAGCCCGACATGGGGCTTGATCCCAGGACCCTGAGATCATGACCTGAGCCGAAGGCAGGGGCTTAACCCACTGAGCCACCCAGGTGCCCCTTATGTCCTTTTTGATATTCTTCCAAGTTTTTTATCTGGAAGTATTACTGTTTTACCTTTCACATTTAGAACTTCGATCTCTGAATATATTTTTGTTTAATATGTGAAGTTGGGGAGGGCAGGATTCATTTATCTCTGTGTAGATTTCCAAGTGCTCTAACGACCAGTGTTCATTGAAAAGAACCCTTTCTCTACAGCTTTGCAATGCCATCTTTATGGTAAATCAGGCGTCCATATTTGTGTGTTTCTGAACTCTCTCCCAGAGGTATCCACAGAACTTTCTGTGGTAATGGAAATGCCTGATATCTGTCCTTCCAATGTGGTAGCCATACAGCTACTGAGCACTTGATATATGGCTAGTATGACTGAGGAACTAACTTGTTAAAGTTACTTAATTTTAAGTAATTTAAATAACCATATGTGCCTAGTAGCTACTGTATTAAACAGTATAGGATATTGATTTATGGACCTATTTGTGCCATAGATTCCTGTGCCAATACCATACTCTCTTAATTATTATAGCTTTATAATTAGTCTTTACATTGGGTTCTTTTTTGTCAAGATTGTATTAACTGTTCTAGGGCTTTTGCTTTTCATGTACATTTTAGAATCAGCTTGTCAATTTCCCCCAAACCCTGATGTGATTTCAATAAGAAGTGCATTGAATTTATAGATCAAATTGGGGATAACTGACATTGTTATACTTCCAATTCGCAAACATGTTCTATCTCTTCATTTTTTTTTCTCTCAGTAATATTTTAGTGTGTGCACTTGTGTGTGTGTGTGTGTGTGTGTGTGTGTGTGTGTGTGTGTGTAAAGACCTTGCTCATCTTTTGTTAAAATTATTCCTAGACATTTTATATCTTTTGGTATTATTGTAGATAGTATTGTTTTAAAATTATTACTTTCTAGAGTTGTGGATGTCCTTGGTATGTTTTCAGAGGTAGAGACTTCATGTTCTTCTCATGTAAGGATGAAAGGGTTTGGGAGGCCTCAGGGGTTCTTATGGGATGAGTCTTGTCTTTCCTTAGCTCATGTATCTGAAGTCTGTAGTTCTTGATGTCCTTAAGGTCAACAAAGAAGGAAGCCCCATCCCTGCAGAAGCTGGAACTGGAGTCCACCCAGGATGACATCTGTTAGTGAAAACACGGAGGCCCAAGATGAGAAATCCCAGATTTCTAGACCTTCGGATTCCAAATCCCTGATTGCTACTACCTCAGCTTCCCAACTCTTAAAGTCTGATTTGACTACTGAGGAACTGATGGCAGAGGGACAGAAGTGTGACACGGTGTCATCATACATTTGGTCTGATGAAGATAATGATGAAATACTGGAGACCATAAACAAGGATGAGCCAAAGGAGGAATCCCCCACTGATCGACCATCCTGGGCCAATAAAATTGAGTACCTTCTGGCCCATGTGGGCTTTTGTGTGGGACTGAGCACCATCTGGCGCTTTCCTTATCTGTGTTTTCACAATGGAGGTGGTAAGCCTGGGGACCAGGAATCATGGACCCAGAAGGGGGTGGGGAGCCAGAGGACTATCCTAGCTACTCTGGGGTCTCTGAAGTATGTAGGGGTAGGGGGATTTGGGAACCTGACTAGGACAGAAACCAGGTACCTGGATGGCAGCTGTGCTCACCACTGTACCACCAATGCTGGAGCCAGGTACCTGAACACCTAGCGTGTTAGGTGGGTGTGAGCAGGATATCGGAACACTTAGGCTCATGAGGATGGTGGGGCTGAAGGCCGAGATTGAGGGAGGGAGTGGAAACTGGGCATCTGGTCTTCCAGGAACTGGGGACTCAAGGGACACTTGAGACTATGAGGGATGTGGAAACAGTTGAGCCCTGATGCTGGTGGCTCTGAGGGAGGTCACTGGTGGGGAACGTGTTTTCCCAGACCCCAAGGAAGTCCAGGCACTGAAGAGCCGGGTGGTTCTCAGAGCCCCTCCTGACCCCCTGCACAGGCAGTTTTCTCATCATCTACATCCTCATGCTGTTCTTGGTCGGGGTTCCTCTTCTATTCCTGGAGATGGCAGCTGGTCAGAGGATGCGTCAGGGCAGCATTGGTGTATGGAAGGTCATCAGCCCCTGGATGGGTGGTGTGGGGTACAGCAGCTTCATGGTAAGGAGTCCTGGGCTGCCCAGGCCTACCCTTTATGCCCCGCTCCCTCCCCAACAGTTCCTTGTCCTGGGAGGGGTCCCATGACTTCACTTCTGTGGGTCAAGTCTCTTCAGTCCCACAGTCTTCTGGTCAAATCCCCTCCCTTCTGCTGGCCTACCTTTCTTCTCCCGTCTCCAGAATTCTTCATGGTCCCTAGGTGTGCTGCATCGTGGGCTCATACTACAGTGTGCTCATGGCTTGGAATCTCTTCTATTTGGTTCAGTCTTTCCAGTCTCCACTGCCTTGGTCAATATGCCCCTTACTGAAGAACTCCAGTCATTTTGGTGAGAAGAGAGGGAAGAGAAGGGCAAGTGGGAGGGCTGTAAAAAGGTTAGGGCAGTGAAGAAGGAAGAGGATCGCTGAGAGACTAAGCATGAGCAGGAAGATGATGGAGATTGAACGAGGGGGTGTAGGAGGATTGGAAGAGGGAGGCTTGTGGTCTTGCAGTTTCCTCCATGGCGAGTTCACCTCAGATCCTGAATGTGAGCGGACCACGTCTACCATATACTTTTGGTACCGGAATGTATTGAAGGCCACAGATGAAATTGAAGTGGGTGGACCACCCGTTATGCACCTCAGTGTCTCTCTCTTCGTGACCTGGTTTATTATCTGCGTCTCCATGACCAAAGGACCAAAGTCCACTGGAAAGGTGAGCCATCCTCTAACTTAAAATCCTATAGACTCCTTTCTTTCTGAGACCCCCTAATATTCTCCTAACTTGACGCCTGTAGGTCTCCCAGCTTCTAACTCCTTCTAGTATGACCTTTGACTCTCAGTAGTTGTGGATCCCACCGTCCCAGCTTCTGCCTTTGCTGACCTCTATTTCTGAATCATACTTCCTACTCAGATGCTGTATGTCTCAGTACTCCTTCCCTACTTCATCCTTTTCTGTCTCCTAATCCGGAGTCTCATGCTGGAAGGTGCACTTTTTGGTCTCAAGAATTTGTTGGCTGCCAAGGTGAGGTGTTCCCTGCCCTTTGATCCTCTTATCCACATGGGGGTGTCAGGGACAGAATTGTTGTTATTCTAATAGCTCCCTCCTTCACTGCCTTCTCATCCTCCATCGCATCATGGTTTACCCCATGGTTTACTTCCCTTTATGTCCCAGTTTACACAGTACTTCCCCCCAGGTGCCAGCCCTGTACTCTGTGGAAGTGTGGCGCCGGACAGGGAACCAGCTCTTTTTATCCATGGGCCCCGGCTTTGGCAGCTTCATTGCAATCAGCTCATACATCCCTCGGGCCAACAACTGTGTCATGGATGCCTTTGTTGTGGCTCTTCTCAACTTGACTGCCTCACTGACTGCCACCGTGTTTGTATTTGCCGTAATGGGCCACTTGGCCACAGAGAACACTGAAAGATGTTATGTGAGGTGAGACCAATCTTTCATGTGGAGATCATCAAAAAGACCAAAGTCTGAGAAATAGCTCACGAAATTCCAGTCTAGGCCTGCATCCCTCAGGGCTGTTGGCTCAGTCAATATGGGACCCTCAGACAGGAGCCTCCTGGAGCTTTGAAACACCTAAATCACTCCAACTGTATCTCTTTCAGAGCTGCCTTTCTAAACTAGGGAAGCCCCAAACTTGGAGGTTTACAAAGTTGTGTTCACCCCATTCTTAACTGGGGTCTGCCATGGAAAATTGGGAGAATGGCTTCAGTGGAATCATTAGATAAGAAAAAAAAAATAAAGGACCTACTGCCCCACCAGAGTCCCCTTAACCCATTCCTGATTTTCTTCTCCTGTGAGATTCATTCTAAAAATACTCATCAGACATTTATAAAACATCTGTCTGGCAACCCTGTGTTTGTATTGGGTTCTGGAAACACAACCAGTGGTGAAGCAGACCATTATCCCTGCCCTCAGGAAAATCACAGTCTTTTGAAGAAGGAGATACTAAATAAATAATGACAAGGAGACTAGAACTGGTAGTAGAGGTGACGAGAAACACAGAAGAGCAAGCTGTTAATGTCCTGGGGCAGTCAGAGAAGACTTCCTCCTGGAGGCACTCCTGAGTTCAGTGTGTCTCCTGACAGATAACCACAGCTAGTGTTCTTCCAAGTGTTTCCCATTCCTAGACCTACATAGAGAAACACGCCATTGAAAAAACTGGATGAAACCATACTACTTTCCTACAGCTTCTTGACTTGCCCTTATGGAAATAGATCTTTTTTTTTTTAAAGATTTTATTTATTTATTTGACAGAGATCACAAGTAGGCAGAGAGGCAGGCAGAGAGAGAGAGGAGGAAGCAGGCTCCCTGCTGAGCAGAGAGCCCGATGTGGGGCTCGATCCCAGGACCCTGGGATCATGACCTGAACCGAAGGCAGAGGCTTTAACCCACTGAGCCACCCAGGCGCCCTATGGAAATAGATCTTGAATAGCTTTCCATGCAGTAAGTAGAGTTCAGGGAGTTGAGTGAGTGTTTGTAGGAATTTGCATATGGAGAACAGTATAGTGGTAGAATTGGGGGAGACTGAGCAGGAGCAGAATGTGGGTGGTTCTAGGCGGAGATAATGTCGTGTGCCAAAGATCTGGGCATGCTGGAGAGCATGGCCGGTTGCAGCAGCTTGAATAGTGGAGTGTGGCCGAAGTAGAGAAAGTGAAGAGTTATGCTTTAGGAGACTGGAGGGGCCAGCTGGTCAGGAAAGCGGAGAAGATTTAACATTGTCCTGAGATTGTCTAGTAGGAAGTATAGGTCCTAAAGCCCTCCATGACAATGTACGAAAGACCAGCTCCAGGGCCCCACGTGAGTCAGAAACTCTCTGGCCTTCGCAGACGCCTTATGAAAGTAGGTGTCCGACAGGGAGCACTAGGACCCTGGAGACCTAGGCTGCAGTGCAGTTCAGACACTCTAGACTAGCGGTTTTCCTTCTTGTGTAGAAGAGAAGAGAAGAGAGGTTATCTTAAAGGGCCATAATGGTTTTATGTGATTCTCCCCCTGTCCCCAGGAATGCTGAGACAGTGCTGGGTCTGATAGCTTCCGGGGTGCTGCCTGTCGAGGCCAGCCCTCCAGAGAGTATATATCTTCATCCAAGCTCCGTCTACTCCAGGTGGCTCGAGAGCCTCCCTCAACTACTCAAAGACATGGTCCTACCCTATATGTCCACTTGCAGCATAGCTCAAGAATTGAAGGAGGTCGGTAAGGGCTGGGGATGGGGTCCTCATGTTCCCTTCAGAACCCCTCGTGTACCAGAAACTTCAGCTCTGCATAGGTGTCTCTGGAATCCAGAAAGACCATTCTTGGTGGCATCCCAGACAGCCAGGACAGAGGTTTACCGTACGCTATCGCAGTAAGGCAGTTGTAGCCTCTGTAGCACCAAGCCCTGGAGTTCACATAAGCCAGAGTTCATACCACCCCAAGAGTCGCCAGACCAGCAGTTGTTGTCGGATGAAGTCCTCATGCCTCCAGGCTAGATGAGTTCAACAATGTCTATTAACAGAGCTACAGATGGTCTCCCAGGGGAGGGGGCAGGAATGCAGTTAGGATTCTACAGAATGAGCTCAGAGCCCTCGCTCTTCCTCCCTTCACTCACAGGTTATGGAGGGTCCCGGTGTGGCCATTGTGGCATTTACTGATATCGTCTGTGTGTTTTCCGGATCCACCTTCTGGGCCATCATCACCTTCGTGTTGCTGGTGAGCCTGGGGCTGAGCACCATGACAGGAATCCTGCAGGGCATCGTTACCCCTCTCCAGGACACTTTCTCTTCCCTCAGGAAATATACAAAACTGCTCACAGGTACTCTAATCTGTGACCCCACTCCCACCTAACACAATTGTTGAGCTTAACCCTACTGGGACTCTTACAGGACCTAGTTTGAATTCTGACCTTGATCCAAATCTGATGTTTTCCCTCAGTGGGCGTCTGCGTGCCTATGTTCCTGGGCAGCCTCATTTTCGTGAGGCCTTCGGGCAGCTACTTTGTGAACCTGCTGGATGATTACTGGGTATCTCTGCCCCTCTTCTTCATTATCATCTTGGAGAACATAGCCATGGCCTGGATCTATGGGGCCAGGAGGTGATGCCCCAAGCCCCAGATCTGCAGTCATGCATCCACACAGCGACAGCCCCTAGGGAGTACTGGCCCTCCTGCTCTCACTGTCAGGCCTCTGACCCAGGCTTTTGGAGAGCCCCCAGGGGTGGGAAGGAGAAGGCATGGGCTAATTCCTGGAGAAAACAGGTGTAGAATGGAAAAGTGGTGGACAGTCCATATCAAGTCCTAGTGGCTCCTGAACCTTAATTTTAACCAGGGTAGTGTGGGCAGGTAATCCCTTGCTTCTCTAGGTGTGCTCTGGAACAGTAGCATTGGCATCACCTGGGAGTTTAAAAGCAGACCCTCAGGCTATACCCCAAACCTTTAAATCTGTATCTGCATTTTAATAAGACCCCCAAGTAGATGGCACGCACACTGACGTTTGAGATACCGCATGTAATCCAAAGTGGTGGTGTTTCCAGGTGGTCGTGGCTCTTGGCGCCAGTTTGCTGATTCACACACTCGCTCTCACGTATTACCCAGGTGTGCCCAAGGGCCAGGCAGGCCTTGTGAGCACTGAGGATACTGGGATAAATTATATTGAGTTTTCCGCTCTCAGAGTCGAAAGAAGAAGACATGAGGCAGATTTGGGGGCAGGATAGTAAGCCTATGATAGAGGCAGCCAAGGGCGCTCTGGGAACACAAATGGTTATCTAAAGGCAAGGAGTGGGTGCTTGAACAGAATCTAGACAGGAAGGGGAGTTTGTCAAGGGAAAGAAAGAAGGACGTTCTAGGCAAAAGAAACCCAATGTGCATCCATGTTGGGGCTAAGAAGGTGTACCAAAGAAAGCTAGATATGTGAACTTGAAGAAACTACATTTAGAAACCAGATGTATTGACTTTGATTCTAAAGGTGATGGAAGAGAGAAATGTTTTGGGGTTTTGCTTTTTTTAAATCTTGGGACTGGGACAGAAATCAGACTGAAAGGTGATGAATTAAGATGCAAGAAAACTGGTTGTGGAGGTGGACAGAAAGGTTTAAGAAATGCGAAACTTTGTCTCCCAGGCTGGGTTTGGATTGACCCCTCCCCAAGGCAGGATAAGGCCTGAAAAGGCCCCTCCAAAGTCTTGTGGCCCTTCCTCTCAGGTTCCTTGCAGACTTGATTACCATGTTGGGCCACCCCATATCCCCCATCTATCGTTGGCTGTGGTGTTTTCTGTCTCCATTTGTGCTGCTAGTCCTGTTTGTAAGCACCCTGATTCATCTGCTTCTGAAGAACATCACCTACTTGGCCTGGGACTCGAGCATTGTGAGCCTCCCTCTAAGACCCCAGAACCCCCTAGGGAGTGGGTGAGAACGTTTCAGTCTCCTCTGGCCTCTAGGGCTCTCTCACCTTATTCCCTGGTTCCCTTAGAGATTCAGTTATCTAGTCTCTGGCCTTGGTTCATGTCCTACCCCCAACCTCTACAGCCTTCCATTTCAGAGAACCTGGGTATTCTAAACCTTCCCTTTCTCCACAGTCCAATGAGGTGGTCCGAGTTTATCCATCATGGGCTAAAGTCTTGCTCATCGTCCTCATCACCATTACCATCTTGCCTGTCCCTGGCTACTTCTTGTACACACTCATTGGTGTGGATTTCACAGTCTCCATGATTCACAGTAAGACACAGTTATCTTCAAACTGGAAGCTAAAGGGAACTCACTGAAGTCCCATCCATGGCTTCAGGTGAGGAAAAACCAAAAGAAGGTTAATATGTTGAATAAATAACAGAAAAACCTCTCTGCCGTGTGAGTAATTCATCTAGGAAATAAGGACTTGGTTTATTTGGCGAAACACTTCTTTTTCAAGGTGGAACTCCCTGGCTGGCAACTTGACATTAGAAAAGGGGAAAGTGCACTTGCTAATGTAAGTGGACCCAAGACATTTTGTTTTCCTGGATTAGGAAAGTTTTTTCTGGCCAGGTGGAGGTTAACACAGCAGTCATTCTCTCCATCTCCTATACTTGCCTTCACCAGACACGTAATAATGGTGTTCTTTAACTTCCAGTATTTGGTTGATGGTGACTGCTGACCCTACTTCTCCTAGGCGGCCTTCCTCTTGGAACTGGTCTGTGGCAGGTCTTATCCCTATGAAACTAAGGTAAAAATGGTGCTGGAAACTATATCAGTGGAACTTTGCTTTTGTCATGAAAAAATGTGCAACTCCCATTCTTGGTTTCCATTAATTGTTCAATTCAAATGCTGGAATCCCAGACCCTCTCTGCCTGGTCCTTCCTAACCAGATAGAGACAGTTTTCTCAGAATGCAGTAGATTCACTAATTACGGCAAAGCAGTTAATAACTGGTGACTTCCTCATGTATCTCTTAAATTCTTGGAATAGTTGATTATTTGTACCAAGTCTACCAAGGGACTTAAAACTTTATACATTATATATTTTTACTCTGTTGGTCTAGGAGCCTGATGGAAGGATATTTGGCAGGGAATGAGAGAGAATAGAGGTTAGCTGCAGGGTTTGAAGACCCATGGAATACTTCATTTAGGGCAAGGTGACAACAAAATGAGACAAACAAGACACACGGTAGTAGAAGACACCTAAAACATACCATAAAATATATTTCAACAATCCTCTGTAAATGCATAGATGAACTTTGAAGAAATTAAGGGAAATCTTTAAGAGGCCAAAAATTAAACTTAATTAAGCTTGAATTCAGCTAGTGTTAAAGCTAGTAATTGCTTTGGGATAATTGCCCTGAAGGGTTATACTCTCGGTGAAAGGGTTAGATAGCAATAAAATGTATGTCTTGGTTCTTTCTCTAATAGCAAGCAACTAATGTCTTTGTTTTTCTTTGGGTTTTTTTTGAGAATTTGTACCCAAACCTACTCTCTTGTGGGATTTTGGTTCAGATTCACACAACATGCATAGTCTGAAAAACCCAAGTTGAGATTAATATAAAAGGTGCTTGGTGGATAGCACTTTGCTCCCCAGCACCTGTCATTAGTAAATATAAAAAATCTCTGGGGGAAACAGAACCTCCCTGCCAAACCTCATAGAACTCCATGAACATGAGCTCAGAAAAAGAAATTATAAAATGCATAAGGCAAAAGGTACCCTAAGGGAGGATTTGCAGAAACAACAAATAGCAAGAATCACAGCTGCAAGGACCTAACGTACTGGAATTATCAGGTGCATAATATAAACTAAAATATGTTTAATATGTATTAAAGACAGGGGTGCTTGGGTGGCTCAGTTGTTAAGTATCTGCCTTTGGTTTGGGTCATGATCCTGGGGTCCTGGGATGGAGTCCCGTGTCGGACTCCCTGCTTAGCTGGAAGCCTGCTTCTTCCTCTCCCAGTCCCCCTGTGTTCCCTCTCAGAAATCAGGGTATTCATAAAGGAACCAAAAAGAACTCTTAGAAATGAAAAAAATAACAAAGATTAAAAACATCAATGGATGGGTTAAACAACCAATTATAAAACTAGGAAGAGAAAAATCCAAAAAATTACCCAGAATATAGCACAGACAAACTACAGTATTAAAAATATGAGATTAACTAGGGGCGCCTGGGTGGCTCAGTGGGTTAAGCCGCTGCCTTCGGCTCAGGTCATGATCTCAGAGTCCTGGGATCGAGCCCTGCATCGGGCTCTCTGCTCAGCAGGGAGCCTGCTTCCTCCTCTCTCTCTGCCTGCCTCTCTGCCTACTTGTGATCTCTCTGTCAAATAAATAAATAAAATCTTTAAAAAAAAAAAATATGAGATTAACCGTATGTGAAATTTAAGAAACAAATGAACAAACAAACAAAAGACAAAAAAATAGACTTAAATACGGATAGGAAACTGGTGGTTGCCAAAGGGAGACCAGTGCGGTGATGGGTGAAATGAAGGGGATCAAGAGTGTACTTATCTTTTTTTTTTTTTTTTAAGATTTTACTTATTTATTTGGGAGAGAAGGAACATCAGCTGGAGGAGAGGCAGAGATAGAGAATCTCAAGCAGACTCTGCACTGAGCATGGAGCCCAACTCGGGGCCTGAGCTCACAACCCTGAGATCACGATCTGAGCTGAAACCAAGAGTCGGATGCCTGACTGACTGTACCACCAAGGAGCCCCAGTATTACACTTAGCTTGATGAGCATTGTGTAGAATTTTTGAATCATTATATTGTACACCTGAAACTAATATATCACCGTATGTTAATTATCGTTGAATTAAAAATGTTTAAATGTTTAATACATGAGATTATGAGACATGGAGAGTAGTAGGAAAAAGTCCAGCATATGTGTAATAGGAGCTCCAGAAAGAGATCATTGGAAGAATAAGGGAGAGGCAATTTGCAAAGAGAAAAAAGCTGAACACTTTCCAGAAACAATCTATAATTGACGTATTAGTTATGGCAAATAATTATAGCTTCTCTAACAGTTTCAGCACAAAATTCTTAGTGACTTCATGCAATCAGGCATCAGAATATTCTACAGTGTAGGCTGGAACAAGGGTGGGAGTGCCCTGCGTTCAGTCATTAAAGAACCAGACTTCTTTCACCTTGGTGCTCTTCCCTTCTCTAGATTTTGGAGTTTCTGCCAGCGATCTGGTGGACAGGGAAAGAGAATGAGTTATAAGCCAGATCTGAAAGTGGAGTACGTGACTTCTGTCCACATTCCACTGGCCGGAGCAAAAACGCTGGAAGAACAGAGAACAGTTATTAGAAAGCACTAGTGGTTTCTGCTACATTCACAGATCAGCAGAGGGGAAAAAAATCAAAGAAAAATCAAGAGAATGTGAAACAAAATATAAAATATTAGTGTAAAAAAAGTTGGACAAGAAGAAGATAAAATATTATAAATCCACATATACTAATAATAGGTATTACAATTATTTACAAATGGACTAAATATACTAGTTAAAAGGCAAATATTGAAGACTGAACCATTTTAAATCCAGCTCTCTGCCATTGATGTGAGACACATCTGTAACATTAGGACACAGGAAGATTGAGAGTAAAAGGAAGGAGGAATCCATACCTGCCAAATACTAACCAAAAGACAAAATCATTATGGCAATAAAGTATTTTTTGAGATAAAGAGGTTACAAGGTTCCATTTATGAGAAGGATACAAAGATTATAAATTGCATGGACCTAATAATACAGGTTCAAATGTATAAAACTGATGGAACCGTAAGGAGAAATTGACAAATTCAACATTTTTGTTGAAAACTGACACAATTTTAGCAGAAAAACAGTAAGTATGTACGTTTATTAAAATTTATTTATTTATTTGACATGGAGAGAGGCAGCGAGAGAGGGAATACAGGCAGGGGGCATGTGAGAGGGAGAAGCAGGCTTCCTGCTGAGCAGGGAGCCCGATGCGAGGGCTCTGTCCCCGGACCTTGGGATCATGACCTGAGCCGAATGCAGAGGCTTAATGACTGAGCCACCCAAGTGCCCCAATTATGTACATTTGAACACAGTTAACAAGTTTGACATAATGGACATTATGTTGAACACTATATTCAATAATTAGAGAATACGTATCTTCTGAAGCACACAGAATATAAAATTGATCACATAGTAATCCATAGTACAAGCCTTGACAAATTGCAAATCATTATACAGACCATGTACTATGACCATAATGTAACCAAGTCAGATATGAACAATGAAAATACAACAGAAGGAAGTCCTATAATTAGAAATTTTAAAAACCACATTAAAAAAATTCATGGGTCAGGGCGCCTGGGTGGCTCAGTCAGTTAAACATCTGCCCCTAGCTGGGGTCATGATGTCAGGGCTCCCTACTCAGTGGGGAGTCTGCTTCTACCTCTCCTTCTACCCCTCCCCCCATACTATCTCTCTCTTTCTCAAATGAATAAATAAAATCTTAAAAACAAAACAGCAAAGTCTCCTTATTTTATTTTATTTAAAGATTTTATTTTTTTGAGAGAGAAACAGTGAGAGAGAGCATGAGAGGGGAGAGGCTCAGAGGGAGAAGCAGACTCCCCAAGGAGCTGGGAGCCCGATGCAGGACTCAATCCCGGGATCCTGGGATCATGACCTGAGCCTAAGGCGGTTGCTCAACCAACTGAGCCACGCAGGCACCCAGCAAGGTCTCTTTAAAAACAAATTCATGGGTAAGGGACTACATCATAATAGAAATTAGAAACTACATAAAAGTAAGCGATAAGAACTGCATATCAAAATGATGGGAGGGAGCTAATTTGGTAAGTCTGTGTGTGTGTGTGTTTGGCCTGTCCTACATCCAAACGTATTTTCCATTTAGGAGAAATCTGCATTGTGTGTCTTGGTGGGAGAAGCGGATGCACTAAATTGGTAAATTAATTTCAAATTATTAGAAAAGAAGGCTGAAAATTGATTAGCTAAAACATCCAATTTAAGAAGGTGGAAAAACGGGACGCCTGGGTGGCTCAGTTGGTTAAGCAGCTGCCTTCGGCTCGGGTCATGATCCCGGCGTCCTGGGATTGAGTCCCACGTTGGGCTTCTTGCTCGGCGGGGAGCCTGCTTCTCCCTCTGCCTCTGCCTGCCATTCTGTCTGCCTGTGCTCGCTTTCTCTCCCTCTCTCTCTGACAAATAAATAAATAAAATATTTTTTAAAAAAAGGTGGAAAAAGACCAATAAATCTAAAGTAAAAGAAAGAAAATAAGCAGAAATTACTGATACAGAAAATAGAATCTTCATTCCCAGGTTTCAGCACTGACACCCCCCCCCCCAAAAGAAAACAGGATGGACAAACTCCAAAGCTGAGTCTCAAAAAACAAAAATCTGGTCTTTACAAATGCAGCAGAGATTCCAAAAAGTCAGTAAGAGTAAAATTTCAGCCTCGAAATTTTTGAATAAACATAAAGAAGTGGTAGCTCCTGCCTGGAGATCTGGGGTTTCTGATTGCCTATAGTTCCGAGTGGGTTTCCCTTGAGACGGTTGTGGGACGGTGGGTGAAACTGGAAGTTTGGGGTGGTTCATCAGAAAAGAACTGTGGTACAAGGGGCCATTTTATCTGGATTTCCTCACTCGCTCTTGCTGGTAAGAGGAGGTCAGTTACGGAGGAGTTCAAAACTTCTGCTCACTTGGAGGGTGTGCTTCTACTTGCTGATACCCACTGGGTTTCCCTCCTTTCTCACCCTGCCCACTGCTCCTCCTCCCGGCTTCACCTCTCAGCAGTACAGTGAATCAGGAGTTGGATGCTCCCATCTCCCTTGTCTGCCCTCTCTCCACAGAGTACCCAAAACCCAGTCATTAATTCCCTCAGCTTTCTACCTTTGCCTGCCAAGCTTCCTTTTGTTCAGAGACCTAAAATTTTCTTTTACAATAGCTTTATCGGGATACAGTCCATACGCCATACAGTTCGCCTATTTTCTTTTTGCACAAGGCCACCTCTTTGCAGCTTACAGTTCGGTATTTTTTAGTGTATTCATAGAGCTGCTGAATTTTGCCAAGTGCATTTCATCTTGTTGATGGTTTTTTTTTTTTTTTCCAGTGCTGTGGAACCAGTCCTTCTTAGTCATGATGTATCCTCCTTTCCATGACTTGCGGGGTTCCGTTTGCTAGTGTTTGTTTAGTTTGTTCACCTTGTTGTTGCAGATGGTTTTTCCCCTACTGTCTTCCTCTAACTTTTGGTATTAAAGTGATGCTTTAGGGGTGCCTGGATGGCTCAGTGGGTTAAGCCTCTGCCTTGGGCTCAAGTCATGATTTCAGAGTCCTGGGATCAAGTCCCGCATCAGGCTCTCTCTGTTCAACAGGGAGCCTGCTTCTCTCTCTCTCTCTTTCTCTCTCTCTCTCTCTGCCTACTTGTGATCTCTCTGTCAAATAAATAAATAAAGTCTTTTTAAAAATGTGATGCTTTACTTCATAAAGTAAAATAAGGAGCTCTCCATCTTCTGTGATTTAAGCCAATGGTTCTCAAACTTTAGTATGCCTAAGAATCATCAAGAAAGCCTGTTAAAGGGACGCCTGGGTGGCTCAGTTGGTTGAGCAGCTGCCTTCAGCTCAGGTCATGATCCCAGCGTCCTGGGATCGAGTCCCACATCGGGCTCCTTGCTTGGCGGGAAGCCTGCTTCTCCCTCTGCCTCTGCCTGCCATTCTGTCTGCCTGTGCTCACTCTCTCTCCTTCTCTCTCTCTGATAAATAAATTAAAAAAATCTTAAAAAAAAAGAAAAAGAAAGAAAGAAAGCCTGTTAAAGGGGCGCCTGGGTGGCTCAGTGGGTTAAAGCCTCTGCCTTCGGCTCAGGTCATGGTCTCAGGGTCCTGGGATCGAGCCCCACATCGGGCTCTCTGCTCAGCAGAGAGCCTGCTTCCCTTCCTCTCTCTTTCTGCCTGCCTCTCTGCCTACTTGTGATCTCTGTCTGTCAAATAACTAAAATAAAATCTTAAAAAAAAAAAAAAAAGAAAGCCTGTTAAAAAACAGATCCCCCCCACCCTGAGAGTTCATGATATCTTGGCTGGGTAAAGGTTCCTTGGGTTGCAGTTTCTTTTATTTTCTCTGTAGATGCTGTCTCATACTCTTGGGCCTTCTGCTGATAAAGCTGAGAAGGCCAATGCCAATCTGATCCTTTTTCCTTTGTAATTTGTTTTTTCTGTCTAGAAGCCTATAAGATTTTTCTCTTGATTTCTGGAGTTTACAGATTTCACCAGGATATGCCCACATATATTTTTCTGTCATCAAAACTGCCTGGAACCTAGTGAAGCCTTTAAATTTGTAAAAATGGATTTTTCTTTAGGAGGACGTTAATTTCTAGTATTAGTTTGCTTTTTGCCTCTTGTCTATCTATTCTCTTTACTTTGGGGCCCACTGTTGTTCATATGCCAGTACTTTATTTCTTCAGCTTTACTGAGGTATAATTGGCGTATAACATGTCAGTTTAAGGTGTGTAATGTGATGATTAGATATATAGATCTATTGCAAAATGATTACCATAATATAGTTAGTTTACACTTTTCATCCCCTCACATAATTACCTTTTTTTATGTGGTGAGGACATGTAAGATCTATTCTAGCTGCTTTCAAGTACGTAATATGGGGTGTTGAGGTGGCCATGTTATATACTGGAAGTTTGTACCCTTTTACCAACATCTCACGATTTCCTCTACTCCCTAGCACCTGGTAACCACCATTCTACTGTATTTCTATGAGATAAATTTGTTTAGATTCCACATGTGAGATCATACAGTATTTATCTTTCTCTGAATTATTTCACTTAGATAGTGCCCTCAGGGTCCATCCGTGTTATCACAAATGGCAGGATTTCCTTCTTTCTTTTGGCTGAGTAACATTCCATTAGTCTACATATAATATTTTCTTTATTCATTCATCCATAGGTGTACCCTTAGGTTGTCTCCCTATCTTGGCTATTGCAAATAATGCAGCAGTGTCCATAGGGGTACGGGTCTCTTTGAGAGAATGACTTCATTCCCTTTGATATATGCCCAGAGGTGGGTTTCTGGATCATAAGATAGTCTGTATTTTATTTTTGAACTGTCTCTTCATTTTGTATGCCCATTTGTCTATTGGGTTGTTGATCCTTTTGTGGAATTTTAAAAATTCTTGGCATATTAGGGAAATTAATCTCTTTGTTATAAATGACTTTTTATGAGTTTGATGCCTTTTAACCTATTTTATTTTCTTATAATTTTGCCCTACAGAGATTTTGCTTTTATATAGTTGAACTTAATCAAACTTTTCCTTTATGGATTCTTGTTTTTATGCTATTCTTTGAAAGCCCTTCCCTGTGCCAAGATTATAGAAATGTTCACCCATCTTTATTTCTGCTGAATTATGTTTTCATTTTTAACATCGTGATCCTTGACCCATCTGAAATGTATTATGATGTAAGGAGCATAATCTGTCCCAGGTGCCAACTGTTTCAACCCAGTCACTGAATAATTCCTGTTTCGTCCATCAGTTTGAAATCCCACTTTGTCACATCCCGATTTCCATCAGTAGCCAGGTCCTCTAGACTTTGTATTCTTTGCCATTAATTTACTTGCAAGTCTGCTCCAGAACCACCCTTTTAGATACTGGAGCTTTACACTGTGTTGAATCTCTATGTTGAATAGCACAGTGACTAAGAGCATGAACTCTGAAACAGGCCCCCAGGGTTCCTATCCAGCTAGGTTCTCCCCTTCCTTCAGTCCACAAAATGTGTTAACCATGAAGTCTACCAGCCAGACTAAATCTGCTTGGCAACCAGTGACCTCCCTCGGCCCACCGAACCCGGCAGGTAGCCCGGCATCTTCCCGGAAGAGATCTTCCCGGAAGAATAAACGTGGAGAGAAGACGCTCCAAGGAGTGACAGATCAGGGTGGGGTGGGGAAAACGGAATGGTGCTTGCTTCACACTTAAGCACGCAGATGGCCAGATTTCTGACCTTGGGAACCTCGGAGCAGACGGCATCCTGCAGAAGATGGGGCCAAGACGCCGGCAGTAGTCTATGGGCTGTGGATCCGGAGCCCAGACGAATGATTCAACGTGCGCACGCCTACGGGCTGGGCCCGGGTGTGAGCATCTCCAGGGTGAATTGCCTAAATCACCTTCCGACTGCAGCGAAATATTAAAATCGCCTCTGGCTCTAATAGCGGTGCTTCCCACAGACCCTCGGACCCTCGCGTGCCCAGGCCACTCTCCCCCCACCCCCGCCACGCCCGCAGAAGCGACCGGTCTTCTCCAGACTCGCGCGTCAGTGGCGGGTAAGGTGGGGGGTGCAGTGGTCCCTGCCCCCAGTTCCTGATCTCTCGGGGAGCCAAGCGTCTGTTACCCCCAGCCACCCACCCCCACCTTTGGACTTAGACCACTGAGCCTCTCCTCCCATCTCCCTTTCTCTCCAGGAATTTAGGAATCCAGGATGCCCTGACTCTGGAAGGGGCCAGTTGGACTTCTGACGCCGAGGGGCAGGGTAATAAACACCAGCTGGTATAACCAAAGTCTGGTGGCACACCTTGCCCCTTCCTCACTCCCCATCCCAGCTCCCCTCTCCTCCCCCTTTCTCTCTCTTTACTTAGGTGGCTGATGGGCCCACCCTGGAGACAACAACTTTCCCCAGCAGGTCACCTGGGCTGGTTTGTGCGGTTGGGATGCTGTAGGTGCTTCCTTCACTGACTGGCTCTGGACGTGGACTCCTGGGACTCTCCCATCTGGATCAAAGAGTTTCTGGGCTGGTCTTCAAACAGGTTGTTGCTCCTTTGATGCTCTGCGAGCCCAGTGGAGAGTAGAGTGTACAGGGGGCCCAGAAGGCGAGAAAGACTGGGTGTGCATATGCAGGCGTGGCTGGACTGGTGACAATCCCAGGCAAGTGCTGTACCCGGGCTGACACTTCTAGGGGGTGGAGGCAGAAGGAGCATTGGCAGTAGAGTGAGTTGCAGGTACAAAGCCTTAATAGGGTGGTAGGGGATGATCACAGCTGCAGGTAGAGTGGGATTGGGAAGAGTGGGAAGGAACCACCCTTGAGGAAGGGTCTTGGGTGTGAAGCTAGACAGGGCTGAGTCCCCTCCAGAAGATCTGAGCCAATGATCGACTTGGTCAGGTTTATACAGTGATGCTGGAATATTCTGTACCCATTAAAGATCATATTTTTAAAGAATATCACATAGGAAAACACTCTTGACATATTGGAGATTATATGTAATCTCCAATATTACCTGCAATTTGTAAGTAATACCTAAACATATGTTCATTGAGTATCTATTAATATATATATAGCTAACATTATCCAGTACATAATATATATTAGTAATATCCAGTTTGTAAGAAATACGTGTGTGTAAAATACTCATATATACGTATAGTATGATAATACCCAATTTATAGAATTGGCTGTGCCTCCTTCCAAAACCTAACGGGAATCCCAGCAAAAAGAAAGACTAAAGACAGCAAACACTTTAAATCATGGTGTCTTTTAAGATTGTGTAAATTTTGCACCTGAGTTTGCAACTAAAACCTCAAAACTTAAGGAGAGGCCAAATGGCCCACCTTACAAATAGCGTCAACCCTGAGCCGTCTTCTCAAGTCCCCAGGCTGAACTGAGCTGGAGCGTGTGCTGCTTTGGTACAGAAGCTGATGCTGGTGCCGGGACTGCCCACACAGGAGCTGGAAGGCATTTGCAGGGGAGGGTAACTGACTGCCCCTCTGGCTGGAGTCTGGGCAGTGGGCTGTGAGAGGGGCCACACATTTCCCAACCCATAATTGGAAACTGGGTACCTGACAAAGAAAGGCTGTTCTAGTGAGAGAAAAAGCCTGGGTTTTGTGGAATCATTTTAATCAGAACATCCCCAGAAGGGGCTACTGGAGGGATTGGACTAGACATGCAAAAGGGTGTTTTTATGTATAAGGTGTATTAAAACCTCGAGACACCTCTGGGGAGTTCCAACTACATAGTGGGCAACGGAGCAGGAAAGTGGCAAAGGTGATCAAGGTTGTCTTCCTGGAGGAAGTGAGATCTGAGAGGAGACACCAGTGATGAGTAAAAGTTATCTGGGTGAGGGAGGATGGGAAGGGGCAGAAGGGGGGGGTGTTGTGTGAGAAAGAAAACCTAGAAAGAGTTCTCTATGCATTTACGTTCATATGTATGAATACTTAGAATGTGTCATTTTTTAAAAGATTTTATTTATTTATTTGACAGACAGAGATCACAAGTAGGCAAAGAGGCAGGCAGAGAGAGAGGAAGGGAAGCAGGCTCCCTGCTGAGCGGAGAGCCCAATGTGGGGCTCGATCCCAGGACCCTGGGATCATGACCCGGGCCGAAGGCAGAGGCTTAACCCACTGAGCCACCCAGGCACCCTGCTGTGTAGTATTCTTTCATACTGGTTATATCACTGCGTGTGTGGTGTGTGGTGTGTGGTGTGTGTGTGTGTGTGTGTGTGTGTGTGTGTGTGTGTGTGTGTATTTGGACTTCCTGATGGTTTCCTTTTGGGGTTGCAGATAGTGTTGTTAAGGAAATTCCCGTATGTGTACTTTGCTGCACATGAGCGCACAGTTTTGTTGCAATTATGCCTGGGACTGAAATTGCTGTTGTTGGGATAGGTACACTTTCAATCTTAATAGAAAATGGCCAGCCCATCTCTCAAAAAAAAAAAAAAAGTAACTTTGTCAGTTTCCATCCCTACCAGCAGTGTGTAATATTCCCCATGGCTCCTTAGTCTTGTCAATATTTGGTGTTCTTGGCCTTTTCGTTCTAGCCAGCCTGACTGGTATGGAGGAGCGGCCCCTCCGTGCGGTTTTAATCACCATTTCTCTTCTGGTTAAATAGCTCGACCCCTCTCAGATGTTCACTGGACATTTGGAGAACCACTTCGCTGAACGAACCCCTTTTTTGCACTTTACATTTTCTGAGCAATTTTCTACTGGGTTATTTATACTTTTCTTACTAATTTGTAGGAGCTTTTTATAGATTCTGGATTTGAAAAAATACAAACCCTCTATCAGCTATATGTGTGGCAAGTTTTTTCTGCTCTGTGGCTTTTGACATTTTTAATGCTGCCTCTTGATGAACGGATGTCCTGAATTCTAATGTTTACCTGTTGTTTCATTTATGTTTAGTGTTTTCTAAGTCCTGTTTCTGATATCTTTCCTAACCTGCAGATCATGAAGATACTCGCTCCTATTAACCTCTTTAGAAGTTTTATGAATATGCCTTTCTTTTTAAAATCTCATGAATTAATTTTTGTACAATGTGAGATAATGATCAAATTTCATTGTTTTTATATGACAATACAGTTGCCCATCCTAGTTATTTAACACTGTCATTTTCACAATACTCTCAGTTGACATGAAATATCTCTCCATTTATTTAAAACTTTTACTTCTCTTAAAATAAAACACTTTTTCTTCTCTGTAATAACCCTTTATAGGTTTTCTTATAGAAGTCTCATCTTTCTGTTGTTAGGTTTATTCCTGAGCACTTGAAATATCTTAATGTTATTATAAATGTTACCTTAAATTTTTTTCATTACCTATTTATTTCCTGCTAGTATCTAGAAATGCTATTAATTCTATTCCATTAACTCCGGTACCAACCACCTTGCTAAACTCACTTATTTGTCCTAAAAATGTGTTTAGAGATTCTGTTTTATTTTTTACATACACAACTGTATCTGTAAATAATGACATTTTTAATTCTTATTTTCCAAACTTTACACTTGAAAAAATCTTATTGCACTTGCTAGGACCTTGTACCAATTATCTGTTGCCACCAAAATGCTGCATTACAAGCCACCTCAAAATCCAGTGACTTAAAACAACAGGAATTTATTTTTATACCTCATGAGTCATTATTTTACCTCAAAGCACCATTAGGCTGGGCTCAACTAGTATGTAAGGGAGTTGGCTGGCAGTTGACTGGTCTAGGCGAGTTTGTGCTGAGACCACTGGAGCGATTCAGCTCAGCTCAGATTTATGTGTCTCGTTTTCCAGCAAATTCGCATAGATATATCCTCATGGGGTTAGCAAAAGTGTAAGAGAGTGGGCAGCAGCAAGAAAGGTCTTTTGCAGGCTAGGCTCTGAATAGCAACCCTGATTCAAGGGGTAGGAAAGCAGATGATGGCCTCATTAGTGAGAGGAACTGCAGAATCACATTTCGAAGGGGATGGGTATAGGATAAACTGAAGATTTGGAACCATGAATGCTATCAATCAACCTAAACTTTATTTTTTTTAAAGATTTTATTTATTTATTTGACAGAGAGATCACAAGTAGGCAGAGAGAGAGGGGGAAGCAGGCTCCCCGCTGAGCAGAGAGCCCAACGCGGGGCTGGATCCCAGGACCCTGAGATCATGACCTGAGCCAAAGGCAGAGGCTTAACCCACTGAACCAACCAGGTGCCCCATACTTTATTAATTTTTTTAAGATTTTATTTATTTGACAGAGAGAGAAAGGGGACATAAGCAGGGGGAGTGGGAGTGGAAGAAGCAGGCTTCCCGCTGAGCTGGGAGTCTGACTAGAGGCTTGATCCCAGGATGCTGGGATCATGACCTGAGCTGAAGGCAGGCTTAACAACTGAGCCCCCCAGGCACCCAATCAGCCTAAACTTTAAATCCAGTGTGACTAGAAGGGACGGGAGTGGGCATCCTTGTCTTATTCCCAAACTCCAAGGGAAAGCCTTTAACATTTTATCCTTAAGTACAGCGGATGCTGTAAGCTTTTTTGGTAAATAACCTCTATGAAATTAAAGATGTTCCTTTCTAGTCCTAGTTTCCTCAAGTTGTTTTTTTCTTTTTAAATAAATGGTTATTACTAGGTTTTGTAATATATTTCCACAATCGAATGATTGTATTATTTTTATCCTATATTATGTTATCATTGATTAATTTTTTATTTCTAACCCCCCCCCGCCCATATTATTGGAATAAACTCAACACAGTTGTGTTGTGAAATTGTCTTTATACATTGGTGGATTTGACTTGCCAGTATTTTGAGACATTTTTATCAGTGTTCATGATTGACGCTGATATGTGATTTTGTTTTTCATTATTCCCTTGGCTAGATTTTGGTATTAAGGTTATGCTGGTCTCGCCACTTTTCCTATCCTGAAAGGTTTTATGCAAGATTGGTAGTAGTTATTTCTTAAATGTTTAGTACAATTCATGAGTGAAATCATTCGCTCCTGAAATTTTCTTTGGAGGAAAGTAACTAATTACAGAAGTAGTTTATTAAAAATTTATAAAACGGGCAGCTGGCTGGCTCAGTCATAGGGCCATGCGACTCTTGATCTCAGGGTAGTGAGTTCGAGCCCCATGTTGGGCAGAGAGATTTCTTAAATAACTAAATATTTTTTTTAAAGATTTATTTATTTATTTGACAGACAGAGATCACAAGTAGGCAGAGGCAGACAGAGAGAGAGGAGGAAGCAGGCTCCCTGCTGAGCAGAGAGCCCAATGCGGGGCTTGATCCCAGGACCCTGGGATCATGACCTGAGCCGAAGGCAGAGGCTTTAACCCACTGAGCCACCCAGGCGCCCCAAATAAATATTTTTAAAAATAAAAATTTTTAAAATAAAATCTGTAGAACAATTCAGAATTTCTATTTCTTCTTGCATAAGTATTATTTTCCCCAAAACTTATAGGCATAGAATTCTTTACTGGAGTGTTTGATTATGTTTTCAATAACTACAGGATTTATGATGATGATGCTTTTTTATTCCAACAATGGTTGTTTGTGCTTTCTCTCTTTATTTCTTGGCAAGTCCTATTAGAGATTTTTATCAAATTTATTTGTCTTAAAGACACAAAGAACCGACCTTTGGGGTCCGTAGGTGGCTTAGTCAGTTAAGCCTCTGACTCTCGGTTTCAGTTCAGGTCATGATCTCAGGGTTGTGGGATCAAACCCCACATCGGGCTTTGTGCTCAGCACGGAGTCTACTGGAGATTCTCTTTCTCTTCCTCTTCCTCTGCCCCTCCCCCTGCTTACATACTGTCTCTCAAATAAATTGAATCTTAAAAAAATAAAGAGCCAACCTTTGATTTTGTTGATCTTCTCTATTGTATGTTATCCTCCATCTTGTTAATTTCTCCTGTTAACTTTATTATTTCCTGCCTTCTTCATTTTGGGATTTATTTTGCTATTATTTTCTAATTTCCAGGAATGGAGTCTCCGCTGACTAATTTTAATATTTTTTTTGTAAAAATAAACATTTATTTTATTTTATTTATTTTTTTTTAAAGATTTTATTTATTTATTTGACAGAGAGAAATCACAAGTAGGCAGAGAAGCAGGCAGAGAGAGAGGAGGAAGCAGGCTCCCTGCTGAGCAGAAAGTCTGATGCGGGGCTCGAACCCAGGACCTGGGATCATGACCTGAGCCGAAGGCAGCGGCTTAACCCACTGAGCCACCCAGGCGCCCCATAAACATTTATTTTAGAACAGTTTTAATTTTATAGAATTATTTCAAAGATAATATAGAGTGTTTTAATGTTCCCCACACCCGATTTTTAATTTGCCTCTTGTTTATTGTTGTTGTTAAGTTTTTTTTAAAATTTTTTTTTAATTTTATTTTTTTATAAACATATATTTTTATCCCCAGGGGTACAGGTCTGTGAATCGCCAGGTTTACACACTTCACAGCACTCACCATAGCACATACCCTCCCCAATGTCCATAATCCCACCCCCCCTCTCCCAA
>NW_019154161.1:2892687-3111679 GCF_002288905.1 Enhydra lutris kenyoni
GGCAGAGAGGCAGGCAGAGAGAGAGGGGGAAGCAGGCTCCCCGCTGAGCAGAGAGCCCGATGCGGGGCTCGATCCCAGGACCCTGGGATCATGACCTGAGCCAAAGGCAGAGGCTTAACCCACTGATCCACCCAGGCGCCCCCAAATCTTACATTTTAGATGTCTCTTGTAAACAGCATTTAGTCTTACTTTGGTTTTTTATTGAGTCTGAAAACTCATCTTTTAATTGGAGCATTCAGTCCATTTACATTTAACACAAATCCTGATATGTTTAGGTTTAAATCTACCATTTAATGAGGTATTTTGTACCTGTCATATATAATCTATATTATTTTTTCTTCTCTTGAATTCTTCGTGCATTCCTTGTTTTTATTAGTCTATTTTTTTCTTTCCTATAGCTTAGAAATTATACTTTTTGGTTATTTATTTTAAAGATTTTATTTATTGGTTTTACAGAGAGATCACAAGTAGGCAGAGAGGCAGGCAGGTGGTGGGGGGAGCAGGCTCCCTGCTGAGCAGAGAGCCCAATGCGGGGTCCAATCCAAGGACCCTGAGATCATGACCTGAGCTGAAGGCAGAGGCTTAACCCACTGAGCCACCCAGGTGCCCCAACATTTTTGTTATTCTTTTAAGGATTCCCGTAGATAATAATTATGCATACATTTTATCCGATAATGTTTATTGGTACTGTAAGCGAACCAAATGAGAGTTTGTCCACCTGATGCTAAACAAGCCAATAAAAACTGGCACCAAGAATTTACTGGTGTGGTGCCGCCCAGGAGAACCAGGAGCTAATGGTGGAAAGTCCCAAACTCCCCAATAGCTTGCAAGCAGGTGGTTTTTTTTTTTATTAACATATAATGTATTGCTTATTTCAGGATTACAAGTCTGTAATTCATCTTACACAATTCACAACATTCACCATAGCACATACCCTCCCCAGTGTCCATCACCCAGCCACCCCATCCCTCTAAACCCCTCCCCTCCAGGAACCCTCAGTTTGTTCCTAAAATTAAGAGTCTCTTATGGTTTGTCTCCCTCTCTGGTTTTGTCTTGTTTCCATTTTCCCTCCCTTCTCTTGTGGTCCTGCCTTGTTTCTCAAATGCCTCATATCAGTGAGATCACATGATAATTATCTTTCTCTGATTCGCTTACTTCACTTAGCATAATGGCCTCTAGTTCCATCCATTTTGTTGCAAATGGTAAGATTTTGGGGGTTTTGATGGCTGCATAGTATTCCATTGTGTATATATACCACATCTTCTTTATCCATTCATCTGTTGATGAATATCTAGGTTCTTTCCACAGTTTGGCTATTGTGGACATTGCTGCTATAAACACTGGGGTCCATGTGCCCCTTTAGATCACTACATTTGTATCTGTAGGGTAAATACTCAGTAATGCAGTGGCTGGGTTGTAGGGTAGCTCTATTTTCAACTTTCTGAGGAACCTCCATCCTGCTTTCCAGAGTGGCTGCACCAGGTGGCATTCCCACCAACAGTGTAGGAGGGTTCCCCTTTTCTCTGCATCCTCACCAGCATCTGTCGATTCCTGACTTGTTAATTTTAGCCATTCTGACTGGTGTGAGGTGGGATCTCACTGTGGTTTTGATTTGTATTTCCCTGATGCTGAGTGATGTTGAGCACTTTCCATGTGTCTGTTGGCCATTTGGCTGTCATCTTTGCAGAAATATCTGTTCATGTCTTCTGCCCATTTCTTGATTGGATTATTCTTTGGGTGTTGAGTTTGGTAAGTTCTTTATAGATTTCAGATACTAGGCCTTTATCTGATGTCATTGCAAGCAAGGGTTTTTAAACGATGAAAATTCAGGGTCTTGGATCATGATGATTAATTAAAGATTGGGTCAGCTCTATTCCCTTTCTTTTTTTTTTTTTTTTTAAGATTTTATCTATTGGGGCACCTGGTTGGCTCAGTGGGTTAAAGCCTCTGCCTTTGGCTCAGGTCATGATCGCAGGGTCCTGGGATCAAGCCCCACATCGGGTTGTCTGCTCTGCAGAGAGCCTGTTTCCTCCTCTCTCTCTGCCTGCCTCTCTGCCTGCTTGTGATCTCTGCCTATCAAATAAATAAATAAAATCTTAAAAAAAAAGATTTTATCTATTTATTTGACAGAGAGATTGAGGGAGAGCACAAGTAGGCAGAGCAGGAGGGAGAGGGAGAAGCAGGCTTTCTGCTGAGCAGGGAGCCCGATGTGGGGCTCAATCCCAGGACCCCAGGGATCATGACGTGAGCTGAAGGCAGATGTTTAACTGACTGAGCCACCCGGACGCCCCTCTATTCCCTTCCTTGACTATCCCGTCCCTTCTGGCATGTTCCTGTCTGGTTTCAGTGTAGCTGTTGTGGCGTGGTTGCTCCGCTTTAGGGCCCCAGAACTGGAAACCACTCTGGGCAGACTGCATTAGTGACGTCATCTCTAGAGTACAAAGACAGAAGTTCTACATCCTGTGGTTACTGCTAAGCTGCAAATTATTATATTGTCTTGCAATCACCACCCATGAGATTTGTTATCTCGGGCAGAACAGCATCCCACAGACTTTTCAAGAAATAACTTGATGGTATATCCTGAGACAATTTTACAAGTTCCTTCAACAGTAGCTAAGGGCCCTGTGACTCTGGTCAGAAGCCCCTAAGAGCCCTATGTCTGGATTGTGGGGTCAGCGGGGGCTTGCATCCCCACTTGCAGTACTTTTATCCTCTTCCTGGAAAACACAAAGTACTTGTAATTCTCTTCCATTTGCCGCCCTCTGAATCTTTGATGTCATGTAATTCTTATTCTTTACTTAATTAATACCAAGTAAGATGTTACTGTTTGTGTTCCTGTGCAGTCTCCATTTTATCCACAGACTTACGTTTTCATTACTGTCAATTCCTTTCTGCACGTCTAACCTTCCATCTAGGATAATGTCCCGTCTTACAGAGGCATCCACTGTGGTATTTCCTGTGCCACAGGGCTTCTGATGACAAAAACTCTGTCTTTATTGCGTCTTCATTTTTAGGACCCATGAATTTCCAGCCAATGGCTCTGTTGTTTTTGACAATGGTCTGATGTACAAATTGTTCCACAATGTGATGCAATTAAATTCAGTCTACTTTCTGGGAGTTAGTGTTTGAACTCAACGTTTGAGGTTTGTTCTGACCCCAGAAGGGATCTTCTTACCTGTCTCTTTTCTTAGTTCTGTCTCGTATGTAACCATTTACCTTATGTCTTCATGAAGTTACCAGCCTCCTCTCAATTGCTACCACCAAAACCTCCGCTGATTTTGAGCGTGCCCTTAGCCCTTAGGCTTCAACTTCCTCAGACTCTGCTTCAAATGAAGTTAGTTCTTCTGGGAAACATTTCTGGGCTCATGTGCGAGTAGAAGGGCGCTCCTGACTTTTACTTGTACCACACTTTTCTGAAATTTAGTGTTTGCAACACGTCGCCAAAAAGAAATGCGAAATGCTGGTGGTCTGCCCTTTCTGGAAAAATGCCGTAGCCTCTGAGTGTGATCTGGGGAGAGGGGGAACCCTGTGGAGTTTCCATAGCACTAGGCCAGGAGGGAGGAGAGTGGGAGCAGGCTGCGGGCCCAATGCCACTGACTCTTCACTGTTCTTAGTGAGTTTTACCAGATTTTCTTGAATAAATGTTTCTTCATTGGCTGCATGCCCTTAGGACAATTTCCAAAGACCTTAAATGTTTCTTTCTTGGCCGTGGTCACAGAGGCATGGTTCCACAGAAACTTTATGCTGCCTTTCCTGAAATGGAACCCCAAGGAAGCTTTCGAATTCTACCAATCCTCTAGACCCCACCTTAGATCTACTGAATCAGTCTGGAAAAGTGAGGCTGGCAGATGGAAAGGCAGGAGTCTGTGTGTTTTGAGGTTTTGTGGTTATCATAGGTTTGAGACCTGCTGGCCCAGAGCCCTGTGTGCATTAGCTGGGCCAAATAGACCAGAAAGAGAAAGGAGAGGAACCTGAGTGCTAGAATGTCCTCCCGATTGGTGCTCACACTGTAACAGTTATTAAATATTTTGAAATTCGTCTATTTGTTAGATGAGGGGAAAAAAAACTAACCTGAGTCTCAGAGATGAAGTTATTTGTTCAACCAGTGAGAAGGACCAAGAATTAAATTCTGTCCCTTTGTTTGCTCTAAAACCCTGCTGTCCTGAACTTTTACAGGCTGGTCTCTGAGACAAAGACCTTAAAGTCTGTTCTTCTTGGTGACCCCAAGATTCCCTCAGGAGTTGGCTGGCCTGTAAGAAGAAAGTCATGGGGTCCACTGAACTCTCAGAAGAGAAGACTTACACACAACCCAGAAATTCCTCATCACCGTCCTGGAAGCTCACGGCCAGGGAGATTCTGGCCACCAAGACCCAAAACTACTTTGCTCAGATGAAACGAACCAAGAACATCTTGATGCAGGTGGCCTTCTCCATTGGGCTGGGCAGCGTATGGCGCTTCCCCTACCTGTGTCATCGGAATGGAGGAGGTGAGGCCAGGCGCCCGGATCCTGAGTTTCGGGAAGGAGTGTTAAGGCTTGGAGCCCAGACTCCTGGGTCCTGGGTGGAGGGTGGAGAGAGTTCTAGGGGATGAAGAGGAGGGGGGCCGGGACTCCTGGCTGCCTGATCACAGCTCCTGGCTCCCTCCTTCAGGCAACTTTATCCTGATGTACTTCTTCATGCTCTGCTTGTTCGGGATTCCCCTCTTATACATGGAGATGATCATGGGGCATTGGCTGCGTGTGGACAACATCCGGGTCTGGAAGCAGCTCGTGCCCTGGCTGGGCGGCATAGGATACGCTAGCATATTGGTGAATGAGGGGCCCGGCCAAGAGGCATTCCCACTCAGCCCTTGTGGTGTCCGGCTCCCCCGTCTCTGTCCATCCTGTCCCTCAGGCCCACCGTGTCCACCCCTAGGTGTGCATCTTGATAAGCTTGTATCACAGTGTCGTCGTCACCTGGAGCATTTCCTACCTGGGCAACTCCTTCGATAATTCCCTGCCCTGGAACCAGTGCCCACTGGTGAAGACCATCAATGTCACTGGTGAGGAGAGGGAGAGAAAAGGCCGGCAGGGCCACGGGAGGCAAGGGCACCAGGGAGCAAGCGATGGGGAATGAGAGCCCAAAGGGAGGGGGCAAAGAGCAGGGCCAAGACACCGAGTGAGGCGGTGCCTAAGCGCCTGCGTGCTCCCCAGACCTCTCTTGCCTCCGGACGGTGTCCCACCAGTACTTCTGGTACCGCAGCACCCTGAGTGCCTCAGGCCATATTGAGGAAGGGGTCGAGACCCTCGTCATGGAGCTCACCCTGGGCATCTTTGCAGCCTGGTGCATCCTCTTCTTAATCATGATCACAGGGCTAAAGACTTCAGTGCTGGTGAGCCACCCTGACCGCAGACTCCTCTACCCCTTCACGTTTGCAAACCCAAGTATCCGGCTTCCTGCCCCGACGCCGTCCAACTCCTTCCTGTTGACCCCTCTTCTCTAATCCCCGTGACCCTCCCCCACTCCTAGAGGACTGGCTCCACCACCCAGGTCCTGAGGAAGGTGCCGTACTCTCCCCAGGCTGTGGCAGCCACCAGTTGTCTCACAAAGAACTACTTCCCTCCGGCCCGTGGCCGGAATGGGACTCTGTACTGACCCAGCTCGCTCCTCACCATCCCACACCCCCAAGGCATAGCAGTGGGCACCTTCCAGAGCAGACCGCGGTCTCTCCCCGTGAGCCTTGCACCCTGCACCTGCCTGCGCATTGACAGCGCCTGTTAATCCCTGAAAGAGCTGATTGCCACCGGCTCCTGTCCAGAATTTCCCATTTATTTTCTTCCAATCCATACTTCCAGCCCGTGCCCCTGGCACCTGCATCATATTCTCCTTACGTGGAAAATTCATTTCAGTGTGTGAAAATCTCTGCTCAGCTGGGGTTCCTCCCCCATCACCTACGATGCTGTTTCATGCGGCCCTAACTCAGGCACAGACCGGAAACCCAGGCCAACAAGTGAATGACGTCCAGCCGCCCCACCAATCAAAACCATTTATACTTGGGATCTCATCCCTCACTTCGGAGCAGCTCATTGGCGGATGTTCCCCCCAACAACACTGTTGTCTCCCTAGAATAATCCTCCTACAGCTCCCTCCTGTTCCACCAGACCACCTTAAGCCAGCTCATGCCCATCTCTCCTCCGGCTGACCTGTGTTCCCTGTTAGTGCGTGCCTCTGAACCGCCCCCATCCCAGCTTCTCCTGACTTCCGGTTTCTGTCCTGACCCACCTGGCCAGATCCTGGTTTTCACGGTGTTCCTTCCCTGCATCCTCCTCCTCTGCTTCCTCATCCAAAGTCTCTTCTTGGAGGGTGCCGTTGCCAGCCTCAGACATATGGTGACCACAGAGGTAAGGCTGGGGTCTCCAAACCCTGTCCCTCCCCCAACTCCCCAGTCCTTCAGTGACTCTCCTTCTCCGACGTCTTCCTTTCTGCCCCCAGCCTGTTCCTCATCCCCCTGCTCTTTACCCCAGCTCATAGCTCTTCCAGTTCACCAATGGGTCCACTCTGAAGCTCAACCCCAAACCTCTCTCTCTCTCTCTCTCATCCCCATCCACAGCTCTCAGCCTGGGCCTCGCTGGACCTGTGGCGTCAGGCAGGAGGCCATGTGCTCTATTCCCTGGGCCTGGGCCTGGGCACCACCATCAACTTCTCCTCCTACAAGGCTGGAGAAGACAACTATATCCAGGTGGCCTCCTTGATGGCCCTGGTCAATCTGGGGACCTCATTGCTGGTCACATCCATCATCTTTATTGTGCTGGGGTTCTGGGCCACCACTAGTGGCCCCACCTGTGTTGAAAAGTGAGTAATTACAGCCTTGTAGGTCCAATAGGGGGTCTCCTTCCCTTAGCGATCCCCCAGCTTCATGGGCCTTCAGACTCAGACCTCTCCAATAATAATGATAACAACAACAATCATAATAGTTGTATTAATAACATATTCTCAGAGAAAACTGGCAAATTATAATATTCCAATAGCCAGCACTTTATAGGTAAGAAAACAGTCCCAGAGACAAGACTGTCAGAAGGCTTCCAGAAATTGCAAGTGGTGTAAAGAAGATTTCAAAATCAATTATTTAACTCACAAAGGAGGTTGGTACAGAATTCTGAGCCACAATCAGTGGTTACTGGCATAAGCTGCATGTTGGACTCATTTGGGGAGCCTTAGAAAACACTTACACACCCGAGTCTCACTTCCAGAGATTCTGATTTACTTGATCTGGGGTACATTCAGGCACCGGGATTTTTTTTTAAATCTCCAAGGTGGAGTTTCTCTTCCAGGTAGGATGTTGAAGGCTGCAAAAGTCCATGCTTCCTTGATACAGCAATGTTAAAAATGAAGAAAAAAAAACCCCACACCCTAATACTTTCTGTAACATTACTGAAGAGCAGTGGACACAAAGGAGCTTTAAGGAACTAAATACTGGAGAGTGATGAGTTCATCATAAGTGAGCAAAGAGCCATGAATGCCTTTATACCTGGGGGTAAACGCCTGACCTGGGGGCACATGGCTGGAGGCACAGGCCTGTCATGGATGGAGAGACTTTGCACAGATAAGAAACCGGGCAAGCATTTTATCACAGGATGCGCTGTCAGTAGTTCTTGGAATCACAACGAGCCCCCAACAAATAAATTGCTTGACCCAATAGTTTTCCTTTCTATATCTAGGAATTGTTTTGGAGAAGTGGCAGAAGTTGCAACAGAGACAGGGCTAGCAAGCAGATGAGCTATCCATGGTCTCATGGTGCTCAGATCTGTAGGCCCACTGGAGCTAAATGCATAGATAAACCAAAAACATCTACAGCTAACAATCCAGCCCACTCTAATCCAAATAATGACAACATCAAAGAAATTAGTCCTCGCCAGGAGGAGGGGGTCATGCAGGAAGTTGGAGGGATGGCTCGAGGGCAAAGTGAGACCTCCTCGATCCCATTTGAAGGCAGAGAAAAAACTCAACTAATTAAAACTGCTCCCCCACCCCAGCTCGCCTCAGTACTTAGAAAACTCAAAATAAATAGCCCTCATCTAGCTGCCTCCTGGAATAAAAGGCTTAAATGTATTGAGACTACACAAAATAAAACAAATAACATGTTGTTCTCTACGCAGTGTCCAACATGGAATTAAAACCCTCAAGACATTCCAAAACCCAGGAAAATACAATCCATAGCCAAGAGAAAAAAGAAGACCCAAAGACCATCCAGACATTAGAATCAGCAGACAAGAACATTAAAACAGCCATTATAAATATGTTAAGGAATTTAAGAGAAAAGATGAATACAATGGAAGCCATGGAGATATTTTAGGGAAGATACAGAAAAATCTAGAAAAGGACCACATGGAAATTCTAGAAGTCAAAAGTAGATGAAGATAAGGTTTCGCTGGATGTATTTAGTTTAGATTGGAACCTGCTGAATAAAGGGTCAGTTAATTTGAGGACCGGGTTAATAGAAATTCTACAAAGTAAAGGACAGAAAGGACAAGAAGAATGAGAAAAACTGAAGAAGAACCCCAGTGACCTAGAGGACTAATAGATGTATAATTGGAATTGCAGGAGGCGAGGAGAGGAGAGAGAATTAGGGCAGGAAATCTTTAGTTTTATTTGTAACGGCCACAACTCCAGGCAACCCAAATGTCTGTCGGGAGGTGAGCAGATAACAAACCTTAGTACATTCATTCAACAAATGGAGTACTATCTACAAATAAAAATGAACTGTGGATGCACACACCGACATGGATGAATGGATGAATGTCAGACGTTATACTGAATGTAACAAGCCAGACAGAAAAGAGTACACACTATATAATAAATCTATATGAAATCTAGGAGTAGGCAAAATGAATGTGCAATGATGGAAATCCGTAGTGGCCTCTGGAATGGAGTGAATGCCCTGGAAAGGGGCCCAAAGTAATTCTGTGAAGTGATGGAAATACTCTATATCTCGATTGGGTGACTTGTCAATACTCACTGAAGTGAATATTTAATATTTGTGCTTTTTATTTTCTCTGATATAGCTCAATAAGAAATGGGTTGGTTTTTTAAAAAGCTTCTGGTTGATTCCAATGAGAACCGTTACCTCCTCAGGCAGCACTGTCCAGTAGAACTCTTTGTGGTGCCAGAAACTTCCTATACCTGCACTATCCAGTGTCGTAGACACCAGCCACAAGTAGCCAGAGCACTCGACATGTGGTGAACATGGCCAAAAAATGCAAATGTGACCAAAGACCTGAATTTTTCAATTTATATCATTTTTTTTAAAGATTTTATTTATTTGACAGACAGAGATCACAAGTAGGCAGAGAGGCAGGCAGAGAGAGGGGGGGAAGCAGGCTCCCTGCTGAGCAGAGAGCCCGATGCGGGACTCAATCCCAGGACCCTGGGATCGTGACCTGAGCCGAAAGCAGAGGCTTTAACCCACTGAGCCACCCAGGTGCCCCAATTTATATCATTTTTTAAATTTTTATCTATCCATTTGAGAGAGACCACACACTGGGGAGAGGGGCAGAGGAAGAAGCAGACTTCCTGCCACGCAGGGAGCCTGATGCAGTGGTCAGTCCCCGGACCCTGGGATCATGACCTGAGCTGACAGCAGATGCTTAACTGGTGAGCCACCAAGGTGCCCTCATTTTTATCATCTTTATTAGCTTTAGTTGACATGGCCATATGTGCCTAGTGGCTATCATGTTAGTGCGGCCCTAGAAGAACTGCCACATGAGCCCCTCGCCCTTCATTATATAGAGCTTGTCAAACTGCAGTGGGTATTATGAATTAGTATTAGATCAGTCAGTAAGTCTGGGATGAACCCAAGATTCTGCATTTCTTTTTTTTTTTTTTTTTTGAAGATTTTTAAAATTGATTTGACATAGACACAGAGAGACGGAACACAGGCAGAGGGAATGGGAGAGGGAGAAGCAGGCTTCCTGCTGAGCAGGGAGCCCAATGTGGGGCTCGATCCCAGGACCCTGGGATGATGACCTGAGCCAAAGGCAGCCACTTAATGACTGAGCCACCCAGGCGCCCCAAGATTCTGCATTTCTAACAAGTTCCCAGGTGATGCTGCCCCTCCACGGAGCTTCCACTTAGAGTAGCAAGGCTATAGGTTACTCTCTCTTTAGGTAAGGAAGGGTGGAGTTTGCTTTATTAGTGTTTTCTAATCAGGAGAACAGAGGACAGCTGAGGATCTGTTAGCATTTCCTTAAATTAAGCACAGTATTTATGGCCCCGTGATCCCCATTCCCAAGTGTGTATCCTAGAGAAGTCCTTACACAAGCCCTGCTAATGGATGGTTATTGTGGCACTTTGTCATCTCAGGTAGCGGGGTCATTATTTGGGGAATAGAGTATAAAATGCGGGTTGCAAATGCAGCAGAGGGCGGCAGTCAGGAACAACAAACTCAGCAATATAGAGATGTTGCCAGAAAAACTGAGGGAAGAAAAGTAAGGAACAGAAAACCAAAACACAGTGACACTCAAGTGATGACACACAAAACATACATTTTGGGGGGCTCAGGCAGGTGAGCATCTGCCTTTGGCTCAGGTCATGAGCCCGGGGTCCTGGGATAGAGTCCCTGCATCAGGCTCCCTGCTCAGCGGGGAATCTGCTTCTCTGTCGGCGGTGCCCCTTGTGTTCTCTCTCTCTCTGTATGTCATATAAGTAAATAAAATCTTTTTTTTAAAAACCCATATATTGGGGCACCTGGGTGGCTCAGTGGGTTAAAGCTTCTGCCTTCGGCCTGGGTCATGATCCCAGAGTCCTGGGATCGAGCCCCACATTGGGTTCTCTGCTCAGCGGGGAGCCTGCTTCCCCCTCTCTCTCTGCTGCCTCTCTGCCTGCTTGTGATCTCTGTCAAATAAATAAATAAAATCTTTTTTTTTAAAAAAGGAAAGAAATCTACACTCACACCCATCAGAAGAAAGCCACATGTTGTTTAAAATAAAAACCCATAGATTTCTTTTTTTACAAAGAAATATCCATATTTAATGTTTTTAGTCAAACACATGAGAGTAGCTGAAAGCATGAAAGAAAGAGTGAAATTCAGACTTCGAGGGAAAAGTTTAAACAGACTTTTCTCTGCTGGTTGAGGAGAACGATTGTGAGTGGGTTTGATTATCGCAGCACTCCAAACCTGAGGTCCAAAAAGAGAGATTCTGAGTGTATTCCTTCCTAGAGCTGTCATCACAAAGTCGCACAGACTGCGTGGCCAAAACCAAAATCTGTCTTCTCGCAGCTCTGAGGCAGAAGTCTGAGATCAATGTATTAGCAGAGTTGGTTCTTTCTGAGGACGATGGTGGAGACTCTGTCCTGTGCCTCTTCTGGTGCTTTGCGGGCAATCTGGTGTTCCTTAGCTTGTAGGTGTCTGCCTTCTTCCGCACGTGGCTTCTCCCTGTGTGTGTTTGTGCCCGACTTTCCCCCTTTTTATAAATGCACCAGTCATATTGGATCTGGGGCCACCCAGGATGATCTCATCTTTAATTACCTCTGTAACAACCTATTTCCAAGTAATTTCACATTTTCAGGTAGCGGCGGTGGGGGTGGGGCCGTGTTAAAGGACTTGAACATAAGAATGTAGCCGAGGCAGGGGAACAGTTTTCAACCCGTAACACTGAGGAATCTTAGCTACTACAGAAGGGACTTCTGTCCCTTAGGGGGACAACCAGGGCAGTTCACCCTACGTCCATGTGGTGAGTTTCCAGACCCTTGTTAACCAGCTGCGCTCACCTCGGGCCGCTCGCTTCCTCTCCAGTCCCCAGCTGGTTTGCGCAGGGGGGCGGGGGGCAGCCTGGTCACCATCTTTCCTGGCCTCTGCTGCTTTTCAGGAGCGTCTCAAAGCTGATGAAACTGATAAAAAGGGGCGTCCTGCCTCAGGATGCCAAGCCCCCAGAGGACATCCTGCTCCTGCCCCCCCTGGACTACCTGGAGTGGATCAGCCAGCTCCCTCAGCACCTCCAGAACCAGATCATCCGCTTCTCCCCATCCTGCAGCATCAAGACGCAGAAGGTAAAGGTGTGTTTGCAGGCGCAGGAGGGTACTTCCCGACGTGTCCTTCCCCAGTGCCCTCTGGGGGCCACCCCATGCATCGCCGGAGGCAGGCAACAGAGTCATGTCTCCACCACCACTGCGTATGTACCAGGGTCTTTGCTAAGTGGTCACTTGACTTTAATTCTCACATCAACCCTAGGATCCCAGTCTGTTAGAGGAGGAGACTGAGGCCCTGGGAGGTAAAGCTCACACAGCCCAGCAGACACTCAGCATTCTGCCATCCGCTCACCCATCTAGGTGTCTTTCCTCTGCCCGACACAGACATTGCTAATCGATCACTGCACCATTCCCCCCATCCAGACCCACCACTGCCTGAGAGCCCTTCTCCCCCACAGTTCATGGAGGGCCCCGGCCTGGCATTCGCAGCCTTCTCCCAAGCCGTCTCCTTGTTCCCTGGCGCCTCTTTCTGGGCCATCCTCTTCTTCTTGACCCTGGTCATCACAGGGCTGAACACCTTGATAAGGATCTTGGAAAGCATTACTTATCCCCTCCAGAACTCCATCTCCATCTTCCGGAGGTATCCCAAGCTGCTATCAGGTATATGGATTCTCACCCTTCTCCCCAGGCCATCCCAATCTCCTGGGCTCATTTTGACCCCTCGCCCACCCCTGCACATAGACCTCAGTGTGGCCAAACCTGCCTTTGCCACAGTGTTTGTCTGCTTGGGAGGTTTTCTGGGCAGCCTCATCTTCACCAGTCACGCTGGCAGCTACGTAATGTCCTTGTTTGATGATTGCCTGGTCCCGCTGACCCTCATCATCATTGTGGCCTTCCAGAATGTGGCGCTGGCCTGGATCTATGGAGCTAGGAGGTGATGTCCAAGTCCTGGGGTCTACCCAGCCAGGGCCCATCCCAGGTCTCTGAGGATGGGGCGGCGGGGGGGGGGGGCATGGTCTGCTCTCTCTGTCCCATAGCAAGGGGGGGTCTAGCTAATAGCATGGGGTGCAGGAGGGAGTGATCTGAGGGCAACCACGTGGGTGCTGACATGAAGAGTAGTCAGAAAGCAGGAGACTCAATTTCCCCTACCATGGGCCACATGGGATAGTCTGAAGGCAGAGGGCCGGAGCCCGGCACTTGGGTCAGGGGGCTCCCATGAGGAGACCAGATCCAGGGCCCAGCCTCAGGGAGGGCCCAGCAGGACTTGGTAGCCCCTACGAGTTGAGAACTGGTGAGAGAACCAGAGGTCTGGCAGACCCAGAGCTCTAGGTCCTGGTGGCCAGAGGAGGGCTCCTTCTAGACATCTGTGCCCATTGCCCCCACCCCAGGGTCAGGGAAGAAATATTCGGTGATCTGGGCCGCCTGCTGTGGTCCTTCCTCACTGTCCTGTGGTGCTATGTGACCCTGCCTGGGCTGCTGGCCCTGACCACCATCAGCCTCATGCAGCTCTACCAGACGGAACCCCCCTACTACATTGCCTGGAACAGCAGTATGGTGAGATCCCCCTCCCTGGCCTCCTGCCCGCATTCTGGGCACCCCTCCTCTGATCTCCCATTCCATAGGGTCCTAGGTCTGGGCTCCTTCCGTCCCCAAGGACCCTTTAGCCAGCTTCCCAGCCCCTAGGGAACCTGATCCAGCGTCACATGGATTGAAATCCCCTAACAGCCCCCTCCTCCTCCACCTTGCTCCCTTCTCTCCGCCCGCAGAGCCACGAGGTGAAGCAGCCCTACCGGCAGGGCACCCTGAGCTGGGTCACCTTCCTCAGCGTCCTCACCTTCCTGCCGATCCCCATCTACCCGCTTCAACACTGGTGGTACCTCCAGGACCACATTGCTTCTGACCCCTTTGAAAAGCTACAGTCCAAAAAGATACCCTTGGTGCCCCCCAAGCCCTGGCCTAAGCACGGCATGAGGTCCCAGGAGGGAAACAAAGACAGCTCCTCCAAGAGGCGCAGCCTGTCCTTGACTCGGGGGCCGAACCTGAACTCGTGGTGGCGGTTCAGCTTGCCCTTGAGCAGCCGGAGCTCTTCCTGGTTCAGCCTGCCTGTCATGAACTCGCAGACGTCCACACTGTCCACGAGGAGTTTCAGCCTTCCGGTCTCAAGGCAGGTGAGCCCGGCCTTAACACCCATAGACAACAGTGACCAGCACGTGAAGACCAAAGACGAAAACCAGCACAGGAACTCTGTCCGGTAACTGGTGACGCCACCCCTTTCCCAAGGCAGCGAATCTGTCCAACAACTGGCGGCATGAGCGCCCATTTTACTACAGAATTAATGGGTTCTGCCGGCAAGGAGGGGGGGGGGTAGATGGGAATCGTGCCCATCAACCGCTCATTTGGCCTTGGGAAGAAATGGACAACTCAGGAGCTCTTTCCTCTCCTGGAATAATACCAGTTCTGCTAAGTGGAACATTCTGCTCCGAGGTCGGAGAATTCAGACCAAGAAGTCAACTCAGCCATTCACAGGGCTGGACCTAGTTCCTCCTTTCTCCCTGTGAGTGGGGAGTACCGTGTTGGCACAGTGGGGATGGGCTTCATGGCACTGGCCAGGACCCAGCCTTTCCCGTTATCACGGAGATAGACAGTGTTCTCTCCAAACCCCAAACTCCACCGCCAAACTGGATCTCTGGGTGGGAGGTGGGGGGCTGATTTCTCCAGGGCTACCCTCTCAGAGTGGGCTGGGATAATAATGCTAAGTCAATAAATTGATCCGCGGAGACCCCATGCACAGGCTGTGGGCACCGTGTTCTTTCTGTCAGCCTCCTCCTACCCATATACCCTCCAAATCAGCAACCTCTGGTGACCTGAGAGTCCGGTCTGGTGACTCCAGTCTCCTTCTCCCTTTGGGACACGGTTTATGGAGTTTCTGTGTTCCTCCTTGTTCTGGAGTTGAGACAACCCATTGGGGAACTTCGCAGCAATCCGTATTACTCAATCCAGAAAGTGTGTTAACCCTTAAATCTAACGTGGTTCGGGGACCATACTACCGAATGTGTCCCGTCGCTATCCTGTCACTTCTCCTGCCAAGAGGGGAGCATGCCTGAAGCTGCATCAGGCAGATAGGTCCCCTCTAGCTATCATGCTTCATTCTGACTTGGGGTAGAGTCGCTCACCCACTTGGGCAGTGGGAGGTAGGTCACGTGGTTTCTGTGGGCTCAGGACCAAGGACTCTTAGAGAACTTAGAGCTTCTTAGGGTTGTCTGCGGGAATAGGTAACACTACCCTGCCTCTTCAAACACCAAACGGAGTTAAGGCAGCTCAGGAGGTGGAGGCACCTTCTAGAAGCCACACCTCTTTGTATCTTCCTGGGTAACTCCCCATCCCCAAAGACCATGACCTTGAGAATCAATGCCAGCTCCCATGCCACCCACTCTGGCTCCAAATCACCTCCCAAATTTCTGCCTGCCCATTCACGCCTTTCATTTACCTCAGAGGTCTCTAAACATTGCTTATCACACTCCCTTACCGGTGACAATTTTTTGAGAAAATATCCCCAACATGTGTAGAAAATCTCGTGAACGACTGTCGTTCTACATCATCTCGGTAAAGCTTAATTCGTTTTGCTTATTTCCGTTAAAAAAGTAGCTGTAAGTAGAAATTCTGTTTCTTCCTGCAGCCCCAGTGTAATGGCTTCTACAACCCAATCTGGAGAGCCCCGAAAAGGTCACAGGCAGAAAAGCTCACAGGCCCTTCACGCGTCCGAGACTCGCACCTCCTGGCTTCCTGCCTCCACCTTACTCTCCAGGGACGCTGGGTCTGGGCTGACGTGGCTCCAGAAACCAGCTGCGGGGAGGGGACCTGGTCTCCCCTCCCTCACCTCTGCGTCACTTCCCCTCTCAGAGGCGGGACGGGCCGCCGCGAACCAGGTATGGGAAGAGCCTGGCGGGGTGAGCTGCGGACCAGTGGAGAGGATGCGCCTTAAACCACGCAGGGCTCTAGCTCTACGGTCGTTGTTTTTGTGTGAGGTTGGAGGGGTGGGGAGTCCTGGCATGCGCGACACTGTCCCAGGGGCTGCAAGCCGCGCCCCCTTGCCTTGGTTAACACTTAGACAAGGCACAGACAGGCCCTTTGCTGGCTACTTCAGCCGCCGGGGGAGTGGATACCGCAGCAGGAGGCTCGAGGAGAGAGAGAAAGGCCCTGAGATGACCAGTCCGCGACTAAGGTGGAAGTAGAGTTGAGGTCTTCTGGTTCCTAGTCTGGGATCCTTTTCTTTCTCGTTTCTGTACCAGGTTAACCCCAGGTTAACCACTTCTTGGCCCCTGTGGCTACGGTGCTGGCACGTGACCTCCATTCCCCAATCCGAGGTGCTTCCCCAAGCTTGGAGAGGAAAACAAGGACATTTGAGGCGACCTCTGTGTGGGGGGAGGTTGGTAGTCTTGGCGGATGGGGAGTGGAAGCCTCTGGACCCCCTGCTATGAGGTCTCGAGGCATGCGCGAGGGGTTCTGTTGTTGACCTTGGCCGGGATGGCCGTTCCGTTGGCTTAGGTAAGCCGTCCGGGGAGCAGCTGCGGCTTAGACCGGAGTCCGCAGACGTTCCTGTAAGGGGCCAGATGGTATTCTTGGCTTCGCAGGACACAGGGTCTCTATTGTATACTCTTTGTTAGTTATTTGTTTTTCATAACTCTTTAAAGACGTAGAAGTCATTCTTAGCTCGAGGGCCAGAGGATCCCACGGGCTGTGGTTTGCCGACACCCGGTCTGGGGCCGCATCAGGCCACCAAGAAAATGCCGGTGGCTAAGGCAGAATTCGGTTTGGGCTCCCTAGCCGGCCGACATCGGGTGAGGCCGCCACCCAGCCAGTCCGGCAGAAAGAAGGGGGACCCAGGAATTGCCGGGGGCCCGGATCCTTAATTTTCAAAATAAGTCTTTGTAATTCCCTCCCCGCTTCGGCCTCAGTCATTACCCAGGAGACAGTCTGGCCGAGATGAAGCCGCTCTCGGACCACCCAGACTCGCTGACCAAACCTCCTGCCCCAGGTGTGCGGACCGGGACGTGAGAAAGGTTGTCAGAAATAGAAATAGTCAGAAATGTATTCTGAGTGGATTTTTGAGGAACTGACAGTCGATAATACCAGATGCGTGCGGAGAGCAGGGAAAACAGAAAGTCCCTAAACTTCCATCTGTCTTCCAGGGTTGGCGTTGGGGCTGGGTGGCGGCCGCAGCCCAGGGGATACCAGCAGCCTTTAACTTTGCCCCGACAGCGAACTAGGCCGTCCTTTAGGGGAACCTTTGTACATGGAGCCCCCCCACCCCCGGCCCCGGAGCCGGTGGCGGGGACAGTTCCTTCTGGTGGGCTCCTGCCGCTTTCAATTCCAAAACGGATTAACGCAAGGACCAGGGCAGCTCTGCTCTCGAATCTGCCATTTACATTTCACCATTTCAGACCTCACTGGTTGTCAGGTTCAGATTGACGGACCCTAAAATGCAGATGAAAGGCTGGAGAGTTAGGAGACCTCCACGTGCGGGGCCTCCTCTATCCGAGAGCTGACGAGGAGCCAACAGCAGCCTTTCCGCAAAAGCGGCGTTCGCGGCGGCTGTGTCGGCAGGTGGCGCTGTGGCACTGGGAACTGGCCTCCCTGGGTCCCGCGGCGGCCGTGAAGTCAGGAAAACGGACTCTTCTTTCTCCTTTTGGGAACCTGTTGTTTCTTTACGCTGTTCTAGAGAGGACCACGCATGCTCCAGTCTCTGGTTGGGAGAATCCCCCGACACTTGGAGGGCATTCACAGTATGGACACCCGAAACATCAATTATACACTTAATAGGAGAAGCCGAAACAGCACATCGCATTAGCCCAAAGGCCCCACCAAACAGGGTCACTTGGGCTTCCTTCCCCCACAGTGAAGTCGGGTGTGCGCTTTCCTTCTTGGGGAACATGGACCCAGAAGTCTAACATGCTTGAGTCGTGAAGCATCAGCTTTAGCAAAATTTTCCACCTGCGAGGCATGTAAGAGCTATGAAGGCTGGTCCGTGCTGGACCTTCTTTATAGTTAGAAGCTTCGGGACCAACCATGTGTTTTTCCTAAACTATGAAACGTCTGTTTGAGCCCAGGCAGTCCTCATATGGTGACTTGGGGAGCTGGGCCTTCATCGTCATCTTCCCTCAAGGCCCACCCATTCCTAGCGGACTGATTAGACAGAGGCCATCACTGACACATCATTCCTTCCCAAGATGTGCGAACGGCGGACTAAGCACAGGAAAAGCAGCTCGGTGTCTTCAGTCATTAGGGAAATGTAAATCAAACCCACAATGACACCCCACCTCACACCCACCAGGATACTGATAACCAAAGAGAAGGCAAAGTAACCAGTTTTGTGGAGGATTTGAGGAAACTGGAAACTCCTGCGTCACTGGTGGGAACATGAAATGTTGCACCCGCTGTGAAAATCAGCTTGGCAGCTCCTCAATTTCCACTCTAGGTCTAGGCGCAAAAGAACTGAAAACAGTGTTCAAACAAAAACTTGTACGTGAACGTTTATAGCAGCATTATTCGCAATTGCCAGAAAGTAGAAGCCACGCAAACATCCATCAACAGATGAATGGATAAAATAAAAGTGATGTATCCATACTATGGTAGTGTTCAGTCCTAGGCGGGAGGGAAGTTCTCATACAACATGGATAAATCTTGAAAACATTCTGTTAAGTGAAAGAAGTCAAACACAAGGGAGCACACGTGATGATTCGATCTATATGAAATACCCAGAAAAGGCAAATCTGGAGAGCTAGAGAACAGAATGGTGGTCCAGGCCAGCGCTGGGGGGAGAGAAGCCGCAGCAATGAGTGCTATGTGGGTACAAGGTTCCCATGTGGAGCGATGAGCACTTCTGGAACCAGATAGTGGTCATCACGGATCAACTTTGTGAAAGTACCAAATGCTACTGAGTCGCGTGCTTCTAACAGATTAAAATGGTGAATTTTGTATCCTGTATATATTACCATGATTAAAAAAAATATACCAACTGGAAACAATGAAATAAAATTGCCTCTACTTACAGACGGCATCACTGTATCCAGAGAAAACCCCACTCTGCAAAAATTGTACTAGAACTAATAGAGTCTAGCAAAGTCAGAACGCGTCAGTAAGTAAGAGATCAGCGGTATTTCTGTCTACTAGCAGTAAGCGACCGAAGTTTTAAAATGTCAAACAGTATTAATATTGCCACCATTGTCACTTATATTATTATTATGACTTGGGTTAGAGAATTAATTCGGCACCTTCCAGAGAAATCTGGATGCCACACAACACTTGGAACACTTGGCGGTATTGCAGACCTCCTCTGCACCCTAAGTGGCAGATAATTGGAATTCCTCCAGTTTGGAGGAAGGATGTTTTGGTTGTGATTTCTGGATGTGGTGGTTGTTGGTGGTTGTCTCGCTATTTAACTAATAACTGCTGTCCGTTCAGTCTTGTCATTACCGGTTTACTTTGTTACGGGTTTAGTTAAACTGCATGGATAATGATGCACATTTGCCTCAATTCCATGTGCGCGTGGCCTGCAATTTCCCACTAATTAGACTCTTTAAAGACATTTCTGCAGTTATCTACTCAAATCTGCATCATCTGTTCCCCTCTTGCCAAAGCAGATGTACACAGCTCCCACCCACCCCCACTCCAGGAAATAATTTGCTTATTATCACTGAGTTCTTTCTCCACTGGAAAGTAGGAACGGGGGGTGCAGACGGCTGGGATTTCTGTCCCACTGAAGTGAGAACCATCAAAAGAGCGCACACGAGAGGTGCTGGGCCGAGTGGACCTGGGAGCGGAGAACAGACCTGGAGATTATCTAAAATACGGCAACAGACTGACCAAAGACCTCAAACCCAGCCCCAGCCCCGTGGCAAAAGGATCTAGATAGCCGCCATTTCCTCAGGAATCAAGCACTGGACTCACTCCTCTCAAGTGGCTTTATTTCCCCAGTGTGGGGGGCTGCAGGTGGGATCTGTGATCCCTGAACCCCATGACCCCGCAGCCTTCTCCCGCCCAGCGGGCTGTGGCAGCGCCTTCAGAAGAGCAGTGCCTGGGCTCGAGGCTGAGCCTCCCGGAGTCGGACGGGTTCTGGGAGGAGCTGGGCCTGGGTGGTTCGCGTGGATAACACTCCCCGAGGGGGTCCTGACAGCAGCTCCGCGGTCCTCCGCCAGCGTGGGGCCCCCGTGCAAGACAAGGCCACGCGGTGCAACGGTCAAGGACCAGCTAGGACTCTGGGGGCAAACACTCCCTGTGGGGACGACTCCTTGAAGTCTGCCAGCAGGGCTCAGTCTGGAGGGAAGAGAGAACGGGCGGTGGGATGGAGAAGACGACAAAACGTGGGCGGCTGGCAAGAAGGAAGCACGAAAAGCCCAAAGGAAACAGAGTGCACCCCAGGACAAGGGAAAGGCAGCGCGCGGGAGAAAAACACTCAGAGAGAGAGGAGCAAAAGCCCCAGAATGTGCGGTGGTGACCGCAGAGGCCAGGGATAGGCACAGGCGCACCCCACAATACTGACCTTTAGGCCCAGACGGGGCTGGTGGCGGCGGCCCCCCTGGGGGCAACAATGTAGAGCGGCTCAGGGCGTCAGCCACCCAGCCCAGGACGCGGCTACAGTGCTGCACCTGGGGAGCGGGAGGGACAGAGGGTAAGAGACTAGAACCCACACCACCCCCCCCACCCTGGCCACACGCCCCCGGCCTGGCCCGGGAGTCCTCACCTCCTGCTCCAGCCCTTTCAGACGCTGCTCATACTCCCGGATCCGCCTCAACTGCTTCAAGGCTGTGTCCACCCTGCAGCCCACAACCACCAAGGGCATCAGGCCCGATCCCGCCGCCCGCTAGCCCCGCCCACCTCGGAAGCCCCACGCCCGCAGGCCCGCCTTCCTCCCCATCACTCTGGCTCCGCCCCACTCGGGCTCCACCAGGAGCCTGGCTCCTCCCTCCTCCCCCCTCCCCCCAGGAAGCCCCGCCCTCACTTTTGCGCCGTGCGTTTCAGACGCTCGGAGTCGCTCTCCCGCTTGTCCCGCGCGCGAGCCAGCAGGAAATTCTCCTTCTGCACCGACTCCCACGTCAGCAGCCTCCGCTCTGCTTCCTTGGAGAGGCAAACCCCTGGCAGGGGGGGCGAGGGCAGAGTCAGAGGGCCTGCCGCCGCCTCGGCCCAGCCCCACCAAGGCCTCCAGTGCGAGCCGGCTCAGACCACGCCCTGTGCAGGTCTAGGCCACACCCTAATACTTAACACCGGCCCCCCCAACCCTTGCCCACGTAGTGCTCCCGGCCATCTTCCCGCAGCCTGTCCGTGCGCTTCCTTCTCTCCAGGGCCTGACCCCTGCGCTTCTCCCTTTCGCATCAAACCCCCGCTCTCACGAAAATGTTCGACGACCGGGGAGGGCGGCAAGCGGGACCGACGCCTGCGTAGTTGCCGGATGAGGAGGCGCACGTGCGAGATGATGATAAGGGGCGGGGCCAGCGCCGGCCGAGAGTGAAATTCCCGGATGAGGCTGTAGCGCTGAGCCTTCCAATAGAGGTCGCTGTTTCCCTGTACTTTGCCGAAGGTGTCGCTGTGGGGAGGAGAGGTCAAGGGTCATCAGAGGTCAAAGAGGGCAGATGAAGGTTAGATAGTAGACAGTATGTTTGAAGTCCAAGGCAGCAGGCAGATGTCAGAATCATTAAGGTCAGAGGTATTACAGGATGCATTTATTAGGAGCTGGATTAGGAGGGCAAAAAGATGTCTGGGGTCAAGGGGAGACAGCGTCAGGAATTAGGGTAGAGGTTACAGTCAGGCTCAAAAGTCAGCTGAACACAAGTAGCTAAAATCAGAAATGAAAATGGAGACATCACTACGAACCTTACAGAAATAAAAAGGATTATAAGAGAACACTATCCCAACTGTACACCAACAAATTAGATAACCTAAATGAAATAAATGGACAGATTCCTAGAAACATACAAATTACCTGACTCAAGAAGAAATAGAAAATCTCAAAAGACCTATAACAAGGGATTAAATCACTCATCAAAAATGTCCCAACAACAAAATCCCAGGCCTAGATGTTGTTGTTGATGAGTTCTATGAAACATTAAATAAGTAAATAACACCAAGCCTTCTCAAATTCTCCCAAAAAAACTCCAAAAAAAAAGAGGAGAGAACAGTTTATGACTCATTCTGTGAGGCCAGCAGCATTACCATCCCAGATAATGATAACACAAGGAAACAAAATTACAGACCAATAGTTTTTATGGATACACACACAAATATCCCCAACAAAATACCAACAGACCTACTTCGGCTGCATAGTAAAAGGATCATATACCATGACCAAGTGGGATTTACCCCAGGAATGCAAAGGTGCCTCAGCATACAAGAATCAATATAATACACCACCGTCATAGGACAAAAAGAGAAAAAAAACAACCACATGATCCTCTCAAGTGGCAGAGACACAAAAAGGCATTTGACAAAACCCAACATCCTTTCATGGTTTAAAAAAAAAAAACAAACAGATAGGATTAAAAGGAAAATTCCTCAACATGGGTATAGGGTACTTATGAAAAACCTACGGCTAACACCATACTCAATGAAGAAAGACTGAAAGCTTTCAGCTAAAATAAGGAACAAGACAAGGATGCCCACTCTTACCACAGCTCTTTGTCGTTGTACTGAAAGTTCTAGCCAAAGCAATTAAACAGGAACAAGAAATAAAAGGCATCCAAATTGGAAAGGAAGACATCCAACTATTTCTTCTCACAAATGACACGATCCTATATATCAAAAATCTCAGAGAATACCAAGAAAGCTACTAGAGGGGCGCCTGGGTGGCTCAGTGGGTTAAGGCCTGCCTTCGGCTCAGGTCATGATCCCAGGGTCCTGGAGTCGAGCCCCACATTGGGCTCTCTGCCTGGCAGGGAGCCTGCTTCCTCCTCTCTCTCTGCCTGCCTCTCTGCCTACTTGTGATCTCGCTCTGTCAAATAAATAGATAAAATCTTAAAAAAAAAAAAAAAAGAAAAAGCTACCAGAGCTAATAAGCAAATTCAGCAAAGTTGCAGGGCACCAGATCACCAAAAATCAGTTGTGTTTCTCTACACCTGCAGTGAACTCTGCCATGTCTGCCAGCCAAGGACTGCCAGCAGTCTGCCAGAAGGTAGGAGAGAGGCAGGGAACAGAGTCTCCTTCACAGCCCTTAGAAGGAACTAGTCCTACCCATACCTTGGTTTTGGACTTACAGCATCCAGAACTTGTGACAGAAAAGTTTCTGTTACTTAACACCATCCACTTTTTGTTACTTTGTTAGGGAAGCCCCAGGAAACTAATACAATGGCTAATGGCCAACTAATTTTTTTTTTAAGATTTTATTTATTTATTTGTCAGAGAGAGAGAGTGCGCACAAGCAGGGAGAGCAGAAGGCAGAGGGAGAAACAGGCTCCCTCTGAGCAAGGAGCTCAATGCAGGACTCCATCCCAGGACCCTGGGATCATGACTGAGCCAAAGGCAGATGTTTAGCCAACTGAGCCACCCAGATGTCCCTGGGTGACAAGTCCATTTGATATGGAAAAAAAAATAGTCTCTTAGACAAAGAGACCTGGAACAATGGGATTTCTGCGTGCAAAAAGAACGAAGTTGGGCCCCACATCACATCCATATACCAAAATTAAGTCAAACAGACCAAGAAACTGAATATAAGAGCTAAAACCATAAAACATAGAAGTGACTCTTTATTACCTTGGATTGGGAGATGGGTCCTTAGATACGACACCAATAGTACAAATAAAAAATTCTTAAATTTTTGTGCATCAAAGGGGATTATCAAGAACAGGAAAGGGGCGCCTGGATGGCTCAGTGGGTTAAGCCTCTGCCTTTGGCTCAGGTCATGATCCCAGGGTCCTGGGATCGAGCCCCACATCAGGCTCTCTGCTCAGCAGGGAGCCTGCTTCCCCCTCTCTCCCTGCCTGCCTCTCTGCCTACTTGTGATCTCTCTCTCTGTCAAATAAATAAATAAAATCTTAAAAAAAAAAAAAAAACAGGAAAAGACAACCAACAGAATGGGAGAGGGGCACCTGGGTGGTTCAGTGGGTTAAGCCTCTGCCTTCAGCTCAGGTCATGGTCTCAGGGTCCTGGGATCAAGCCCCGCGTCGGGCTCTCTGCTCAGCGGGGAGCCTGCTTCCCTTCCTCTCTCTCTGCCTGCCTCTCTGCCTACTTGTGGTCTCTGTCAAATAAATAAAATAAAATCTTTTAAAAATTTAAAAAAAAAATCAAATACCAGTTCGCCCACTAGTTAGGACGGCAGCATTGTTCTGAAAAGGAAAATAACAACTCACGGCAAGGCTGTGGGGAAATCGGAACTCTCCTACATCACTAATGAGAACAGAAAATGGTGCTGCTGCTGTTGAAAACCGTTCAGTTTCAAAAAGCTAAAGAGAATTGCCACAGCGTACCCAGCATCCTACTTTAGAAATATATCCAAAAGAAATAAAAACAAGAGACTCGAACAGGTACACGAACACTAATGTTCAGTGCAGCATCATTTGAAAGAGCGAAGGGATGGAAACAAGTGAGTGTCCACGAACAGATGAACAGGCGAGGGAACGGGATAGACTCGTACAATGGGATAGACTCGTACAATGGAATATTATTCAGCCATGAAGAGAGTACTGGTTTGTGCCGCAACTTGGATAAACACTGAAAACTTTATGCTAAGTAAAATAAGCCAGACAGAAAATGACAAATGTTGTATGAATCCACGTATATGAAACCTCTAGAATAAGCAAATTCCTAAAGACAAAAAGCGGGCTCCAGGGGGCCAGGTGGGTCAGTGGGGAGCAGGAAGTTGCCGCTGGCTCATTGGGGACACACTGTGTGTCTGGAGCGATAACATTTTTTGGAAGTACCTAGTGGTAACGGTTGTAAAACATTATGAATTTAATTAATGGCACTGAATTGGTACACTTCACATTGGCAAATTATATGTATTTTGCCACAAAAAAACATTTTTTTTTTTAATGTTCTGCCTGGGCTCAGAGAGAGGATCAGAGTTCACAGTCCAGGTCCAGGCAGTGTCTGAATTCTCGGACTAAAGACAGAACTGATTAGGCTGGGGTCAGGGTCAAGCTGGGATAGAAAGTCACACTGGGGTCAAGGGTCACGCTGGGTGAGGTCAGGTCAGAGAGCAGTCTGGCCTCACCTGAACATGGCGATGAGCAAATTGAGCAGCAGGATGTTGGCCACCAGCAGGAAGATGATGAGGAGGAGAACCACCAGCCAGTTGGCATAGAGCGAGACGCACGAGCCTGCCTGAGCCCCCGGCGGGCGAGCCCAGAAGCCATGCTCCGATGAGCAGTTGGCATGCTCCATGAGGGCCACTGTGAAGGGAGACGGAGACCAGAGAAAAACAGAAATTCAGAGGGGCGTGGGGGAAAGAGAGCCAGAGAGAGGGAGACAGAATCGCAGAGAGAGACCCAGAGACAGGGAACAGAGAGACGCAGAGAAAGGAGGACAGAGTCGCATAGAGATGAAGGGGGTAGGGGCTACTCAGAGACCTAGAGAGAGAGGGGGACTGAGACATAAAGAGGGGGACATAGAACCCCAGGGACGGAGAGCCCTGAGAGGGGGTACTCGAAGGTGGGGGCGTCAGGCCCTCTCATCCCTCCATACCGTCCATGTCCTCCTGGGGGATCTGCCCAAAGATCTGCAGATAGGGACGGTAGAAGACACGGCGCAGGACATTAGGGAGGTCACGATCCCGGGGCCTGAGGAGCCCCTCCGTGGCCACGCCGTAGGCAACCAGCCACACACCCAGGAAGAAGAGGAAGAAGAACACGTCCTTCATCTGCGGGGTGGGAAGAGACCGAGTCTGGACCCGCCCCCTGGCATGAGCCCACCCCAAGTCACGCCCATGCCCACACCTCCCTGCCTCGCCCCTTTCCTCCTCGGGACCCGCCCACCCGACCCTGCCCCCCTCACCATCTTGTTCACGATGACGATCTTGGGCCCGAGTTGTTTGTTGACCGTGAAGATGTGCAGCAGCCGCAGCGTGAAGACCATGAAGTCGAGGCAGAGGACGGTGCGGCCCAGGTCATACAGGCCGGGGGTCAGCCTGCGGTGCGGGGAGATGCGGCAGGGCTCACTTAGGGGTCACGGGGTACAAAGGAAAACCCAGGTCTTCCCAACACCAGGCTTAGGGTGACCCCGGAGGGGCCGCAGCCAGGACCTGCTGATTCACCCCGGGTTTACCCAGATTTCACTGGTACCCGCTTAGGAATGGCAGCATAAATCAGGGCCTTGGCAAAGATTTGGGAGGCCCCCGTGACAATCAAGTCGGAAAACCTGCTGGAATATTTGTCCAACCTATAAAGGGGCAAAATAGAGAGAGTTCCAGCAAGTGAGTAAGCAGAAGACAGACGACCTCACGGGGACAGTGGATAACGAGAACACGGTTCACAGGGGGAGGTCGGATGGCCAACAGCACCAGCGACCCCTATGGGGAAAATAAAACTGTATCCCTATTTGCATCATCATGTACTTGAACCCTGAATGGATTAAAAACCTAGAGTGAAAGGCAAGGGGCGCCTGGGTGCCTCGGTGGGGGTTAGGCCGTGATCTCAGGGTCCTGAGATGACACCCGCCTTGGATCTGTGCTGAGTGTGGCACCTGCTTAAGCTTCTCCCTCTCCCCCTCCCTCCCCCAACTCTCTCTCTCAAAAATAAATAAAAAATAAAGGTACTTAAAAAACAAAAACAAACCTAGAGTAAAAGGCAAAACATGAAAATCTGAAAATACAGAATTTCTCCATGAGCTTGACTGGATGAGCTGCCACAGGACGACAAAACCTTCTACGCAAGTGATGGGTAAAACCACAACATAGGGAAACACTGATGAGTTTGACTACTCTGAAAGATAACATTTCCGTCCGTCAAGAGATGACATAAATACGATAAACAGAGAAAGGCAAAACTGCCAAAAACGCACGACCTCAACTTGACCACAAGGGCGCCTGAGAGAGACTCAAACGGAGGCAAGTCCTACGAAGTAACGGGGCTGGCCTGTTCGAACGCGTCAAGATCATAAAAGCCGAAGAAGGATGGAGGAACTGGGTAGGCTCCTGGGATAGAAAAAGGACATCGGTGGGACAACTGGTAAAGTTTAAGATCTCTTGGTTTTGATAAGGGAAGATGTTGACATCTGAGGATCTGGGTGAACGGTATAGAGGAATTCTTTGTACTGTTTTTGCCACATTTTTTTATAAGTCTCTGGTTATTTCGGGACGCAAATGAAAAGAATAAAAGAATGTTTAAGACAATATACAAAAGTGAAAAGATGAGCTGCAGACAGTGAGAAGGTATTTAAAACAAAACCACCAAAAGGGGGGCACCTGGGTGGCTCAGTGGGTTAATTAAGCCTCTGCCTTCGGCTCAGGTCATGATCTCAGGGTCCTGGGGTCGAGCCCCGCATCGGGCTCTCTGCTCGGCGGGGAGCCTGCTTCTCCTCTCTCTCTCTGCCTGTCTCTCTCCCTACTTGTGATCTCTGTCTGTCAAATAAATAAAATCTTTTAATAAATAAATAAATAAATAAAACCACCAAGAGGTTAGGGTGCCTGGCTGGCTCAGGGGGCAGAGTGTGCGACTCTTGATCTCCGGGTTGTGAGTTCGAGCCCCATGTTAGATGTAGACATAACTTAAAAATAAAATCTTAAAAAGAAAAAAAAACAAAACATCAAGGGTTAGGAGAGAGCACCGACCCATCCACACACATACACAAGAGATCAACAAACATAAATGAACATGTATTTTCTAAAATGGCGGCAAGCCTATGAAAAGACATTGACAGAGGGACAAGTGGCCATTTGCTATGAACGGATATCCAAGCTAACTAGTAGTCAGGGATGCATAAGTTTTAAAACGAGAAGTCATTTTTACCTGTCAGAATGGAAAAAAGACAGAAAAAGATCTAAAGGTTAAATTCAGAGCTACAAAAATTTTAAAGATTGAAAATACCCGGTATTGTCTGTCAGCCGCGTCCTCAAGGGGCACCCTCTTACCCTGATGATGGGCGTGTATGTGGGCAAAGCTATTCTACAAGGAAATCTATCCACGTCAAGAATATATGTACCCTTGGGGCGCCTGGGTGGCTCAGTGGGTTAAGCCTCTGCCTTTGGCTCAGGTCGTGATCCCAGGGTTCTGGGATCGAACCCCACATCAGGCTCTCTGCTTGGCAGGAAGCCTGCTCCCCCCTCTCTTACTCCCCCTGCTTGTGTTCCCACTCTCGCTCTGTCTCTCTCTGTCAAATAAATAAATAAATATCTTAAAAATAAAATAAAATATCACTGGTATTCCTAAAGCATGATAGCACATGGCTCTTTCATCTCAAAAGATACTTTTTTTTTTTTTAAGATTTTATTTATTTATTTGACAGACAGAGATCACAGGTAGGCAGAGAGGCAGGCAGAGAGAGAGGGGGAAGCAGGCTCCCTGCCGAACAGAGAGCCCAATGTGGGGCTCGATCCCAGGACCCCGAGATCATGACCTGAGCCAAAGGCAGAGGCTTAACCCGCTGAGCCACCCAGGTGCCCCTCAAAAGATACTTTAATCAAAATATAAGAGAAACAGGGGCGTCTGGGTGGCTCAGTGGGTTAAAGCCTCTGCCTTTGGCTCGGGTCATGATCCCAGGGTCCTGGGCTTGAGCCCCGCATCGGGCTCTCTGCTCAGCGGGGAGCCTGTTTCCTCCTCCCTCTCTCTCTGCCTGCCTCTCTGCCTGCTTGTGATCTCTCTCTGTCAGATAAATAAATAAAATCTTTAAAAAAAAAAAAATAAGAGAAACAGAAGCATAGTGTCCTGCAAAACTTTCTTATCTTGCTCTTGGAATAAATTATTCATGCTGAGTTACTTTGTAGCATCTCTAACAGCACAGAGGAAGCAAGCCTCTGTCAATGGAGACAGGTAGGGAGGGAGTCACTGCTGTTAACGATCCAGATTATAAAACGGGGTGTCAGATCCCTTCCGTCCTTGGAAATAGTCACTATGTTGTGTCCACAAAGCTCTTTGTCTGCTCTCTTCACAGGAACAGCGTCCTAACTGCTAGGACTTAAAAAAATAATAATAATAATAGTTAATAAATAAAAGAAAAAGAAACTTCATCAGCTAGTATCTGATTATAATGTCATGTTACCTTGAGTAGAAAATGAGACTTTGTGGCCAGACTTTTGGCTTGATTTCTACCTCTTGAAGTTTAGAATTTTTGTCTCACTGCCTTATGAAAAGAATTCATTCATTCCTTTCATTCTGGCAAGGAGAAGTCTGTCTTGTCTGATCTTTAGCCAACAATGGTCGAAACCCCTTCTTCTGGAATTTGATGCCACATTTTCAAAGACTAAGGTATCTTTGCAAATACCTATATGGAAAGCATGTCAGGACCTATTAAAAAGGAAAAAGAGTTGCAGAAAAATACATGAAATATAATGTCCTTCATTTACAAAAGTATGTTTATCTGTCCATGTAAAACCACAGAAAAAGAACAAGCAGAAAATGCACCAAACTCAGCACCAAAGGAGAAAGTGGGGAGTCTTGGAGAGACGTGGTTTCTGTTGTGTGTTCCTCATTTCTTTAATCGTGTTCACTGAGGACATACTTCTGCATTTCTTTGGTAATAGGCTATATTTCAAAGATATTTTCTGTTGCTGGGAGATGAGCTAAGTATCTTTTTTTTCTTAAGATTGATTTGTCAGAGAGAGAGCACAAGCAGGGGGAGCAGCAGGCAGAGGGAGAAGCAGGTTCCCCGCTGAGCAGGGAGCCCAATGCGGGGCTCGATCCCAGGACCCCGGGATCATGACCTGACTCGAAGGCAGAGGCTTAATGGACTGAGCCCCCAGGTGCCCCGAGACAGATGTGTCTTGAGGAGTTTAGAATCTTCCTTGAGGAAAGAGACTACACAAGCCATACTGAGAGCATCATTTGGGAAGGACCGAGAGTCGGGAGAGGATAAGGGAGGACTTCCAGAGACGGAGGCAGCAAAGCGGAGGCCTCAAGGAAGTGTAGGTATTGGCTTGGCCAAGGAGAAGGGGGAAAAGTGTTTCAAGAAGGGGGAACAGCATGCGCAAGACCCGAAGACATGAATGCCAAGACCCAAAACATCCATGTTCCCAAGGGTGTTTTGACATGCCCTTTGCCCTCTCTCTGGACACCACACAGTATGATCTGGAAGCCACGGACGAAACGAACTAACATGACACAGCCCCGTCTTGGCAACAGGAAATACCTGAGGTGAATTCCTGACAATTTGTTTTTTATAAATTAGCTAAGAAGTAAGCAGAAACAGTCAAGGTTTTTATGGACTAAAAGGTGAAAACATTCAAGCTTCCCTGGTGACACCTGAATCTGTAGGAGCGCCTGGCGGGCTCTTGGGCGGAGCCTAGGAACTCCAGATCTCAGAGCTGTGAGTTCGAGCCCCACTTTGGGGGTAGAGATGATTGAAAAGATTTTTTAAATCTTAAAAAAAATGTGAATCTAGGTCTCCTGGGTGGCTCAGTGTGTTAAAGCCTCTGCCTTCAGCTCAGGTCATGATCAGGTCCTGGGATCAAGCCTGTATGGGGCTCGCTGCTTAGCAGGGAGCCTGCTTCCTCCTCTCTCTCTGCCTGCCTCTCTGCCTACTTGTGATCTCTCTGTCAAATAAATAAATAAAATCTTAAAAAAAATGTGAATCTATAAAATTTGACCCAGGAAGACGACCCGAATGACATTAAAGCCACGATGTAAAATTCGCAAACACAAAACCTAGATTTTGGCAAAATTCAATACAGAAACACCAATGATGAGCCAAATATTTGTTGTTCGATTTACCCCAAATAATAATTAACAAAGTTGAAATATTTTCAAAAACTGAAACTGAAAATGACTGAAATGAGTTTCACTGCCCTGGGATAAAACTGGTCCAGGAAGTTTGCGGAAACTGGGAACCCCTCCCTTGGTTAAGAGCTCATCCCACTGGTAAAGCTAGGGTTACAGTGTTACGATTACGAGGATAACCCGGATTCTTACTGCAATCCGCTCCGAGGGGCTGGAGCCTAATGCAGAGAAAGGAGTGGGGCACGGGCCTGCAGAGCTGGGCAGGCCGCCACCGGGCAGCGCCCCCAGGACTGGGTGCGGGGGTGCGGGGCAGCCCCGGGAGGCAGGCCGGGCAGCTCAGAGTAGGAGGAGCCTCGTGGGGACGGACAGGAGGCCAGAGACATCCTGGAGGCTGGGCGGAGGGCCGGGAGACGGGGACAGAGGCGGGGGCAGAGCGGGGAAGGTGAGCGGCGCCCCGGCCTGGCCGGGAGACTGGGGGAAGACTGTGCTCTGTGGGCTCAGGGTGCCACCGAGGGGCCAGGTCTGGGGACCAGAGAAAAGCCCGCCAACCTGCAGATCTAGAAAAACAGCAGCCGCGGCCCTAAAGCCCGGTACCCAGGTGTGAGCGAACTAACTGCTCGTCGGGCCCCCGGAGGCGGTGCCGTCGATCAAGAAGGGACTTTATGTTTCGGGATGGAAAAGCAGGGTTGGCTCCAGCCCCGCGGGGGCGGCAGGTGGCGGGGACACTCACCGACAGCCCACGCCCAGGAGGAAGCAGGTGAGGGCCACCAGGTCGCACTGGTTCCAGGTGTCGGCGAGGTAGAAGCTCAGCCGGCGGCGCAGCGGGGCCTGCTGGGGGCCGGGCCCGGGCCCCCGGGTGGCCAGGCTGCCCCAGCCGCCGCCCAGGCCCTGGCGGAACTCCTCGCAGAGCAGGGTGAAGGCCCAGAAGTAGAGCAGCAGCTCCAGGGCGCTGGGCGCGCCGGGCTGGAAGTCGACGATCAGCACCCAGGCGAAGAGCAGCAGGAAGAGGAGGTAGCTGACCACGTTGCCCATGAAGGCGGTCACCGGCGCCCCCCAGAACTGCGGCCAGCGGCGCAGGCGTGGGGGGCAGCCCCGGCGCCTCGGCTGTCCCAGCACCCGCATGGCCTTCTTCTCCCGGGGCTCTGCCAGCCTGGGGGGAGGGGGAAGGGAGGAGGCTCAGTCTGACCTCTGAGCCCCTCTTCACTGTCACTAAGACCTCTGACCTTTCACATCTGACCTCTAACCCTGCCTGACCTGAAACCAAATCCCCGGTCAACCATCTCCTTGACGTTTGGCCCCCTATATCTAACCTTTGCCCTCTAAGATCTCCTTCCGGCAAGACTGCTGACCTTCCACCTCTGACCTTCTCCACCCTCCGACCTCTGGTGCCTTGGAATGACCTCTGACCCTGGTCTGGCTTGTGACTCCGAATCCCTCTTCTTTCACCTTCGCAACCTCTGACTCTACGTCTGACCTTGGACCGTCCACCCGACTTCCGACCCCCCACTTTCATGCGCTCGGCTCCTCAGGTTTGAAAGCCCCTGCCTGAGTATTAACGTCCGCCCCACAGATTCTGATGTCAGATCGTCTGGCCCAGGCTCCCTGTATCTGATCTCAGAGCGAGCAGCCGTATTTGGCTTCTGGATTCTGACCTTCTTGGTCCGCTCCCCTCTCTGACCCTTCTTGTCCGAGCTCTGACCCTCTGTCCCAATTTCATCCTGACTCTTCATTTGGACCTCAAACGCCAAAATGAATAATACGCATGAAAACAAACTCAACCAGCTAACGGGAAAAGTAAACTGGCTTGGGGAGGCATCTTCTTCTCATAAACCAGGCAGAAAAATAACAACCCCAAAGTGGAAACAACCCAAATGTGCATCAACTGATCAAAGGTGCATCAGCCCAAACGGGTCCATGAAATGTGGTCTATCCATTCAGCGGAATATTATTTAGCGCTGAAAAGGAAGGGCGCACCAATGCGAGCCACAACTTGGAGCAATCCTGAAACCAAGATGCTAGGTTAATGAGACCCATCATAGAAGACCACACAGCGTGTGGCTCCGTTCATTCACCACGTCAGGAACAGGGGAATTGATTGAGACGAAACTCCTGATAACGAAAGTTACTGGCCACTGAGGGCGGGGGGAGGGGAGGAATACAGAGTGACCATGAAGGGATACAGAGGTTCTTGTGATGGTGACAAAAATGTTTTAAGATGGATTATGGTGACAACTGCATAATTCTGTGCATATACTAAAAACCACTGAATTGTAACACCTTAAATGGGTGAACTGAATAATATGCGGATTTTATCTCAGTAAAGCTGTTCTCAGGAAAACAAGAGGAGGGTATTATAAAAGCTGAAGAAAGTGCGATGCAGAGAGGACAGAAAGTTCCCTAACGCTGAGGGAAAACAGACCTGGTATTTTACTTTTCACCCTCTGCCGGGCCCTGGAAACAAGAACGTGTGGTCAGAATGCTTCCTGCCATCCGCCACCTTGAATCAGGCACAACCAGGCCTCACAGACTCCAAGGCCCATCTTGAGCCTCTCTGGGGAAGGATCCAGGAATCTGTCCTTTTACAAAGCTCACCATGGAGGTGGCAATCCCCAGCAGCTAAGAACACAGCTTCAGGAACAAGATCTGGGTTCAAATCCCAACTCTGCCACCTACCAGTCACATGAGCTGAGGCAAATGACTTAGTGCCTTGGCGATTTCAACTGTGAAATGGGGATGATAACAGACTCTACTGCATAGGGTTGTTGAGAAAATTAAATAAGCTGTTTTTCAAAAGGGTTTAGCACACTGGCTACCCTCTGTAAGTGTCTGTAGCATCGGCTGCCGTCACCATCATGATGCAAAAGTTGGGAAATCCCTGGGCAAGGACATCATGATTGGTCCTGACACTGGGGACTTCTAGCCAACCTTTTTCAGTGGTCCCAACTCCTTTCTTAGTTTTCTCTTCTATCCTGGCAAACATATTGTATTCATTGTGCGTTGTCTCAGAAAAACAATTTTGCATATACGTATCTCAATTTGACTGCTCCTCGAGGCATGTAGTGGGTCTTATAGACTTCTGGTTTCTGACCATGCTTTGAATAGTTACCTGAAACATTTTTCTTCTGGAATATTGGGGGCCAGGGTCCTTTCCTTTTCTTACTACATCGCTAAAGTAGAGAAGGAGGGTACAAGGAGGAACATAAACGTGGGCCTCTCTCCCCTTTCTCCACTACCAGAGATTCAGACCCTGATGCTCATACCCACCACTCAGCAAGATAACTGAGACATGGATCAATAAGAAACTCCATTAACTGACTCCTTCCTACGTGCCAGATGCCATGATGCATTCTCTGCATTCTCTCCCGGCTGCTCCCCCAGGTGCTGGGCACACTGAGCTACTCCACACGAAATATTCTGGTTCCCTCTCGGTGGGAGGACCAGGAGCTAAGGGATTACCATATGCCTCACTTCTGCCCATGAGATGTGGGCACAAGTGACACGTGTCCCTTCCACATGAGGCTATAAGAGTAAGTACCTGGTTTGCCATTTCTCTTTTCCCTCTGCTATGAGACCAGCCACATCCCAGCTCGGAGGGGCTCCCTCATCCCAAAGTGGAAACCAGAACGGAGCCAAGACACAGACAACCCAAAAATGGGGCAGGAGGAGTAAGCCTTCGTTGCTGACACTCTCGGTGACTGTAGGATGCTTTCTTTTTTTCTTTTTCAGACTTATTTACCTATTTTAGAGAGAGAGAGCACCAGTGGGAGGGGCAGAGAGAGGGAGAGAGAGAATCGCAAGCAGACTCCACACGGGGCGTGGGGTCCGATGCAGGGAAGGATCTCACAACGCTGAGATCACCTGAGCCGAAACCCAGAGTCAGACGCTCAACTGACTGCACTGCTCAGGTGCTCCTCGCTGTTCTCCTTTGCACCCTGCCCAACCTATCTGACAGAGGCACAGCTTTCCACACACATCCATTTTACAGAGAAGAATCCTGAGGCTTGGAGTCACTTCTAAGGTCAAAGTTAAGATTTGAACCCAGGTCTGTTCGACTCACAGCCAAGTCCCTCAGCATCTCCACTCTGTGGCCTTATCAGACATTTGATAGATGCTTGCTTAGGCCTGGGTACCCCAGCATAGAGATTTAAGAGCAAAGACCCTTGGAGTCAGGAAAAAAAAAAAAAAAAGATGGAAGATCTCTAAATGAAGCAAATCCACCTGATTCCACTTGCTACGTCAAGATGGAAGAACGTGTAACATGAAGTAAACTGGTTTCCAGTGAGGACCTCCTTCGTGGCAGAACCAAACCTTGACCCAAGCCTCGAGCTTGGCATTTGGGAAACTTCCTTGGTTTCTTCAGTGGTTTCATGAAGCCATCACCCCCCGAAGCTCCACTTCTCCTCTCTGGCTTTGTTGCCAGCACCTGGTGCTCCTGAAGCTGCCCAGGGTGCCCCAACTCCCTTTACCCCACCTCACTCACCCAACAGGGCCTTCCCCGTTGAGGCCCCGATCTATGTCGAATGCCAGGTCCTTCTGTACGGACTCATCCTCTGACTTCCTGGCATGAGAAAAGCACAGAGTGAGGAATGGGGGCAGGGGTGAGTGGAAGAGGAATTCTCCAGAAAGAGACCCAAACCTCTTCACCCAGAGGCCTGGCAGGGAGACAGTGAGGCACTTTCCAGAGTCAGCCCAAAGAGACCTTCTCCCGGAGCCATGGCCAGAGGGCAGAGGAACTATTCCCCAGAGGCACTGCAAAGAGCCCTCCCAGGAGCTCACCTCCCAGACACGGCCCCAGCCTGGGGGAGGGAAATAGAGCAAACAGGGAGGGAAGCACAGGACAGACCAAGTAGGAAGGCAGCCAGAAGTGAGCAGGAAGGAGAAACCGAGTGCCCCCCTCCTGCCATTCTAATCCCAGGGACTGACCTGAAGGTGATGAGGTTGGTGTAGATGAGTGGGGGGCAAAAGAAGGCGAGAACCAGGGCCCAGATGGGAGTGGTGCTGTCCATCTCCCCCCACCACTTCTGTGTCAGCAGAGACTGTGGGGTGTGAGGAGGATTAGGAGCCTGAATGTCCCCCACAGCCCCTTTCTAAAGACCCCAGGCCAGAACTGGGCCACAGCTGCAGCATCAGCACAAGCACTCAATATGGCGACCAGAACTACTGGGGATGGGGGCAGGAGGTCAAAGGTGAGGATGACCTGCCCAAGGTTTTAGCTGGTAGAGTTAAACAGCCACCATTTATTAACACAACATGCTAGATACTGGGCTAAGCACTTCACATAGGTTAGCCCACTTCCCCCTCACCACACTCCCAGAACCGGTAATAATATTTTCTCTCTTTTCACAGATGGCGCACGGGGAGGTTAAACAAGAGGCCCAGGCTGGAATCCACGGGTTTAACCACTATTTGAAGCAAAGAGCTCTGGGTAAGTAGGTGAAATGCCAGCCAAATCATTCTGACAAGTGAGGATGGGGCTTCCTGTTGGGGTAAGTGGACTTCCTGTACTGATGGTGGGACTCTGAGCCCATCAGATTTTTTTTTTTTTAACTAAGCTTTACACCCAGTGTGGGACCTGAACCCTGAGATCCAGTGGTGTGCTGTAACTCACTGAGCCAGCCAGTGTCACGCCCTTATCAGATTTACATTAAGGATACGGAGAAGAGTATTAAATGTCAGGATGGACGTGATGGGAGAGACGTGGGGGCAAGCGGGGCTTCCTGAAGGAGAGGATTTCCTATGGGAAAGGTGGGCTTCCTAATCCAAAGTTTGTCTATGCCTAAAACACTAGGTAATTGTTCAGTGAGGTCATTCTAATTGTGGAGACCTGGAAGCAAGGACCCCTTAAGGAAGTGGGAGGGACTTCCTATAGATGACTAGGGCTTCCTTTGGAAGAAATGGGATTTCCTGTGGGAGTGGGAGGACTTCCTGTGTGACAGATGGGACTTCCGGTGGTCACCAGGAATTTCTGTTCAGGAATAGAACTTTCTAGGAGGGTGGGCTTTGCTGTGGGAAGGTTGGCTTTCCTGTGGCAGGGGGTGCTTCTTCTGGGAAGTGCAGCCCTTCTGGGAGAGAGTTTCTGGAGGACAGGTGGTCTCCAGGAAGAGCGGAGGCTTGTCCAGACCATTCACTGCCCACAATGGCAGGGGCTTCTCCTCCATACTTCCCGAAGTTTCCAGGTGGGAACTGTGTGGGGTGTTGGCGCCTCAGGTGCTTACCTGTACCCCATCCTGGGCAAAGAAGGCACGGGCATCAGCCTGCATGGCCAGCTGGAGGCAAGTGGCATCCCCCCAGAGTGGGCAGCGGCGGAGGAGCAGGCGAGCGGCCCGTTTCTCACTGCTGCGGTAGCACTCACCGAAAAGGTCTGGCGCCGGGAGATTTACGTGGGAGGGAAGAAAGGGAGTGAGGACATGGTGTGAGAGGAAAGATGAGTGCATTGAGGAGGAAGGAGCAGGGTTGGGAGAAGAGGAGTGGGGAGATGCACAACTTCTTGCATGGCAGCTCCCTGTCCCCTGCCGCCCGACACACCCATGCCTTACTCACCAACGCCCAGACCCTCAAACTTGGCTGCCAGGTCCTTCCTCCGTGCTGCCTCCTCAGCCTCAGACTCCAGGCGTGCCAGCACTCGGAGCAGCAAACAGGCCCCAAGAGCTGAGGCCACAGCGTTAGAGCCCTGGAGAGGCAGAGAGAGGGGTCACAGAAGGGGACGGGGAGGGAGGCAAACCTGTGGTCACGGGAAAAGGAAAGAACCAGAAGTCAGGAATTAACCAGGGTCATCAGTGGCCAAGGATGACGTAGTGTTTGTAGATGAATCTGAAAGAAGCTGGTGGTCATCGGGTGAAAAATGTCCAAAGTCAGGTTGTTTGGGGACCAAGGGCTGAGACAGAGTTAGAATGACATCAGAGGTTAGAGACAGGTCAGGAAGTGGCTGGTGATGTCACCTAAAATGGCAGAGTAGAGAACTTCAAGACTGTGTCTCTCCACAAAAGCAACAGATAAATTGCCAAAAGCTGTCAGAGGCAACTTTCTCAGAGCTCCAGAACCGAACATAAAACTTACAACAAATAGGAGAAAGCTCAACGAAGAGAGAAAACACAAGTTTCAGCAAAAGAGCCCTGTGACATGTGAACTACTGCTGTCAAGTCCACAGCTCCAGGGCCACCTGGAGGGCAACAGCCCATACTCTCGGTGCAAGCTGTTGCTACCAGAAGGGGCAATTCAGATCTGACTCTCAAATCACTGTGGTTGCCCGTGTGGACTTAGCTGTCCCTGGAGGGTCAGCTCAAGGGTTTGTCTTCATTTCACTGTTTTGGGGGCTTTTCCCCAAGCAGAAATGGCTCCCCAGGTGGTGTTTGAAAGCATTTCGAGACAAATGCATTAGCCTCAGCTGACTGAAGCCAAGAATAACATTCAGGGTTCAGCAAAAACTGGATAGTGGGGAGGGAAGTGGCTGAGGAAGGAGCTACTCCGAAGAATAAGGGGCTTGAAGAGATCCTACATGGATCAGGGAAAGGCCACCTACATGACCAAGACTGGGTGCAGGCTCAGAAAAGTCCAAAGAAAACCCTGAGCATTCACCTCTTGCGGAACTTTCACCCCAGCAAAAGCAGGAAGTGAAGCTAAGAACTGTAAACAGCCTGCCTGAGTATTGAAATACAGCTCCGACTTGGAGCCCATCTGCAACCCAGCAGTGTTTTGCTCCCCAAGCCCAGCCTGGGCACTTAAGGAATTCTCTGATGAGTCACTAGCTGGCCACCTAGCTAATAGAACAGGGACTTCAGTGGCCACACATGACAAAGCATACACAAAAGCAAAGCCTTTACACAAATAGCGCAGAAAAGTCACTAAGCAAACACCACCACCAATAGCTCATAGCAAGCTACAACAAATCCCAGAGGAAAGGATAAGCTGGTTTTCAGAAGTGCCACATTATAATATTCAAAATGTCCAGTTTTCAAAAAAAAAAATATGAGGCTTGCAAAGAAACAAGAAATTATGGCATATTCCCAGGAATAAATAAATAATAACAATAATAATAATAACAACAATAATAATAGAAAAAAGAAAGAAAGAAGGAAAAGAGAAGAAAAAAATCAATAGAAACTGTCTCTGTCAAGCTCAGACTTTGGACTTAACTGCACAAAGATTTTAAATTGATTGCTTCACAAATACTCAAAGAGCTGAAGGAAATAATGGACAAAAATGAAAGAAAACCAGGAGAAGGATGTCTTACTAAACAAAGAATAGGAACAGAGAGACAGAAATTATCAAAAAGGAACCAAGTAGAAATTCTGGAGGTAAAAAGTACAATAACTGAAATGAAAAATTCACTAACAGGCCTCAACAGCAGCTCTGAGGAGGCAGAAGAAAGAACACATGAAGTTGAAGACAGATCAGTTGAGATTATCTGGTTTGGGTGCAAAAAAATAAAAACCAAGAATAAAGAAAAATACACAGATCTGAAGAAATGTGTGGGGCACCATCAACCATACCAATATATGCATAATGGGAGTCCCAAAAGAAGAAGACAGGGAGAAAGGGCTAGAAAAGAATATTTCGAGATTGAAAAATATTTCGAATTATAAAGATATTTTGAGTTTGGGGGACTAAAACTCCCCAAATTTTGATGAAAGACATGGATCTGCACATCCAACAGCAAAGAAAACAAAGCAGGATAAATTTTCAAAGAGATTCACATGGAAAAACATTATCATCAGGGCGCCTGGGTGGCTCAGTTGTTAAGCGTCTGCCTTCAGCTTGGGTCATGATCCCAGGGTCCTGGGATCGAGCCCCACATCAGGCTCCCTGCTTGGCAGGAAGCCTGCTTCTCCCTCTCCCACTCCCCCTGCTTGTGTTCCCTCTCTCACTGTGTGTCTCTCTGTCAAATAAATAAATAAATAAAATCTTTAAAAGAAAGAGAGAAAGAAAGACATTATCATCAAATTGTCAAAAGCTGGGGGTGCCTGGGTGGCTCAGCTGTTAAGCATCTGCCTTCGGCTCAGGTCATGACCCCAAGGTCCTGGGTTCAAGCCCCGCATCAGGCTCCCTGCTCAGCGGGAAGCCTGCTTCTCCTTCTCCTGTTCCCTCTGCTGGTGTTCCCTCTTTGGCTGTGTTTCTCTGTCAAATAAATAAAATCTTTTTTTAAAAAATTGTCAAAAGCCAAAAACAAAGAGAGAATCTTGAAACCAGCCAAAGAGAAGGGACTCATCACACATAAGAAATCTCAGTAAGATTAACAAGTAGACTGTTGTGCTGGAAAAAAAAAAAAAAAGATTAACAAGTAGGATTAAATAATGATAATATATATAATTTTAAAACTCAGAAGATAACATGGGAATAAAACTTCATGACCTTGGATTTGGCAATGGTTACTTAGACATGACACCAAAAGCAAAAACAAAAACACAGACAAATTGGACTTGATCAAAATTTAAAACTTTTGTTAATCAAAAGACACTATGAACTGAGTTAAAAGACAACTCACAGCAAAGGAGAAGAGATCTGCAAATCATATACCTGATAAGGGATTAATATCCAGAGCATATAAAGAACTCATACAATGCAACCACAGAAAATAAGACAAACAAACCAATTTAAAAAATGGTCAAAGCAGGGGGCAGGAGTGGCTCAGTCAGTTAAACATCTGACTCTTGATTTCAGCTCTAGTCATGATCTCAGGGCCATGAGCTTGAGCCCCTCATTGGGCTCCATGCCGGGTGTGGAGCCTGCTTAAGATTCCCTCTCTCCGGGGCACCTGGGTGGCTCAGTGGGTTAAAGCCTCTGCCTTTGGCTCAGGTCATGGCCTCAGAGTCCTGGGATCAAGCCCCACACTGGGCTCTCTGTTCAGCAGGAAGCCTGCTTCCCCCTCTCTCTCTGCCTGCCTGTCTGCCTACTTGTGATCTCTCTCTGTCAAATAAATTTGAAAAATCTTAAAAAAAAAAAAAAAAGACTCCCCCTCTCTCCCTCCCCACTCACTTTCTCTCTCTCAAAAAAAGGGGAGGGCCCCCAAAGGACCAAAACAAACATTCCTCAAAAGATATGCAGATGGTCCATAAACACATGAAAAGTTGCTCCATGTCACCAATCATTAAGGAAATAGGTCAGGGACGCCTGGGTGGCTCAGTTGGTTAAGCCACTGCCTTTGGCTCAGGTCATGATCCCAGCGTCCTGGGATCGAGTCCCACATCGGGCTCCTTACTCAGCGGGAGCCTGCTTCTCCATCTGCCTCTGCCTGCCACTCTGTCTGCCTGTGCTCACTCTGACAAATAAATAAATAAAATCTTAAAAAAAAAAAAAAGGAAACAGGTCAAAGCCACATAGGGATGGCAATTACAAAAAACAAACAAACCGAAAATACCAAGTGTTGGCGGAGATGTGGAGAAATTAGAACCCCTGTGCCTCACTGGTGGGAATGTAAAAGGGTGCGGCCTTTTACATACAGTATGTACACTGTATGTACATACACATACAGTGGAAGGCAGTATGGTGTTTCCACTACAGCTTAAGCCTAAAATTATTATCTGATCCAGCACCCCCATTCCTCGATGTGGCCTCAAAACAGCTGAGAGCAGGGACTCAAGCAGATACCTGCACACCGATGTTCCTCGCACTGTTATTCACAATAGCCAGAAAGCCCAAACAACCCATGCGACCATCAAGAGGTGAACAAAACATCACACGTTGACAAATGGAATATTATTCAGTAACAAAACGGAATGAGGAGCAGATACGCCCTGCAACTTGGATGACCCGTGGAAACACTATGCTGAGCATAAGAAATCAAGAGCAAAGGGCCACCTACAAGAAGATTCCGATCTATAAACATCCAGAAGAGGCAACTCCAAAGTCCATAGGGACTAGTCATTGCCAGGGGCTGGGGGAGGAGGCAGTGGGGACTGAGTGCTAACTGGATATGAGGTTTCCTTTTGGGATGACGAAAATGTTCTGGAACTAGACAGACATGGCACAACACTGAGTGTGCTAAAGGCTACTACTGAATCATACAATTTTAAGTGGTTCAAATGGTGAATTTTATGTTATATTAATTTTACCTCAGTGAAAGATAATCTATATTTAACCCATGACTTGAGGGTTTAAAAACAACCCAAAGCTGAAAAAGTCCTGTCAAGATATTTTTCTTTTTTTTTTTTTTAATTTTATTTATTTGAGAGGCCGGGGGAGAGAGAGGGAGAGCTCAAGCAGGGGGAGGGGCAGAGGGAAAAGCAGGCTCCCCACTGAGCAGGGAGCCTGATGCGGGGCTTGATCCCAGGTCCCTGGGATCACAACCTGAGCTGGAGGCAGATGCTTAACTGACTGAACCCTCCAGGTCCCCCCCCATCAAGATAGTTCTACAGCATAAAAATAGGTTCTCTCTTAAATTCCACTCAAATCCTATGACCTTTTTTCTTCTCAAACTTCCCAAATGTGTCCCAATGCCTCCATCCCACCTGTTTTTAGTCCAGGCCCCCACCTTGGCTTCCTGGAAGCTTCCAGATCTACCTTCTTAGCTGGTGTCCTTGCCTCTAGTGTGCAAGTGTAACTACGTTTAAATGACTCCCCATCAGCTCCCAGATACCTTCGAACTTCCCCATACAGGGAACCATTCCGAGAGAATGTGACTGATTCTCAGGTATGAACAAGGGGAAACACGCAATATGCATTGCTAGCGGAAAACACAATTAGGAGACAGTTAGGAGAACTGCATGATATTGGGGGGTGAAAAGGAGAAGTAGCAGGTGGAGTCACAGATCGGCACGGAGGGGAGGCTGGGATGGGGGCCAGGGTGATGCTGGAGGTCGGGGACTCTTACTGCTCAGGCCCTGGGGTCCAGCAGGGATAAAGGATGGGAAGACAGAAGAAAGGAGAATACGAGACCAAAGCAGCACTCACCATCTCCCAGAAGTACACGGCCATCTGAGCTCTGTTCAGTAGCAGCGCCCAAAGGAGCAGGTCACTCCAGGGGGCCTGCCCGAGGATGGCGTCCAGCATGAGCTCAGAGGGGGCCCTGTCCGACAGCAGACCCACCTGCAGGCAAGGGAGGCGTGGTGAGGACCGGCCCCTGACTCCGCCCAACCACCAGCTCCACCCTCATCCAGGGGCAAACCCCCAGATCCTTCAGTGCCTCCCCCCCACGCCCCACCCCCAGGCTCTCGGGCCTCGTCCTTACGCTCTCCCTGCAGCCTTGTCCCTGGTGGGGATCCCCGGCGCCCCCTGCGCTGTACCTCGGTGCGCGCGTCTCCCCCAGCAGCATTCGCAGCACCTGCCCCACGTCAGGGGGTCGGGGCTCTGCAGGGGATTTAAAGACTGGGCTTTTGGTGCCTGTGCCGTGGGACGCCTGGTCCAAAAGGCTGCGGATGAGCGAGTTGGGGGGCGCTGCGCTGTACAGCTGGGTCAGGCGCGCCGGGGTCAGGAAGTGGCCCACACTGAGGCCATGGGAGATGAGGAGACGCACGAACTCGGGCCGGTCATTCAGGAGGGCGTCCATGAGGGAGGCTTCCAGGTGGACGGACTGGCAGGGGCGGGATGGATGGGGAAAGAGGTGAGCACACAGCCAGAATGCCAGGTGAGGTCAGACGTTAAGGACAAGAGATGGGGTACAGAGCTATGAGTGACGGGTGCGTGGGTGGATGGATGGATGGATGGATGAACATAAGGATGGATGAATGGATGGGAGGAAAGATGGGAACAGATGGACGATTAAGAGAAGGCTGGACAATAATGGAAGACAGAGCCAGCTGCAGAAGAAGTCAGGCAGGGAGGAGAGTGCATCCCCCTTGTCAGGACCCACAGCCCCCCAGGCCTGCCCCCTCACCCGCCATTCAATGTCCCCCCGGAAGAGTTCACTTTGCGCAATGTCCACACGATTCCAAGCCACAGCCAAACGCAACTCGTCCAGGTAAGCTGAAGCCTCCGAGCTCCCACAAGCTGAAAGAGTGAGAGGGAGAGGGGGCGAGAAGTCGGGGGTGGGAGGCGGGAACTTCAGATGAATGTCTGCTTTGCTTCAGTGGGAGATTATGTGACATTAAACCCCAAATGAAGGGGGTGTTGTTGGGTAGCGTCTGGGGTCTTTAAGAAGTCAGGCTGTTGCAAGCATAAGATCGTTAAGCTCAGCACAGGGCAGACCAGCGCTCTAGAGTCCTCAAGAAGAAGGAAAGGGAATCATGTATCCATTTCACACTTATTGACGTAGATTATGGACCAGGTAATGGGAGGGATGGAGAAAGAAACTGGATATAGGCCCTGCCTTGAAGGAGGTCCTTCCAGACAAGTGTGTCCAGGATCTACATAACTACCCTCCAAGGGATTGGTGCCCTCGCAGGTGGGCACAGAATAGGATGAGGGGAGACGACACTCACAGGGGTGTGGCGTGATCCAAGGGCGCCTCCTAGAGGACGGGCATGCAGGTAGGGCTTTTGAAAGATGGGCAGGATTTGGAGGTGCGCATCTAAGATGAGAAAAGAAGCTTCAAGGAAACAGGAAAAGCCTGAGCTGAGGTCTGCATGCAGGCAAGCGTAGGAGGGGGCAGCAAACGTGAGTCCCTCTGATGTCCTGGAAACATAAGGGTATTTGTGAGAAGACAGAGAAATGAGCAGCAGAAAAGGAGGTGGGAAAAAATCCGAGCCTCAGCGGCGCTCCAGAAGGCCCTGGAGGTCATTAAGAAGAATGAGGAAAACCAAAGGCCTTTAAAACTTTGACGCAACAATTAACACATCCAAACATGTACGGCCAACAAGGGGCCAGAAAAATCGGAAGCATCCAGCAAAGGTTCCAAGGAGAAGTAGAGCAAAGTCTAGGCACTGCTGGCGCCCAGAGCACCTGTGCCATGGCGTTAGTTTTTCTTTCTGTGTCTACTTGCTCCACATCGATTTCCGAAGCAAAGGAGCGCCATTTTGGTTGTTCCAAAAACTGGAATGGCAGGACTACGCAATCTAGTGGAGTGCAGATGCACAATGGGCTCTGAGGCAGGCAGACCCGGGTTCCAATCCCAGCTCCACCAACACCAGTGAGCATCTTCAGGAAAGCCACTGGACCTTGGGAGCCTCTGCTCCCTCATCTATAAAATGGGAATAATCATGGTCCCCACTTGGCAGCACTGTTAATGGTGATAACTGTGGGACGGAATTCCAGAGAGGAATCTGCCACTGGGCCAGCGGAAACTCGAAGGGGTTAAGGGGACAGGTCAAGAGAGAGGCAGTCACATGCCTAGGACGACATAACTTTATATACATATTTTATAAGTAGGCTCCATGCTGGGTGTGGAGCCCAGTGCAGGGCTTGAACTCACGATCCTGAGATCAAGACCTGAGCTGAAAAGAATCAGACATTTAACTGACTGAGCCATCCAGGTGCCCCTATATTTCTTTTCAAAACCCAGAGAAGCGAATTCAAGGATTTTCTAAGATTCCGTAGATCTCCCTGACTTTCCTCCAGTTTCAAGATGAAAAAAAATATATATCTCATTTCTATTGTCTTAACACATCTCTCCATTTATCACCTAGACCTCCTCCCACCCTTCACACTCACCATGCCCCACATGGAGCTCAGCACCGACCCTCCCTGGGTTCTGCATCTTAGGGATGGCCCCTTTGTCCACCCAGTCAATGATGCAGCCCCCCCACCCGCTCCCCATGCCATCTCTGCCCCTCCCTCCTTTCCTTCACATCCCCTAGCTCATCAATCCCCAAGTCCCATCCCTCTAGCCCCTCCCCCAACCCTCTCTACCCTACACCCCCCTGCAAGCAGGAATGGAGGATTATGGGCCAAAGGTTTGCCAACTGCTCGACACCATGCCTGGGCTCATGCCACAGTCTTAGGAGCACGCACCACTTCCCCACTTCCTTCCTCACCTGCCGAAACCCCAGCCAGTCAACTCCGCTATCACTGAGCCCGCCCAGCCGGCTCCAATGTCCCCAGTGGAGCGGGATCGCTTCCACTTCTGCAGGCAATGGACTGACAACACTAACCATGCCTCTCCCAGGGCCGCCCTCTGTTCTCCCAAGAGCCTAGTGAGTTGGCTGCTGTGAAATGAATCAGGTTTGCTCACTGACTGCCATTCACCCTTTATGGGACGTGGAGTTTTTACCTAAGTGGGTGTTTTCCATGTAAAACTCCGTGTAAAACGCCTCTCCCCCCCCCCCTCAGCCCCACAGAGTTCTAGGAATCCTCCTTACCATTTATTTACCCTACCTCCCCATCTCACTAAGTCCGGATTCTAGCTCTTCAAGACCCATTTAAATAGCTCCTCGTCCTTGTCTCTTTACTGATAGCGGCTCCCCTCTCCATGCTTTGGTCTTCCATTTTACTTAAGATTGTTTCCAAAAAACTCTGGTAGGATCTGTGGTCCTTCAGAGCAAGAAATGGGCCTGCTTTAGTCTCTAGAGCCTAGGGTGATGTTTTTGTTTTGTTTTGTTTTTTTTTAAAGATTTTATTTATTTATTTGACAGACAGAGATCACAAGTAGGCAGAGAGACAGGCAGAGAGAGAGGAAGGGAGGCAGGCTCCCCACTGAGCAGAGAGCCCGACGTGGGGCTCGATCCCAGGACCCCGGGATCATGACCCGAGCCGAAGGCAGAGGCTGCAACCCACTGAGCCACCCAGGCGCCCCAGGGTGATGTTTTTTAAATGAATAAATGATCCCCATCCCCAGCCTCTACCAGGTGGCCATTCTGCTGCCTACTTTGGTTTTCATCAGCCATTCCTGTAGTAAAATATCAGGAGTTCCTCCATGGGAGACAGTACTTTGGTTCATCTCTGACTCCCCTACCCCTTAGTGCCTAGCATACGGGAGCCATGTAGGAAAGGAAGAAAGGGCAGTGTGGGTAGATAGATGAAAGCATGGTTGGACGGATGGATGGATGGATGGATGGAAATATGGTTGGATGGATAGATGGGTAGTTTGATGGATGGATGGATGGAAAGATGGACAGATAGATGGATGAAAGCATGGGTGGGTAGGTGGATGAATAGATGGATGGAAGGAAGGAAGAAAGGAAAGATGGATGGATGGATGGGTGGATGGATGGATGGGTGGGTCAAAAATGGGAGGATGGAAGAATGAGTGGTTGGAACTGTCAATGGATATGTGGACAGACAGGTGGAAGGATGAGCGGAAGACAAGATGGATGATTGGCCAGAGAGAAGAATGAAGGATGAACAGAACAATGGGTGGATGGAAAGAGCACCGTACAGACGGATGGATGGATGCATACATGAACCCAACAGGAAGAAAACAATTTGGAATATAGTGAAAGTATCTTGGGAAAGCTGTCCAAATAGCACCATGCAAATCCCCAAGAAATGCTCCCAAGGGAAATAAGAAAAAGGAAAGAGAGAAAAAGGAGCCCAACTTTAGATCAGAGAAGATAAAGTGCCCAGGCCAGGAAAGGTGTCCAAAGTTGAGCTGAGAGAGGAGGAGAATTTGCGGGTTCAAGACTTACCCTTGACAAGGGCCTTCAAGACGATGGTCTCAAATTCCTCAGGGCCGTCCTCAGATGAATAGACTGTCAGCAGCTCCTTCCGGGTCATGATCCTCTCCACCTGCAGAACACCACGTTCCGCACCCTCCTGCCCAATGCCACCTGTCCCTCTCCACAGAGTCACAGGAGACCATTCCCTCCAGGACCTAGTAATCTAGATGCCCGGCACCCTCTACTCCCAAAACCTGGGAGTCTGGGTCCCTAGGCCTCTCCACCCTCAAATCAATGAGTCTGGGCCTCCATTCTCCTTTTCCCTGGGATCCAGGACTCCCAAGTCCTCAGTATTCTCATCCCTCAAGACCCAGGGACCTGGGTCCCTAGCTCCCTCCCATCTCAGGATTCAGAGCTGGGCCCCCAATGTCATACCTGGGCCTGCAGGACCTCAGGGTCCCCTCTGGGGAAGAAACGCTTAATCCGATCCCAGGCTTCACCTCGCTTGCTCTCCCCTCTCCCTGGAGCCACAGTGTCCTCCAGGATCTCTGCCAGGCAGTCTGCAGCTCCCCCAGACCCGGCCACCAGGAGGCAGGGGAGCTGAGCCTGGGTGGCATTCTCTATCCGCTACAGGACAAAGAGGGCAGTCTGATCAGGGAAGGAAGGTGTTCATCCCACCTAGAGTCCAGATCCCCAGCCCTGTCCTCCCCTGATACTCAGAAGCCAGGAGTCAGTCTATACCTTTAACATCTTCTCATCACCATCGATCAAGAGGAGGAGGACAGGGATGTCAATTCCAGTCCCTGAAGAGAAGAGAGCAGGGGGCTTCGTCACCTCCCCTGAGACAAACTTGACTCTTGCCTAATCCTGTGTCCTGGGGCCCACAGGAATCATCATATCATTTTTTTTTAAAGATTTTATTTATTTATTTGATGACAGAGATCACAAGTAGGCAGAGAGGCAGGCAGAGAGAGAGAGAGAGGAAGGGAAGCAGGCTCCCCGATGAGCAGAGAGCCCAATGTGGGGCTCAATCCCAGGACCCTGGGATCATGACCTGAGCCGAAGGCAGAGGCTTAACCCACTGAGCCACCCAGGCACCCCATGGGAATCATCATATCTTTAAGCGGGTTAGGCAGGACCAGATTTTTAAGACAGCAATACTTGACTTCTCAGGGAAGGAAGGGGCTGGGGGCCTGCACTACTAGGTTCCCAAACGAGGCAAGTATTTATGGCATAAGTCACTCCTGTGATTGGTTAACAGCCCAGGAGCCAGGAAAGGATGGAAGTTTAAACAGAAATGAAGGAAATAAGGAATAGAAAGATCTAGGGGCACCTGGCTGGCTCAGTTGGTAGAGCACGTGACTCTAGAGGGGGATTGTGAGTTTGGGCCCCATATTGGGTGTAGAGATTACTTAAAAATAAAATAAAAGAAAGAGGGTGCCTGGGTGGCTAAGTCGGTTAAGCATCTGCCTTCGGCTCAGGCCAAGATCGCAGGGTCCTAGGATCAAGTCCCACATCAAGCCCCTACTTTGAGCCCCGAATCGGATGCCCTGCTCAGCAGGGAGCCTGCTTCTCCCTCTGCCCCTCACCCCTCTCCCCTCCCGCTCTCTCTCACTCGTTCTCTCTCTCTCAAAAACAACTAAATAAAATCTTTAAATGAAAGAAAGAATAAACTATCTAAATACAATACATTGCTAAAGCCTAACAACAAAATCATGTAAGACAGTTTACTACTAATTCTATTTCCAGTAAAATAACAAATACATGTTACTTCTTTTCACACTCACCCAGGAGTTTTGAGCTAATGGAATGACGCAAGGAAGTAAAATCTGAATGCAGATGAATATTTTTTTTTAAGCTGGAAGAGACAAAGTTATCTATTGGAAGAAAACCTGACTTAGATTCTCAGAAAATTGGAGAGACTGCACTCAAAATAAATAAATATTAATAAAAGAGGATGGATACCAAAAAAATACACAAAAACCAAAAACTTTCTCCAAACTAGTAATGTCCCTTATTCATGTTTTCATAAAAATGATAAATTACCTGGGAATTAATTCATCCAGAAAGGTATGAGATTTTTATGAGGAAACTGACAAACCTTACTTAAGGACCAGGCTTAAATAAAGGGGAAAACAAACACCACGTTAAAATATCAAAAAGTGACATAAAATTCAATGCAGCTTGGGGAAAAGGGGGGGGGATAGAAGGAGTGTGGAGGTGTTTTCCCTTTTTTCTTTCTTTCTTTTTTAATTTATCTATTTGAGAGAGAAGGACAGCATGTGAGAGAGAGAGAGACAGAGCACAAGCAGGGTGAGGGGTAGGGGGTTGGGAGAAACAGGCTCCCTGCTCAGCACAGAGCCCTAGGTGGGACTCCATCCCAGGACCCCGAGATCATGGTCTGAGCTGAAGGCAGTCGCTTAACTAACTGAACCACACAAGTGCCCCTCTTTCTTTCCTTTTTAAGATTTTTTTTTTCCTTTTTTAAGTAATCTCTATACCCTATGTGGGGCTTGAACTCACAACCCCAGGATCAAGAGTCACAGGCTCCATTGACTGAGCCAGCCAGGCACCCCGTGCCCCTCTGGTCTTTTTTTTTTTTTTTTTAATTTTTTATTTATTTGACAGAGAGATGGAGAGCACAAGTAGGCAGAGTGGCAGGCAGAGGGAGAGGGAGAAGCAGGCTCCCTGCTGAGCAGGGAGCCCAATGCGGGGCTCGATCATGACCTGAGCTGATGGCAGAGGCTTAACCCACTGAGCCACCCAGGCACCCCTGTTTTGTTTTGTATTGTTTAAAGATTTTATTTATTTATTTGACAGAGAGAGATCACAAGCAGACAGAGAGGCAGGCAGAGAGAGAGAGAGGGAAGCAGGCTCCCTGCTGAGCAGAGAGCCCGATGTGGGACTTGATCCCAGGACCCTGAGATCACGACCTGAACTGAAGACAGAGGCTTAACCCACTGAGCCACCTAGGCACACCCCCCCCCCTTTTTTGATATATGCATTTAAATCTACAAATTTCCCTCTAGATACCACTTTGGTTGCATCTCTGACAGGCTCTGTAGGTCATACATTTCTTACCATTCAGTTCAAAATATTTTCTGGCTTTTTTTGTTTCTTTTTTGACTTGTGAGTTATTTACTGACCACAACTTGTGCAACGAATCTCACAGAAATAACACAGACTACAACAAGCCAGACTTGAGAATGTGCAGACGCTAGAGGATTCTGTCCACACGCACGGAGGCACGGCCAGAAGCCCTCCCTGCGCTACCAGAGGGCGGGGGGACCCTCGCGGCCAGAAGGAAAAGGCTTCTTGGGGCCGGTGATAGGTTTCTTGATCTGGGTGCTGGTTTCACACACGGATTCAGTTTCTTAAAACTTTACCAAGCCATCTGCTTCCGTGTCGCTTAGATTTCGAGACAAAGATTTTTTTAAAAACAGAGCAAATAGTGGGAGAAGGTACTAGACCGAAGATAACTCCTCGGCCCCTCAATCCCCAAACCTCGACCAGACCGGACCACGGGGACCCTGAGCCTCGCACCGTGGTCCCCTGTGGAGGAAGCCACTCACCACCCACGCCAGTCTTCTGCTGCGCGATGTAGGACTCAAAGCGGAGGCGAAAGCGGTTCTCGCCGCCCAGGCGGCCATGGGTGCCGTCGTCCACCAGGAAGAAGGCCGAGTAGTTGTAGTCGAGCGGAAACTGGACCCCATCCTCGCGGTCACCACGCCACGGGTACGTCGCAGGGAATGAGCCCTGGGCAACAATTGGCCAAACCAAAGAGTTTTTCCATCAGGATCAGGACAGACAGGAGCCCCTCCTCCCTCAGACTCCGGTCCGAGGCCCCAGACCCTCCTCCCTCGGACCCAGGGATCTAGGCCCTTAGCCCCTCCTTTCTCAGACCCAGGGGTATGGCCCCCCAACCCCTCCTCCCTTGGACCCAGGGATCCAGGCCCCCAGCCACCTCCTCCCACAGACTCAGGGTTCCCAGCCCCTCCTTTTCCAAGACTCTGGGTCCCACCTTGGGGTTAGTGAGGGCATCTCTATTCCGAACCACGCCCCAGGGGGCCACGCCCATGGCCACCACCTTGGTGCCGCCAGTGCTGGCCGTCTGGTGGTCCCGCACAGCCACACCAACGTGCCGGCCGATGCCCCTGTGCAGACCCCCAGTGACAATCCAGGCCCCTACACAGAGACCCAGAGAGTGATAGTCAGGTCCAGAGACACGGGTGTGCAGGGACAGAGAGAGTAAGACCAAAACCCCTCAGAGCTGGGGGGAGACCGCATCCACCCCAGAGAAATGGGGGACATGGGCAGGGGCCCCAGCCTCAGTCACCTGTGCTCTGGGCAGCCCGCACCAGCCCGCGACGCAGCAGGTCCTGCAGCCAGGTGTGGAGGGTGGGGCCCCCAGACCCCCCCAACACTGACACCACCAGGTTTGGGGCCGGGAAGCCCCATGTGCGGGTGACCAGATTATACACGGTAGCTGGATCCGTGCGGTCGGAAAGCCGGAGGAACTGCGGACACACAGGAGAAGGGGACATGGGGAAAGGGACACTGACAGAGAAGGGGACAGAGACGCAGAGAACAGAGATCCAGACAGAGAAGGATGGGGAGAACAGTAACCCAAGGGGAAAGGACAGAGACCCAGAGAGAAGGCGACAGACTTAGAAAAGACGGGGGTGGAGAGAGAGAGATTCGGGGAGAGGGGAAGACAGGGATGGGCAAACGGGGAGACAGCATCCAGCAGCGGCAACCCCAGATCTGACAGGGGCGTGGGGGGCATGCAGCCCAGCTCGCGGACCCCGGCCCTGCCCCGACGTGCAGGCCTCACATTGCTGGCCTTGCGGCCGGCGCCCAGGAAATCCAGGTCCCCGTAGGCATCGGTGGGCTTCTCTGTGGTGTGCAAGTCACTGTCCCACACGGTCACCACGGCTGCCCCGAAGGCATCCTCCATGGCCACGGACGGGTGGGCACTCCGGGGACGCCCGCACTGGCACAAGTCTCCTCTGGGGAGGAGGGGGAAGGGGAGCATGAACCCCAGGGGTGTCCCTCCGCACCCCCGACCCTAAGGATCCTGTAGAAGCAACCCCCTCCCCGCAGGTAGACGCATAGTCCGGCCGACTCTGGCGCTGCCCAGTGCTGGGAAGAAAATACAGCCAGAGCCAAACGGGCCAGCGGAAGGGAGCCACAGGGGCTCAAGGAAGCCAAGCGGGGAGGCAGCCCGGCCCCCCTCACCACGCCGCACTGCCCCAGCACCACCAACCATCAGGGGCCGGCCCGCTGCCCCCAGTCCGAACAGGAGAGAACCCTCGAGAAGGAAAAGCCAGAGGTTTCAGAGAGCGCTCAGAGGCGGGGGCAGCTGTGGGACATTGAGGTTCACCTCCCTGAGCCCCCATTTCCTCCTCAGATCCAGACAATGGTAAGGCAGTGAAATCACACGGTGCGAACTAAACAGAGGGCTGCGTGGAGAAACCACTGGCCCCAAGGGGGCGCAGAGCTTCACACAACCTTGCCTTCTTGGTGCCGCATCACTGTCAAGGGGGTAGGCTTCCCGGGCGCTAGAATGTCTGCAAGGCCTAACCCTTCGCTACTCTTTTGTCTGTTCTGGGTTTGTTTGTTTTTTTTTTTTTTTTAAGTTTACTTATTTAAGTACTCTTTACACACAACGTGGGGCTTGAGCCCACGGCCTAGAGATCCAGAGCTGCCTGCTCCCACTAACGGAGCCAGCCAGGAGCCCTGCTGCCCTGCTTCCTTTTTTTTTTTTTAAACAGAAAGAAGTCTCCGAAAATTGGGCTGCCAACAGTCCAGTTAGAAGGAAAATACCTTCATTTGCTTCTCATCATGACAGTCTTCTGTGGCTTCTTTCTTTCTCTTTGCGGCAAATGGAAGTTTTTTCATTTATGGTGATCAGAGACGAAACTAATGTTTCCCTTAAATGCACAAGTAGCCCTCACGTCCCTTAAATAAATGGACAAGCGACGGGCCTCGGAGTTTTCAAGAGCAAGCAACATAGGTTTGGGGAATGAAGAATTCATTCTAGACGGGACTGCACATAGCGGAGGAGACCCCAATCTACAAAAGCAGAGTGAGCTTTGACTTAAGGACCAGTTTCACAGGGGCGCCTGGGTGGCTCAGTGGGTTAAAGCCTCTGCCTTCGGCTCAGGTCATGATCCCAGGGTCCTGGGATCAAGCCCCACATCGGGCTCTCTGCTCAGCAGGGAGCCTGCTTCCTCCTCTCTCTCTCTCTCTCTCTGCCTGCCTCTCTGCCTACTTGTGATCTCTGTCTGTTAAATAAATAAATAAAATCTTAAAAAAAAAAAAAAAAAGGACCAGTTTCACAGAAGAATACCACCGGGGGTACACGGATCTGTTAAAAGCTGTAAAGACGCTGAAACAGCGGCCATCAATCCACACCGCGGATGGACGGAACACACTCAGCCCGGCTCTTGGCGCAGTGTGTACAGTGAAGGACACATCCTTTCTCATTTCTGAGTCCACCTCCAGGGACCCGGCCTGCCTCAGTTGACCCTGTTGGTCCTTTCACCTATCTCAGTCCCATCCCTAGACCCCCTCATTACCTTCCATCTACTTCGCACTAGTCCTTGAGGATAAAACTTCTGCATGGAATGGTCCAGAACTTAAGCTGTCTAGTCTAGTTGACCTTAGCCACATGTGGCTGGTTACATTTAAATAAATTAAAGTTAAATACAATTAAGAATACAGTTCCTAGGTCACTCTGGCCACATTTCAAGTGCTTGGGAGCCACAGGGGGCCAGTGGCTGCCATACTGGACGTGGATATAGAACATTTCCCCCATTGCAGAAAGTTCTGGTGGACAGAACCGGCAGAATCCCCACTCTGCACTTCTCACCTCCTACCTCTCTTTCTCTCTGTGGCCGCTGACACTGTTCCTGACAACATCAGCAAGGACCATCATATCCCCAAACACAACAGCCTCTATTCAAGTCTCGTGTGACGATCATAAAATGGCACTGGTCACAGCTCAAAGACTGATCCTAAGAAACCTTTCTGTCCCTTGGCAGGGTTCGCCTGCTCCCCTGGCTGCCTTGTCCCTGCCACATCCGTAGCTTTTCTTTCTCGGTGCCTCCCTCGAGTGGTGGTGTTCCCAGAAGCCCAGACCACAGGGCTTCCCTGCATGGATCTCAAAGTTGATGCCCCAGGGGCCAAGAAAGTAATTTAGGGAAAAGAAGCATCAGGTGTGGGAGCTGAGCATCTGCCTCCGGCTCAGGGCATGATCTCAAAGTCCTAGGATTGAGCCCTGCATCCTGCTCAATGGGGAGCCTGCTTCTCCCTCTGCCTCTGCTGCTCCCCTGCTCCGTGGGGAGCCTGCTTCTCCCTCTGGCTCTGCTGCTCCCCCTGCTTGTGCTCGCTCTCTCTCAAATAAATAAATAAAATCTTTAAAAACAAAAAACAATAAAAAATAAAAGTTCTCTTCTGTGCAAAAAAAAAGGCCATAAAGTTGCTAGCACACCTTCCCCAACTTTGCACATATCCCCCCCGACGTTTTACCTTCTACAGTTTCAGTTACCATCTTCAGCTAAGACTTCTTGAATGCTGCACAGAAGTCACAGACCCAGGTCTGCAGTGTCCCCTAGTCCCCTCCGAGGCCCCTGACATGTGAAGACCCATGCTGAGCTTGGAAATACTCCCCAGACCCACTCATCCTCCTGGATTCCCCATCCTGGGGACAACCCCACTATCTCCCAGGTCCCAGACCAGATGTTCAAGACATCCTCCCCTCCTCTTACTCCTCAAATCCAGCGGTCCCCAAGCTCCTGTCCCCATCCCCATCCTGTGTCCCCACAGGGGTAGGCCTGGCTCAGGACTCTTCCTGTCCCACCCAGACCCTAGCCCAGCCTTTCCTGTGGCTTCTTGAACTCCTCTTCATCCTCACACAATCCCCAGAGGCTCTTTCCACACTCAGAGCTGATCCCGCCCCTCCCACTGCTTCCCAGCACCCCAGGCCAAAGTCTAGGCTCTTGAGGCCAGTGACGTTTGGCCCGCCCTCCTCCACGTAGACCTCCTACACCTTGAACTTTGCACATGTTCTTCTCACGCCTTTAAATGCACGCTCTCCTCTCCCTGACGCCTTCAACTGTCAAATGCCAGCTCATCCTTCAAATGCCACCTCACCGGCCCCTCCTCCTCCAGAAGCCACCTGTGACACCCTGTGTGCCCTCCTCAGCCATAGCCAGACCGGAGAGGGCCCAGCTGCTTGTCATTCCGAGCTCCCATCTCTCTACCTTAGTCCTCGTCCCACCAGACCAGAGGTCCCTACACTGCCTCGGCCACACTCCCCACCAGTAAAAAGGTCTGGAGCACTCGCCCCCAGTAACGTCCATCTGTTTATTTGGGCATCATTGCAAGCCTTACTGAACTACTATGTTCCCAGGACTCACTAAGTGAGGAATGGTGACATCTCCCATGCCCACCACGATGGTCTTGAAAACAACTTCAAAGCCAGAATCCACTGGAGAGACCGTCCCTGAAGGCCAGGGGCTCCCCGAGATAGGCAAATGCTGCACAGGCCTCATGCAAGTGTCCCAGCCACCAAGCCCAAGCACGGGGCCTCCCCCAGAAGTAACTGCTACCTTCCAGGAGTCATCGCGGGCATTTTCCAGCACCAACCACATGCTGGGCCCCGTTCCAGAAATTCACAAGCAGGTACTTGTTTAAATCCTCACAATAAATGCCCACTCAAGACGTAAGGCCTGGCTTTACAGCAGGTGACAGCTGAGGCCCAGGGATATGAAAGGATTTACCCAAAGCCACACAGCACCAGTCCCGGGTGACATCTGAACCCTGCCAGGGCCTGTGCTCCTGATAATTACGCTCCCTTGGGAGCACTGAATGCAGGCTTCTTGGGTGAATGAATGAACGAACGAACGAATGAATGAAACAAACAGCCAAAAGGAAAAGAAAGTGACGCAAGAAGACGCAGAGAAGAGACACAGGGAAAGAAAGAAACAGAACTAAGCCTGGGGCTTTAACACTGACCCTGCCCAAAGGGAAATTGGAAGAGTCTGCACGGACCCAAACCCTCCCCAAACCCTCCCCCTGGAGAAAGCGCCACCAGGGCACGCCCTTGGAAGTGACCGCAGTGACAGGAGGGGAGCGGGGAGCGAAGGTGGGCGGGGTCAGCGGGCCGGGACGCTCCGGGGTCGATCCCAGGGGCGAACTCCTCACCCCGCATCTGTGGGGTCAACGATGAATGTCGTGCACGTCTTCTTCTTGAAGATCTTGGGGATCCAGCTCTGGGGACAGGAACAAGGGGTGGGAGGGCTCCAGCTCAGTCCTATGGATACGAGTCCCCCATCCCGCACCCTTCCCCGGACCCAGGAGTCTGGGACCCCAGCGCCTTCCTCCCCCAGCCTCAGGACTCCCCTAGCCCCCCACTCCTATCTGTCCCCAATGACCCAGGAGTCCGGAGCCCCCCAACCTCCGGGATCCCCCACCCCAACCCCCTCCCTCATCTGAACCAAGAATCTGGGTCTCCAGCACCCTCCTCGCTGGGAACCCGGAGGCCAAGCCTGGGAGTCCGGCCGCCGTACCTGCTCCTTCTCCGGCCCCACCATGCTGCCGCAGCCGCCGCAACCTAACCGACTCCCCACATTCCCTCCACCAACCCCGATTCCAGACCCGCCCAGGACAAACCGGATCCGCCACTTCCCAGCCGGGGCGGGGCCAGGTCTGGGGGGGGCGGGGAGTCCTGCGGATGCGAAAACGAGAGGCGGGGCAAAGGGACAGTCGGACCGGCCAGTCGAAGACCCAGAGGGGGCCTGAGAGCCAGAGAGAGGGGGCCAGAGAGCCAGAGAAGGAGGGACAGAAACCAAGAAAAGGGGTGTCAGAGATCAGAAAGAGACAAATCCAGAAAGAGGGCACAGAGATCCAGAGAAGGAGGGACAAGAGACTGAGAGAGGGAAAAGGAACCAGAGAGAGGAGAACAGGACCCAGAAAAGGGATGTCAGAGACGGGAGAGAGAGAAACGGAGATTGGGGTGGGGAGGGGGGAGACAGAGACCCAAGATGGAATGCCAAAGGTAGGGAGGGGGTACATTAATCTATGGTGGGGGGGCGGGCACAAAAACTTAGGTAGGGGGCAGAGAATCAGAAAGGGGGTGAACAGAGATTTGGGGGGGTACACTGTCTCAGAGAGAGAAATACAAAGAGTTGGGTGGAGAGCAGACACTCCGAGTGACAAGATAGTAGAATCCTGTGGCTGGGGAACAGTGGGTGGCAGAAATGAGAGAGGGAGTCCCATAAAGAGGGCTGGGGATCCAGAGGGCCAGGGCAATAGTGACAGGGTGAGGAGTGGGAGATAGTGACCCACAGACAGGCAGGGCCACGTGTCTCCTGCCAGCTCTCACAGGGACAGCTGCGGCCTAGCTGGGTAACCTGAGCCCCCCCCCCCCCCCCCCCCCCGCTGTATTTATAGCCCTGGCCTGGCCTGGTCTCCTGCCCTTGGCTCCAGGGACAGCAGGTCACAGGTGTGTGTGCTGGAGCGAGCTCCTTCCACCCGTCCAGGGCCTCCATACTGTCATCCACACTCTCGGCAAAGGCTCCCCGCTCTGGCCAGAAACTCCCCAGAATCCAATCCCAATCCTTCCGTGGCAGAGGTCTCTCCTCTCAGATGGGTCCCTCCAGCCCCCACAGTTGTCTTAGGCTCCCCCCAACTTGGCCCACTAAAAGTCTACCCATTATCTTTGCTGCTACAAAACATGAACTTGTTGGCAACCAAGTCAAGCCCTTGGTCCCCAGTCCTGGCCAGGCTGAGACCCCTTCACCTGCCCCTTCCCCAGCTCTGGGAGGAGGAGGAGCAGGAGGGGAGGGGCAGGCGGGGACTGACCCAGAATAACTCAGGGCAGAAAGTAAATTTAGCCACAGAGAGGGGAGGAGAGAGACCCTATTGGCTGGGAGGTGGGGAGGGAGGGCCTGAGAGGGGGGTGAGGGGGCTCCTGAGACAGCCTCCGAGGGGGGTCCAGCAGTGAGGGCCCGGAGGAAGGCAGACAGCAGAGGCAACAGGGGACATAGCAAAGGAAAGACACAAGCAGAGAGAACCAGAAGGACCCAAAAAGGGGCAAGGAACGCAACACTCGTCCACCGAGCCACAGAGGCAGCTGGAGCCAGCCCTGGGAGAAGCTCGCTGCCTGTCTGTCCCCATGGGCCACCGGGGGCCATGGCTGCACACTTCTCTCCTCTGGGTGGCCGTGGCCAGTCTGCTCCTCCCCCCTGCCATGACCCAGCAGCTGAGAGGGGCTGGGCTGGGCCCCAGCAACTGGAACAACAATGCGGGAGTCGTGGGGCCCTCAGAGGACGTGTCTGGTGACTTTGGCCACCCCACGCACAGCCACAGAGGCCACAGAGATGAGAACGAGGACGTCTCCAGGGAGTACAGTCACGGAGACCACAGGTACCAAGTCCACGAGGTCAGAGAAGAGAATATCCCGGATGAGGAGGTCTTCACCGAACATGCTCGGCAGGCTTATGGGCACAGAGGCCATGGGAACGAAGATGTGGATGATTCAGACGAGCCCGGACCCCACTTCCCCAGCCACAGAAGCCAGGGCCACCAAGATGAGGATGAGGAAGGATCCAGCAAGGATCACCATCATACCATCAGGCACATCCATGGAGGCCACGGAGAAGAGGATGATGAAGATGAGGAGGAAGGGGTGGTCTCCACTGAGTATGGACACCAGGCCCACAGGCACCAAGGCCACGAGAGGGAAGAGGATGAAGACCTCTCAGATGAACATCCCCATCATGTCCCCAGCCACAGGCACCGAGGCCATGGAGAAGAAGAAGGTGGTGATGATGATGATGATGTCATCTCCACTGAATACGGACACCAGGCCCACAGGCACCGAGGCCACAGGAAGGAAGAGGATGAAGACCTCTCAGATGAACACCACGATCATAGCCCCAGTCACGAACACCGAAGCCCCAGAGAAGATGAGGAAGAGGACACGTTCACTGAGGATGGATACCAGGCCCACTGGCACCGAGGCCATGGGAGGGAAGAGGATGAAGACATCTCAGATGAACACCATCACCATATCCCCAGCCATGGACACCGAGGCCATGGAGACGAAGATGGGGATGAGGATGAGTCTACCGAACACTGGCACCAGATTCCCAGACATACTCACCTTGGAGATGAGGAGGAAGAGGAAGAGGAGGTCACAGTCACGTTCAGCCACCACGTTGCAAGCTCCCAACACCCGGGCCCCGAGAGCACGGAGGAGGACGACTTTCCAGATGAATATAAGTCAGTAGCCCCTGCCCATAGAGTCCCCAAGGACGAAGACGAGGACATCTCTGACAAGCTTGGTCACCAGGCTCCCAGCCACAGGCAACAAGGCCACCAAAATGAAGGGCCTGGCCACAGAGGGTCTGCGGAAGATGAGATTAGCCACCAGCCCCTGGAACACATGGGGGTCAAGGATAGAAGCCATTTGAGGGAGAGAGATTCTGAGGATGGAGAGAAGAAGGAAGACCGGAGCTCCCACGAGGAAGACGATGAAAGCTCAGAACAGGGAGAAGGCACCCGCCATGGCAGCCTAGATGAGCAGGATGAAGAAGATGAGGAGGAAGGTCATGGCCTCAGCCTGAGCCAGGAGGAGGAGGAGGAAGAGGAGGAGGAAGAGAAGAGGGAAGGGAAGGCTGAGGTTCAGACCCCACTGAGCCAAGACCACCGGGAGGGGGAAGAGGAGGAGGACGGGCTGGAGGAAGAGGAGCTCCCCTTCACCATCATCCCTAACCCGATGGCCAGGAGGGAGGTGGCCGAGGGTGGCTCCAGTGAGGAGCAGAGTGGCGAGGACACGGGTAAGTGGTCTGGCCAGGTGGGGGGCAGGGAGGAGCGGAGTCAGCACGCTTCACTGCTGCTCTCCTGTCCCCACAGATCTGCAGGGGGCCCAGGAGTACAGCAACTACCAGCCTGGGTCCCTGTGCGGCTACTGCTCCTTCTGCAATGTGAGTGCCCAGCCCAGGTCCATCTTCCAGGCTGTTCCTGGAATTTGTCCCAGGGTTCTAAGGTGCCTGGGGGCAGTGCCAGGTGAAGAAGGATGCTTCTGGGGCCATGCAGCAGGCAGACTGGAGGCTGGGAAGCTGAGAAGGAGGCCGGGGCAAGGGTCCGGGAGGAAGTGGGGCCTGAGCTGTACTCGCCAACTCAGGGATGGAGGGGAGGGTCTGTGGCGGAGTCGAGGGTGGGTGGAATGGGACTGGGGTCTGGCAGGCTGTGGGGAGAACAGGGAGAAGGCATGAAGAGAACACCCACAGGTCCAACCCACAGCGACAGGGGGACCTCGCAAGAGGGGAACAAGGGGGAAGCTGCTGAGCTCGGTGTGGGAGGTAATGAGCGTGGGGAGCTGGGGAAATGTCCAGGGGGCAGGGTGAAGGGCTGGCGGGTGGCTCTTAAATGGTATCCCCAAACCTGAATCCTCCTGTCCCCAGAGATGCACTGAATGTGAGAACTGTCACTGCGATGAGGAGAACATGGGGGAGCACTGCGACCAGTGCCAGGTGACACTTTCCCGAGACCCAGGTTCCACCACGCCCCAGGACGGCAGGGGGCCCCCTGGACACCCACAGTCCCAAATCCTGGCCGCTGCCTTCAGACTGACCCAACCCTCTATCCCCATCCCTGGTGCTACCTTGACTCCACACTCGATCCCGCCTCTAACCTTAACCTCCGACTAGGGCCCCTGGCCGGCACCCGCCCCCATCCCGGCTCCGCCCCGACCAAGTCTTACACTTGTGCCTCTCCCCATCCCCACCCCCAGCACTGCCAGTTCTGCTACCTCTGCCCTCTGGTCTGCGAAACGGTCTGCACGCCGGGTAAGCCAGACAAACTCCGTGGAGGCAGAGCCCAATCCGACAGGCGGGCCTGGGAGGCTGCAGGGCGTGGCTAGGCGCGGAGGCGGGGCCAAGGCTGGGAGTCCGAGGGCGGGGCGGAGCGCGCACGGAGAGGCGGGGCCTGGGCCGAGGGAGGGGTGGGGCTAGATACTGAGGCCTACTTAGGCCAGGGGTGGCAGGTTGAAGGACGGGCCTGCTGAAGCAGGTAGAATTGGAAAAAAGGGGGTTTCAGGAGAATGGGAACACCAGGAGCACGGAGAGAGGCGCAGGACCTTGAAAGGAGTGCTAACAGAAGGAATTCAATTTAGGGAAGGAATTAGGACAAGGGGGAGCGGCGGGGGGGGGGGGGGCAGAGCTAGTCTGGATTCCAGGTTCCTCTACTTTCGCCTGTGGTGTACCACTCAAGCCTCTTTTCTCCCACAGGAAGCTACGTCGACTATTTCTCCTCCTCCCTGTACCAGTAAGTGTGTGGAGGGGGGCAGTTTGAGGGCCCTGTTTAGAGAGGCGCAGTCCCGCTGAGTGACTGGACGACCCTGGGACTCCATTGCCCTGTCGGTAAAAATGGGCAGGTTAACATCCCCATCGAAGCGCCTGGGGCGAGCCTTGGGCACTTGGGCTGTCTAACCTCACGTCCTCCTCTCCAGAGCCCTGGCGGACATGCTGGAAACTCCGGAACCCTGACCATGGGGCTGCGGTGCAGACGCACCTGCCTGGCCCTCCGACCCCTTCCCATGAGCCATATTTATTGAATTGCAGTATGAATAAACATGCTCCCCGAAACCTCGTCGTCAGGCGTGGGGTCCGGATTCTCGGGGCACCAGGGAAGGAGCGGGTGGGGATTTGGGACTTAGACTCATGGGTGGGAGGGAGGGGCGATCTGGCCTCCCGGTTTCCTGAGGAGGTCGGTTTTCCTAAGGTCCTGACAAATAAATCAGGCAACACGGGAGCTTTTTGAAACAGTTCTCTTTACCCGTGATCACTGAGTGACGCCTGGGGCAGGGAGGCCGACCAAGAGTCTCGGGCGAGGGCTCCCCCACCGTCCTCCCGCCCCCCACGCCACGTCGCCCAGTGGCATCGTGGAAAGAGGATTCTCCCATGCAAACCCCGGAGCCGGAGGGGAACCGGGAGCGCAGTTCTGCACCCCCTACCCCCGGGGCACGGACACGGCCACAGCACGGGGGGCGGAGAGGCCCCGGGGACACGAGACACTGGGGAGGAAGAAGGGACTCCACCCGCAGCTGACCCCAGGCACCGGCGACCTGACGCGGCGGGGCGGGGATGAGTGGCACATGGGGCGAGGCTTGTAGCAGCGAGTCCCCCCTCCCCTCCTTTCGGACGAAGAAGGAAGACTTGGGCCCCGCGACTGGGGAGGAGAAAGGGGAGCGGGCAGCCTCTCCTAGCATGCGGCCCGGGAGGGAAGCCCCGCTCCCTTCCCACGGGGAAAGGGCACCCATCTCCCATCGGAAACTGATCAATAAATTACAAAGTAGAGAAAAGGGAGGCGGAAGTTTGGGGCGGGATTTCTTCCTGCCCTCTTCGTTCCCCCTCTCAGTCCAGTTCGTGTGGTTTGGTCCAGACCCAGTCCTTTTGTGAGGCGGGGACTCGCACTCCCTGCTCGTCTGTACAGATGGTCCAGTCCGCGGCGCGAGCTCCCCCGCCCGCTCTCCCGGGCGAGACCATACTCTGGGCAGGAGGGGGAACAGCCCAGCGTCTGGAAGATTCTTCCATCCGAGTGAGGTCACCTGCATTGACGCCGGGGGCAGTACGTGGAGCCGTGAAGATCCATAGTGCCGCCCCGACCCCCCAAGATCGCCCAGGACAGTCCTCACCTGGAGGCCTACACTAGCAGGAGTAGGTCCGGACCGAAACGCCGTCTGCCCGGGAGCTCCCAGAAGTCTGGCCTAAAGGGAGAGCGAGCATTGGTTTGGTCTGGTGCGCACGCGCGTGTCCCCCCCACCCCCCCTCCCACACACGGTAGGGTTTCTCTGATCCTCAACCCCAAGCGTCCTCTCTTCGATTTCCCTTCCTGCGATGACAACGAACACCCGGCTCCACGCCGGTTTCCCTCCCCTTCCCGCAGCTGCGGATTCATCTAAGGTGCCCCAGGTGACTGTGGGCGGACTCATTTCCCACTTCGGAGAGGGGTGGGGGTTAATCCACTCCACACCCGGAGGGGGGAATTAGACTGAGCAAGCCATTCGTCACGCGTCAGGGAGAAAAGGACTAGGCCATTTCACAGAACCTGGAGGGAGGCTTCTGGAATGTAGGGTTGGTCCTTTTCCCACCCCGAGCAAGGGGAAGGGAGGAGGGGCAGTCGCCCTGGGGAGCCGCCCACCTTCGGGCTGCAGCTTGCGGAGAGGAAGCCCGGGGGATCCCAGGGCCCCCGCTGCGGCCGAACGAAAGTTGGGGGGTAACATCTCAGCTGAGTCGGGGGTTACGCCTCGGAGGTCCTTCTCTCGAAACATCTTCCTCCAGGACGGGGAGCGGCTGAAGGACTTGGCGCTATCCTAGGTATAGGGGCCGGGCCGGCGATGAGCAACGCGGACCGGTTCAGTCCCTTCTTTTGACTCCGCCCCGCTCGGGTTGCACCTCTCCCTTAGCCCCGCCCCTGCCCTAGCCCCGCCTCCAGCCGCCTCCGGCTGGTGCGGTCAAGCCCCATCCTTCAGCTCAGGCCCCGCAGGTGTCGCTAGCTGCGCCCACCTCGTCCAGCCTCCTGTCGGTGCCCAAGGAGATGAGGTTGCTGAACTCCTTCTCCAGGAGCTGCCGGGCCTGGGGACGAGAGATGGAAGAAGGGTGGCAGCGTGCAGTCTGCGAGGTGGGGGGTGCCCCATGTGCCCCGGGCCGAGCGGCCGCTCACCTGCGCATTCTGTGTGGGGATCTGCAGGAGCAAGGCCAGGTCGGAGTAGTCGAAGGTCTCGTCCAGGGCGAGCAGCGCCCCGTGCACCCCACTCTCCGTGAGGTTCGTGGCGAATTCCTTCAGTCCCAGCCCGGACACCCAACCCATGACCCGCTCGTTGGACCACACCATCACGTCTGGGACAGAAGGGGCTCTCAGTGGCCGGCCGGTCCAATTTAAGCCCCAGGTCTCCTCCATTTCCCTTTTCCGGACCCCCGCCCCCTACTCTGGCCCCGCCCCTCCCCCTCCCTTAATCACACCTCCTCCCCACCTGCCCTAAACTCCTCCACCTGGCCTGGGGAGTGGGGGGGAGGAGACTCCTATGCTTCTACTCACCCCGGATCTGGGTCTGACTCTCTTCCCGCCTCCGCTCCAAGTCCTTCCGGTCATAATTGAGCCGTTTCAGGCACATGATCCCATAATGCAGACTCACCCTGGGCAGTAGGGAAAGCGGGGTCACAGAGGAGCCTTCACAACTCCTGCGGCGGCGGCTGCTTCCCTCCCCACTGGCTGTGGTCTTCTGGGAAAGGTTGGGGAGTTGTTCTACTGGGTCAGTTTTGGGATCGCTGACCCTCCCAGACTTGGGGTATTTCCAACAGGCAGTTCCTACTGGATAACCTGGACAGGATGTGGGGTCAACGAGCCAAGCTGTCTGAGGACGTGAACTTTTCCTAGCAGGCCGCCTTATTGGCGGAAAGGACACAGAACTCGGGATTTCCTGAGAATCCGGGTGAAAGGGCCACAGATAGTTCCCGTCACCAGTCCCACCGGCCAACGACTCTCTAGGAGCGAGGCCTCCCCTCGGACTGTCCCCTTTGGCCAGGCAGCCCCCACCTGTGGAAGCTGTCCACCATCTTGAGCTGGCCCCGGAGCTCCTTCTTGTTAAGATGATCTAACATGCGGGCGTCCACCAGCGACTCCATGAAGTAGCTGCGGTACTGGGGCAGCCCCAGGCTGGGCAGCCAGTCGTTCCCCACCCACTCGTGGTTCATGTCACCATATGCCAGGATCTGGGGCCATGGGCAGGTGGGGGGAGGGGTCAGGCCCTCTGACCCCTTCCCATGTCCGTAGGAGGGTGCGCTCCAACCCCCTGACCCAAGGTCGTTCTTTCTCCACCCCACCTTAGGGACATCGGTCAACCTCTGCTCAGGACGATGGACCCATCCAGTGGTCTCCTACACCTTCCTAATAACAGAGCAGACCCTTGTCTCCTGGGAGTGTGGGCCCGGGACCCACAGGATCACCATCACCTGCGCACCTGCCGGCACTGCAGCATCTCAGACCCTCCCCCTGCTGGGAAGCAGAAGCTGCTCGCCCACCAGAGCCTCAGGCTACCGGAGCGGTCAGGGGGGAGAAGTACTAGTCCCAGCTCCGAACAATGCATCAGCCCAACATCACTCTCCCCCAGTCGGGACAACCGATTCTTTCAATGTAGCTGTCCCCACAACACACGATAATGGATCCATCCATCACTCTTGCACTGTCCAAAAATACCAGTCTCATGCTATAGCTATCCCAGGACAGTATTCTGGATTGGCCCAAAGTCCTTCACTCCGTTTAGCGCAAGGAAGCAATCAACACCTTCCCCCACCACCCCCCGCGCTCCCCCGCCCCACTGGAAAGGAAGACCCAGGTCCAACCTAGCTCGGCTACCTCAGGGGAGTTCATGCCTCTCCTTTCTTGAGAACAAAGTGTAGCTCTTCCTTCCCCGCCAACTTCTCAGCCTGACCTGCGCGGACCCTCCCCAAGATGCTTCCCCCCCCTTTGCCTCAGGACACTGGAACAGCCCCACTCCCCCTCGATCAGAGAGAAAAGGTCTCCCCTAGTTACAGCACTGGAACAGCCCCTGGTGCCCCGCAACCCACGATAATGGAATGGTCCGAGCCCCACGCTAACGATGGACTAGTCCAGGCTTCTCCACCGACCCCCACCAAGCCACAGTGAGACAGTCCAGAGCCCAGCTCCACGCAGCGGCCCCCCCGCGGTGATGATGGAACGCTCCGGCGAGAGGGCGGGGCTTGGGGAAAGAGGGGCACGCATGCAGCATGCACAGCCTGTTCATGCGTCCACGTCCCACCCCGCGCCCCCTACCTGCTCCCAGCTGATCTCCTTGGTCTCCTGACCCGTTAGTAGGAAGAGGGGAGAGAAGGGGTGGGTTAAGGGGCCGGCGGAGGGCGGGAGGAACGAACAGACTGACGAACGGAGGGAGATTCACCCCCCGCCCCACTCCTCCCCAGGAGAGTCAATGCCACCCCCAAGGCCACCGGCAGGGGTCACTCACAGGCTTGGTCGTGGCCGTCAGGGACTCCATCTCCTCGTGTGTCATCCACACGTTTCCTGTGGACTGAGGGGCGAGGGTTGTTATGGGGATTGAGAGGCGGCTTCTGGGTGGGGGAGAGATGTTCCTAGAGGCCCAGACCAGGTCCGCTTACATACATTCTGCTTTCTGCCTCAGAAAGGCCCGTCACTGCTGTGGGCCAGGCAGTGAAAGAGAAAGGGAATGGTCATTTATTGAGCACCTGCTGTGTACCAGGCAAAAGAACATGGGCTTTGAGGTCTGGCCAGTTCAGGTTTGAATTGAGGGCCTGCCCGGGTGTTTTGCTGTGTGGCCCTGGGCACATCACCTCTTTGACCTCTCGCAGGTGTGTGTAAAGTGACTTTCAGAACGAGGAGGCAGATACAGCAGTGGGGTGGGACAAAAGTTTGGAGGGTGGTAAAGGGGCTGTGTATTAGCATTTACTGAGCACCTGCCCCCAACAGCCCCATGAGTTCGGATTTCACACATGGATTCAGACGCCTCTGTAGCTCCTCATGGGAGCCAGGCATGGTTGTAGGGTCTGGGACACAGGCGGGGAAATTTGAAAATGGACTGAAAAGATGAAACTGACAATAATGGTCACGTTCTTAGGTATAAGGGCGCGGTGGCTGCGGGGGAGAACATTCTTACTGCTGGAAGATGACCCGATGAAGTAATTTTTGCGGGCTAACCGGTAATGGTGTCCACAAATTACACTGGAGGGTCTCAGATACACACATGCGCGCACGCAAACAGCAACTAGGGCAAGGAGTTAACAATTGCCGGATTGGGCATGACACGCAGAAGTTTGGGCACGGAACAAAAGGATAAACTATTAGAAGGCCATAAACACTAGGGGGGAAAATTCGGTGTTAAGGTACTGGGGTGATGGGGCAAGTGACTAGTTTAATCATTGAGTTAGGGAGGCTTCCTGAAGGCGGTGACATTTGAGCTGAGACCTCGAGGATGGGGGTGGGGGCGCTCATTAAGGACTTTGTAAGGAATCATATGATTTTGGATTTCTCCCCCAGATGGGGATGGAGTCCTGTCTGTGTAAGACAGACCGAGGTAGAGGGGAGGCAGGGAGACCTGAGAAGGGGCCACCGCCCCGCAAAGATAATCCAATCCCGCTGAGACACAAGGGGGTGAGGGTCTGAGAGACAGGGCCAAAGTGCCGGAGCCCAGGATTGGCTGGTCTGAGGGCAAGAGGCGGGGCCCCGAGGCGGCAAGGGGTGGGATTGGCCCGCGGACGCTCACCGTGCGGGAGGAGGCAGGCGCTGAGGGCGAGGTGAGGGAGACCATCTCTTGGATGGCCAGGCGCAGCTTGAGCCGGTGCAGCGGGTTGCTGATGCCGATCTCCCGCTGGATCTCCGTGTCCGACAGGTTGGCCATGATGGCCCCGCTCTTGACGTTGGCCCGGCAGGCGGCCACATACCATGCAGGCATGCCTACCCACAGCTGGACAGAAGGAGTGCGGGAGGCGGGGAGAGGGATGGAAGAGACACACACCGAGAGACAAAGACAATATGGGGCGGGGGGGGGGGGGGAGGACACCAGAGAGACAGGAAAGATACAGAAAGCAAAGGAGAGAGGGAGATGGGAGAGGCGGGAAAGTGGGCAGTGAGAAGCGATGGAGATGGGGCAAGGCAAACAAGAAGAGAGGGAGTCAAAGGGAGACACGGGGAATGGGGGGGTGAGGCGGGGGAGTCGGAGGGTAACGCCAGAGTCACCGTCACCGGATGGGGGTGGGGAAAGAAGGGAAAGAGGGATGGGGAGGGAAGGGAGCGAAGACATTGGGAGAGACACGCAGAAAGACGCAGAGACGTGGGAAGAAATGCGGGGAAGGACAGTAACACAGAGATGGGGAGACAGGCCCAGAGAATCCCATACAGTGAGAGAGAGATGTGGGGAGACAAAAACAGAGAAAGCCAACAGGACAGCAGGACCGAGTGGGGCACGGACAAAGGCGCAGGGGGAGGGGGACAAGGAGGAAGAAGGTGTTCAGATCAACAGGAAGGCTGACCTCTCTCAGGGCTTCATCCCCCTGCACCCACCCGCCCTGGGCCAGGAGGAGGATGCTGGGTGGCCCGTGGTGACTCTGAGTGGCAGGGCTGTCACAGGAGTTGGGGATCAAGAGTCGGGGTATTTCTGGGTCCCAGTACCTCCAGCCAGGAGACCACGGTGGGCCCATCCCAAGCAGCAAAGGGCAGGCCCTGGCGGCAGGCCTCTTCCAGAAGTTCGTGCCTGGGGACAGAGGCCTAGTAGGGTAGGAGCTCTCAGGGACAGAGACCGCCCCCCCCCAGCTGTCCTGGATGGGGCCCTTCCCCACAAACCCCCTCCAAAGCACAGTTCTATCTCTCATTGGGATGCTTCATGAATTTGCCTGGCATCCTGGTGCAGAGACCATGCTAATCTCTGGATCGTTCCACTGTTAGTACAGCGGCTGCCAAACTGAGCTCCCAAAGCACTTTTTATGAAAGGTAGAAAACTTGGAAGGTTTATAGGGCAAAAAAAAAAAAAAAAAAAAAAGTGACTCTCTATAAGTGGCCTCCCCTAACCCCCAGCCCACCCTACACACACACACTCACTTCCTCTTGTTCCGTCGGTCTTTGTCCCCTGGGCCCGTCAGCTTGGCTAACCCCAGAGGGTCTGTGGCCAGTGTCTCGTCCGAGGGTGTTGCTGCTGAAAGCAGAGAGAGACCAGAGTTTGGAGAGTCTCAAGTAGGAAAGAGACTCTCTGAGGTCAGGGGTGCTGAGAAGGAGGCCAGTGAAGCAGAGGTCCCCGGGCAGTGATAATGCCAAACAAGAAGTGATTCGACCTCCCGGGGCGGTGGGGGGTGGGGGGACTGGAGACCTGCCCCGCACAGGGCTGGGTTCACTGGGCTGGCCTTGGTAAGGGGGCAGAGGGATGCTGGTAACTGTTTCACCACTCTCTGCCTGGGGGGGAGGGAGGGAGGGCATATGCCCCGATTTGTGGTGTTCACCGATTTCCATGATGTAAAGAATCCCACCGATTTCAGGCTACTGATGTAAGGTCAGGCAAGCCCATAAAACTCCTGAAAATTAAACTCTTGGCTTTCACAAGCCAGTACAAGCAGGTTCCAGCACACCGTCTGCCCTGCCTTTCGGTGGGCCTCTCTCTTTCTCTATTTAAAAAAATAGGTAAATGCAATAATAAAATTCATTTAGCTCCCCACCTCCAGTCACCCAGGCAGGCCTCAGAGAGCCCTGTCCTTGTCCCTCTTCCTTCCCTTTACCTCTGCCGAGTCCTGACCCTTTCACATCCTATGAACTAACAAATGAATGAAGACTCTCAGATGAATGTCAAGTGAATTTGTGAAAAGGAAGAAGGAAGGAAGAGAAGAAGGAAAGAAGGGAGAGAGGAAAGGAGACAGGGTTGGCATCAGGGTCCTCACCCAGAGAAGAGCTGTCCCGGCCTGGGGGTCCCATTCGCCCCTTCTCCTTCTTGCCAAAGAGACGGCCTATGGATGACTTGATGCTCTTCTTCTTGGGGGCTTTGTGCAGGGAATCTGGGGTGCCCTCACTGGGTGAACAGGACAGAGTGAGGGCACACCCCCTCCGGGATGTCTCCTCCCCTGCCAAGTCCTTGCCCCTTCCCCCAACACACCCTCCCAAGCAAGCCCCTCCCTCATCCCATCCACTGTCCCTGCTGACCTTCCCCGCGAGGGCCCACCATCCTCCAGGGATCCCGCCTGCAGTGCCAAGGCCTGTGTCATTCTCTCAAGGCGGGCAGAACGGGGAGTGGGAGGTGGGGTGTCTCCTGGGATGGCTGGCCCCTCCCCTCGTGGAGCCCCAGCTTCCTCCTTGGGGACATGATTCTGCGGACAGAAAGGCAGAGAGGCTGAAATAAATTAGAGGAGTCATGCTGGGGGCTCTTCATTAGTTGGGATGTCTGCGAAGGGGTGTCCGGGATGCCCCTGGTTTGGGGTACCATTTCTTAAAGCAGCCTAGATCAGGTGGGGTGAGCTGCAGAAACATAAAGGCAATGAGTCGGCCTGGAGCTTGACCGGCCGGTTTTGAGGTATCCCAGCTTCTGGTGTCAGGAGTGGGATCTGCTCAGGCTCAAGGAAAGCTAATGAGTTACACATTCTGGAAGTCAGAAAACTGGGTGCAAGGCAATGAAATGGGACTAATATGTCCTATTCCTCCTCAAAGATCCATTCTGAGGATCTAATATTAGCTCTCAAATGTATGTTTAGTCACGGAAACCTTAAAAAAAAAAATGAAGAAATGTACTGCATAAAACAGGTAAAAGCAGGCCAGATCTGACTAAAGTACTAGTTAGGGTTCAGAAACCCCATGGCTCAGCCTCCCCACTACATCCTCTAAGTTGGATCTTGTAAGGAAAGTGAAGGCTGCTTTTGAGAAATCACTGGTGTGCGGGCTTTTTGCTGCTGTTGGTTGGGGAGCTTTGTCTCTGATCTCACCACCCCCGACCACCCCACCAAAATGAGACTTCAGAACACTCACGGCTTTGTCGGTGCCCTCACGGGCAGGGCTAGGTGGTGCCAGACGGGGCGTTGAGTGGCCAGAGCTGGGAGGGGAGGGGCTGGCAAGGGTAGAGGTAGTGAGGGAGGGGGGCAGTGAGCAGCTACTGCGGTAGCGGCCCAGGGAGTCAAGGCCAGAGCCAGACACCCGGCTCTCTAGCTCCTCTGCCCTTTGTTCTGTTGTCTCCTTCTCCTCTTGGATAAGCCTGAGGAGGAAAAGGGGGCAGACTGGGTGAGAGAACAGAAGCAAGCAATGGGGACAGAGGCAAGCAATTGGGGATTTCAAAAGGCCAGGAAGGCTTGGGGGTAGCGGGGAAAAGATTTCTGAGGAAAGCATAATGAGGTCAGAGGGTCTTGGGGCATTCATCATGGCCTTGTAGGTTCAAGGGCAGTCAAGGGGTCATGAGAGGCTCAGAAGGTCATGGAGGGATAAGGGACAACAGGAATATCAGGGTCTGCATCAAGGTTTCCATGATGATAACCACATGGTTCTATAAAATAAAAAAAACATCACTAAGGGGGGCGCCTGGGTGGCTCAGTGGGTTAAACCTCTGCCTTCGGCTCAGGTCATGATCTCAGGGTCCTAGGATCGAGCCCTGCATCGGGTTCTCTGCTCGGCAGGGAGCCTGTTTCCCTTCCTCTCTCTGCCTGCCTCTCTGCCTACTTGTGATCTCTCTGTCAAATAAATAAATAAAATCTTTTAAAAAAACACATGGGGCGCCTGGGTGGCTCAGTGGGTTAAAGCCTCTGCCTTCAGCTCAGGTCATGGTCTCAGGGTCCTGGGATCGAGCCCCGCATTGGCTCTCTGCTCAGTGGGGAGCCTGCTTCCTCCTCTCTCCCTGCCTGCCTCTCTGACTACTTGTGATCTCTGTCTATCAAATAAATAAATAAAATCTTTAAAAAAAACACACAACAAAAAACAAAACAAACAAACAACAAAAAAAAAATCACAAGGGAAAGAGGCCCAATTCTAAGGAGGAAAAAGAGAGCAATATCATAATAAGATCAGGGGAGATAAGGGAATCTGAGGTCAACCTAGGATCTGAGAAGTTCATGGAGTCATCAGAGTCAATGCCTCAACTCACAATGACTTTGGATGGAAAGTGGTGGTCACGTTGGCGTATTTGCAGGGGCCCATGGAGAGTGCATTGTTAGAGGACTGCCAAGTAGGGCAATTTCTGGGAAACCAGGGTAGACTTTATGTCTACCTGGGGATTCGTGATAAATCAAGGATTCTTGTTCTATTAAGTAAAAGTTCTTGGTATCTTGAATTGAGGTTCTTGAAGTGTTAGGGTGAGACTCTTGGTGTTTGAGTTTGGGGACCTTGTGTTGTGCTGAGATTACTGAGGCAGTGGGAGGCCCTGGCTACTAGTTGTGTGCAGCCATTGACATCAAGGGTGTGCTGAAGGATTCTTGCTGTACTGGCTTGCGAACCTGGGTATTCTGGGAATGCAGTCTTTGCTGTGCTGGGAAATTATGAATACTGGAGAGAGGACAGATAGACAGGAAGCACAGAGGAGGCTGCTGGGTATATCCTGAGGGATTCCTAGTTTCCAGAGGGAGTGTTGGGGTGGGGGAGTTCCTGAGGATAGTAAGAGAGGAGATGCGCTCAGGCTTTCAGAGGAGCTATGGGGTCAGCTAGGGCAGGGTGGAGGAGGACTAGGCCAGCGCTCACTTGATCTCCTTGTTGATGGCTTCCAGCTGCTCCTGAAGCATAATGGCGAGTGTCTGCACATCGGCCTGTCCGCTGGGGGAGAGCAGCTCAGCCCCAAACATCCCCTCAGCCTCCTCCTCATCTGAGCCATCCAGCTCCCCAGGGAATGGGGGTGGCATGGACCCCGCAGGGGCAGACCTCTCCCACTCCTGTCTCTGTGTGAGGACAGAAGGATGTCAGGTGTTGGGGCTTCCCTCACCTCTACTGACCTTGTCCACCCTCCATGACCTTGCCCGTGTCCCTTGACAAGGACTGGCCTCACCTTATGATCCAGCCCACACACTTTTCCCAGCCCAGCTTTGTCTCTTGACAAGTCCCTTTCCTTGACCAACTGCCCCAACCAGGATTCTACCTTGTCTCCTGATTCCACCATTTCCCTTTTCCATTGACTCGGGCCACTTTCTTTTTTCATCCTGCATCCCCATTCTAGGATTCTATACCGTGCCCATCCCACACTCACCGCCCCTCTCCCCACCTCATCATTCCGCTAAGGTTCTCACCAGGTAGCAGGATATCCACGTGGAGACATCGGGCAAGTGGAGAGGATGGAGTTGCAGGAGAAAAAAAACAACGTGGGTCCAGGAAACCCTGCTTCTCAGCCCAGCCCCCTTCCAGAGCCCTGCCTATTAGACTCTCTTTCCTACTGTTGCCCACCCACCCCCTATTCAGTCTGGGCCCCAAAAGTGGCTGCTGACCTTGGAGGGCTCATCCTTGACCCCTGACCAGCGGCTCCTCTTGCCTGCCCGGCCACTGCCAGCCCCATAGGGGTCCAGGTGGGCACCAGAAGGTAGTGTGGGTGCCTGGGAGTAACGGAGCTCCAGGGCACTGCCAGGGAGAGACCTGTGGGTATGAAGAGAGACCAAGGGGTCAGGAAAAGGGCAGAGAGGTCAGGCATCATGGGAAAAGCTCTGGGGTCAGAGGACTGGGAGAGGGATCTGAAGTCAGAGGGCAGAGGCCATGAAATCAGGTGTCAAATATAACAGGAGTCAGTGAAAGCCATGGGAGGAGAGGGAGTGGGGGTGGGGAAGACCTGGAGATCAGAAAGGAAGAGCTTGGCCAAGGGGGCTCCTATGGGCAGGGGTGAGGCAGAAGGACTAGTGTCACCTGGAGTAGGAGGATGGTGGCCTCCCCCGAAGCTGGTCGATCTCCATCTGCATCCGCTCCATCTCTGCCAAGAGCTGCTCCTGGTGGCAGGAAATTGAAGGTATCAGGTCAGAATCCACCCCATCCCTGAAGAATTGCCCCTCCCAGCCTGGCTGGTGCCAACACCCCCCCAACCCCGCCAGCAATGTCTGCTCCATGTCCGCGGTCCTAGGCGCCCATATGCTCTCCTCCAGAGCCCTCCTTACCTTGTTGAGCAGGAGTTCATCCTGAAGCTTCTTCATGTTGGCTATCTCCTCACTCAGTGAATTCTGTGGAGGACAGTGGGGGGCAGTGAGGGGCTGGAGCCTGGAAGGGGCATGACCTGGGGCTTTAAGAGTCCAGAGACTGGTGGAAGGTGATCCCAGGGGAATGAGGTGGGCATAAGTGGTGAGCTGGAGGGCACGGGGCTTATGGGGCCAAAGATGCATCTGGGGAGGGGAATGCCTGGGAGCCCTAGAATCCAGCATCCTGTGTAATAAAGATTCAAAGTCTGAGGGTCCATGGGTGCCTGGCTGGCTCAGTCCCTTGAGCGTCCGACTCTTGGTTTCAGCTGGGGTCATGATCTCAGGATCCTGAAATCAACCTCCCCTCCATTCTCTCCCTCTTCCTCCCCCACTGCCCCCGCCCCCTGCTCCCGCTCTCTAAAATAAATAAATAATCTTCAAAGTGTGAGGGTCCAAAGGGTCAGAGGCTTGGGGAAAAGCCAAGAACTCAGGGGGGTAGGTGCACCCAGCTGGTGGGGTGTTTAGACCAGGTACAGACCCGAGAAGTCTGTTGAATTCAAATTCCGGATGCCCAGATTTGACATTTCAGCTAAGGGTTTGGGGAACGGTCTGGGGCCCCGGGATGGTGGCAGGAGGCTGTCTAGGATTGCAGGTTACTGAAGTCCCGGGCACACCTTCTCCTCGAGAGCCCCCATGCGCTCCTTGAGGTGCAGCTGTAACCGTTCGTTGGACTCGCTCAGCAATTTGTCTACCGTCTCTGACAGCCGCTTATTGTGGTCATCGTTCATCTTCTCCCGTTGCCGTGCCTGCCCCAAGGACAGCAAGACAGGGACACTCTAGCCCACCAGGCCCGGAGTCCCGCCCCCAACTCCACCCCCTCATCTAAGCTCCAGGCACAGCTTCAAAGCCCCAGCCCCTCTGCAGTCGTCCGCCCCCTCACCCGCTGCAGCTCCTGGTTCTTCTCCTCCAACTGGGCCTCCAGCTGCCGAAGCCGCTCCTCAAAATTCCCGTGACGTTCCTCAGCCTAGTGGACAGGAAGCCAGGGCCTCTGACTTTGCCCCACTAGGACCCCGGCAGGCTCAGGCCCCGCCTCTTCCAAGGCTGGGGGCCAGGCTCCGTCCCCCAAGCCCCAGGCTCCTCCCCTGAGAGACTCCAGACCCGCAGTAGGATCCGCACCTTGCCCCTTCCTCGGGGGTCTGTTCTGTCCCTTTTGTGTTCCAGGCCATCCTGTCAGTCAGGACTAGAGAACCCCCAACCCATCACAAACCTTCAGGTTCTGCCCCCGTTCCAAGTTCCCTCCCGTTCCTAGACCCCCGGCCCCGCCCGTTTCCCCAGAATCCATGAGGCAAGTCTCCTACCCCTCCAAACCGAAGGCCCGGGCTCATCCCTCTACCCCACAGCCCCGCCCTCCCGCCGCACGCCTCTCCTCACTTTGTTGAGCGCCGCCACGCGCTGGGCCAGCTGGGCCTCTATCTCCGGCAACGTCTCCGCCTTCTGCAGTGTCTGCTGCAGCTTCTGCTTGGCGTCGTCCAACCACTCCGCCAGCTGACGGCTCTTCTCCTCACTCTGAGGGAGGGCAGATATGGGGGTGGGGGGTGAAGGGGGAAGGACAGGAAGCAGGTCGCAAAGGCCGCGGCCTCGCCCCCATGCCCCCTCCCTGGCCGTGCCCCCACCTGCCGGTACAGCGACTCCTTGCTGGCCAACTCGTTCTCCAGCTTGTCATTGGCATCGTGCAGAGACGTGGCCTCTCGCTGGGCACTCAGGTAGCGCTTCTCCAGGGTGGTGATCCGCTCCTCCATATCCTCCCGCTGCGCAAGCGCCTGCAGAAGCCGCAGAAGGTCACGTGGACCACAGCTCCCAGCAAGCCCCGGGGTTGGGGGGGGGTAATGTAGGCTTAGAACCCCAGACTAGGCACCCCAGGGTATCCTGGGAAATGAAGTCTCCCGCTATCTGGGCGTCAGAATGGCAGAAGTACACCTTCCAAGAACTGGGATAGCCAACCTTAAGGACCCCGACCACCCAAGAGTTCAACGGTGGTACCACACCTCCCACGAGCGTCTAGGGTGTACTGTCTTAGACCCTCCCCATATGGATGACCTGAAGCCCATGGGATCGGAAATCTCCAGTCTCCTTGGCCCACTCCCCTCAAAAATCCAGGCCTTAGGGGCGCCTGGCTGGCTCAGTCAATAGAGCCCTGTGACTCTCGATCTTGGGGTGCTGAGTTCAAGCCCCACCTTAGCAGTAGAGTTTACTTCAAAATAATAATAAACTGGGGCGCCTGGGTGGCTCAGTGGGTTAAAGCCTCTGCCTTCAGCTCAGGTCATGATCCCAGGGTCCTGGGATCAGGCCCCACATCAGGCTCTCTGCTCCGCGGGGAGCCTGCTTCCTCCTCTCTCTCTGCCTGCCTCGCTGCCTACTAGTGATCTCTGTCAAATAAAACAAATAAAATCTTTAAAAAATAATAATAATAATAATAAACTACCTTTTAAAAAAATTTTAGTTATATTCAACTGATGAATCACTAAATTCTACCTCTTAAGCTAATAAGAAAGAAAGAAACATATAAATAAATAAATAAATAAATAAATAAATAAATAAATAAATCCAGGCCAGATTTTTCAGCAACTTCTAGCACAGCCCAGCTTTAGAATTACAGAGCAAGTGTCCTAGGGTCTCATGAAAAACAAAAGTCCCGGGACACCTGGGTGGCTCAGTTGGTTGGACGACTGCCTTCGGCTCAGGTCATGATCCCAGAGTCCTGGGATCGAGTCCCGCATCAGGCTCCCAGCTCCATGGGGAGTCTGCTTCTCCCTCTGACCTTCTCCTCACTCATGCTCTCTCTCACTGTCTCTCTCTCAAATAAATAAATAAAATCTTTAAAAAAAAAAAAAAAAAAAAGTCCCCTCCACGTGGGAGGAAACATTTCCCAAGAGGCCCATGTTAGCACAGGCTCAGAAAAACCCAAGTCAGGACTCCAGGGTCTCATGGAAGATGGACTTCTATCTGGGAGCCCCAACAGGACGATCCAGGCTTAAAATCTGAAGTTGAAAAACAAAGTGCTCGCTCTTCTTTCTCATCCACCGACTTCCAGAATCCATACCCTACATTTCCCAGCAGTCCCAGGGACACAGGAGTTAGGATCAAGGGGCCTAAGACACGATGGGGTGAAACGCAGACAGAGGAGTTCAACTTAGAAGCACAAGAGTGGGGTGCCTGGGTGGCTCAGTCAGTTAAGTGTCTGCTTTGGGCTCAGGCCGTGATCCCAGGGGTTGTGGGATTGCCCTTCCCCCAGACCCCTCCCTGTTCATACTCTCTTTCTCAAATAAATAAATAAAATCTTATTAAAAAAAAAAAAGATTGTATGGAGGCGCCTGTGTGGCTCAGTCAGTTGGGCGTCTGCCTTCAGCTTGGGTCATGATCTCAGGGTCCTGGGATGGAGCCCTGCATGGGGCTCTCTGCTCAGCGGGGAGTCTGCTTCTCCCTCTCCCTCTGCCTGCCACTCTGCCTACTTGTGCTCTCTCTCGCTCTGTCAAATAAATAAATAAAATCTTTAAAAATAAATAAATAAATAAATATTGTATGTATTTATTCGAGATAGAGCGAGAGAGCACGAGCAGGGGAAGGAGCAGAGGGAGAGGGAGAGAAGCAGGCTCTCCACTGAGCAGGGAGTCTGATATGGGACTGAATCCCAGGACCTGAGATCATGACCTGAGCCGAAGGCAGACGCTTCACTGCTGAGCCACCCAGGTGCCCAATAAATAAAATCTTAAAAGCAAAACAAAACAAAACAAAAAGACAAAAAAAAAAAAAAAAAAAAACCTTGCAAAAGAATTTCCCAATGATAACCTATCTCGGACCAGTTATTGAATGCCTACCATGTAGGTTTCATGTGCCAACCCCCTGGCAAGGGTCATAAATCCCATTCTACCGGTGAGCAAACTGAGGCTCAGAGAGGAGGAGAGTCCACACAGCTTGTGGACCGATTCCAGGTTCCACCATTCATGAGCTCTGTGACTCTGGGCAAAGGGGGACGGGGAGGGTTAGGGGGAGGGAGGGACAGAGGGCAGCCCACCAGGGGCTCCGGCCTCACCTCCTTGAGGTCGCGCTGGAGCTTGGCGTTAGCTTCCTCGGCCTTACCCAGCTCGCGGTGGGCGGTGCCCAGCTCCTCCTCCAGCTGGCTCATCTGGCGGCACAACACCGCCAGGCGCTCTCGCAGCTGGCACACCTCCGCACGCTGCCGCTCCAGGGCCTCCTCCAGCTCTGCGGTCCGCCGGTTCGAATCCCCGCCAGGACCAAGGCCATTGGCCAGGGGCTGGAGTGGAAACAGTGAGAGAAGAAGGAACAGAACCCAGATTGGGAACACAGAGATATAGAGAGAATACGAGGATAAAGTTGATGCAGGGGATGGGGGGGTAGTCAAAGGTCAGTCTAGAGGTAGCAGAAGTTAGCTAGGTGACCTGAATCAGAGGTCAAAGACCAGTAAGGGTCTTATGACTTCAGGTGTCATAGAGCCAGTGAGGATCACACCAAACATTAAAAAGACAATCACAAGGGGCACCTGGGTGGCTCAGTGGGTTAAAGCCTCTGCCTTCGGCTCAGGTCATGGTCCCAGTGTCCTGGGATCGAGCCCCAAATCAGGCTCTCTGCTCAGCAGGGAGCCTGCTTCCACCTCTCTCTCTATCTGTCTGCCTCTCTGCCTACTTGTGATCTCTGTCTGTCAAATAAATAAAATCTTAAAAAAAAAAAAAGACAATCACAAAATCAGAGGGCTGAGTGGAGGTCACAGGGATGGGGATCCTTGAAGAGCCAGGGGAGCGAAGGACTACCGCCTCTCACCTGCCCATCCCCATCTTTGCCGGGCTCCTCCAGCCCCGACCGGCGCCTAGACAGCTGCTCTCGAAGGCTCAGGGTCTGGGAACAGGAAACGGAGATCAGGACGAAGGGAGTCCTAGAGCCAGCAGCTCTACTTCCCACTGGCACTGGTCCTGCTGGAGCCACCCCATCCCACAGTCCGTCTTTAAACCCTGTGCCTTCATTATATATCTCCTTAGCTGCTCAGCCTGAAGAAGTCCACTGTTACTCTTCCCCCTAGCCTCCTTGTGGCGCTGTCCTCTATATCCCTAATTTTCCCCATCCAACTATTTCCTTCATAATCCGTTCTTTCCCTTAGCCCCAACCCACTCAATCAGCTCCACCCCATTGGTAGCTCCCTTAGTCCCTCCTCCTCCTTGGCCACGCCCACACCTCCTGATTGCTCAGCTCCAACTCCTCCTCTAGCACCGCCACCCGCTCCAGCGCCATCCGCAGTCGCTCCCGGACCTGGGGATGAGGGCAGGACAGAGTGAAATGGGGATCAGACACATTTGACTCAGACATTTGACTGTGAGGCCGAACACCCCTGGGACGGCCTGATAGGGCAACATTAGCATTCCTCTACCTATAATGGTTGTGCAGCTCCAACCAGTTACCAAGGCAGCCCCACCCACCGGTAGCCCCCACTGAAATTCAGTTTTCAAGCAGTCGGGTCCCATTCTGAGTCGCCCGTCCCAATCGATCTCAGTTAAAATTCTTCCCACTTAGGATATCCCCAATCAATCACAGCTGGAATCTCTCCTATCCAGGACAGCCCCAGCCGACCATGGGCTTAAGTTCTGCATCCAGGCTCTTCCGATTCTCATACCTTCTCATCCAGGGCCTTGTGGTGCTCGAAGAGGGATTTTAGAGCCTTGAGCACCTCCACCTCGGAAGAGACCCCACCCGGGGACTGGGCCTGGCGCTTTACCACGGTCATGCGCAGTGACCTCTCGTGCCTGGACACCAGGCATTCCAGATGTTCAAGGAGAAGCTACAGGGTTAGGTCACCGGGCCAAGGAAAAAAGGCAAGGGAAGAGAGGCAGGTTCGAGGATAAGAGTAGTCCAGCCAGATGGGGCAGACACACGGAGTAAGAGGGGAGCCAAGCAAAGAGGTAAGGAGAGCAGTCAGGATAAAAGAGGGATATGAGAGGTAGGGGTATGGTCCAGGAAGGAGTGGTGCAGGAAAAGAACAATTATGGAGGTAAGGGAGGAGATGTGAGGGAAGGAGGGACCAGAGGAGACCAGCCAGGAAGTCGGAGTAGGGAGAAGACAGGAAGGTAAGATGGGTAAAAAAAAGACGGGTTAGGCAGCAACACCTTTGTGGCCCCGCCCACCCCATTTGGGCCCCGCCCCCACACCCCTCACCCGCGTGTTGTTGCGCTCCGCCTTCAGCTCTGCAATCTCTTCCTCCCGCTCCAGCAGCTGCTCCCGACATAAGTTCAGTTCTTTCGTCAGAGCCGCAAACTCCTGTCCAGATGTGGGTAGGATCGGGACAATTAGATCAATCCTTTCCCCATATCCCTCATTACACGGGCCTGGAAATGTGAAGGCCCCGCCCCTCCCTGCTAAATCCCGCCCCTTCCAGCGGCTCAGGCCACGCCCATCACCGGCAAGGCCCCCCCCATGTACTCCTCCCTTCCATGCACCAAGTCCCGCCCCTTCCGGACCGCCCCCTCCGCGCCTTCTGTGGTCGAGGTCCCGCCTCCCGCAGGCCCCGCCCCGGTCCCGCCCAGACCTGGGGCAGAGCGATGCTGAGCTGGCGCTGCAGAGAGTCCTTCTCATGGCCCAGCTCGCGCAGTCGCAACTGCGCCGTAGCCAGCCCGTCCTGCGCCTCGCGGAGCGTCTCCAGCAGGCGCTCGCGCTCCGTTAGCATCGTGACCATAAGGCGCTCCAGCTCGCCGCCCGCCTCGTCCGGGCCCAGGGCCGAGCCCCGCCGGCCATCCTCGCTGATGGTGGGCATCACCTCGCACATCATGGCGGCGGTGCTGGCCTGCGGGAGTGGGGAGGGAGCAGGGAACAGAGACCGGCCTTGTCGAGGCACTGGCAGAGAAACTGAGGCACGGCCACTGGGATACTCCATAGTGGAAACTGAGGTGGGGCAACCCAGGCATTGTATAGAAGAAACTGGGGTCCATCCGTTCTGACCATGGCGCAAGATAAACTGAAACCCATTGCTCTCAGGCAATCAGGCCCAGCTACGTGGGTGAGAGAATCTGGGGAAACCGAGGTCATACTCCATCAGGCACTGGCAGCAAATCTAAGACCGCTCTCGTCAGAGAAGCCAAAGCCAGGTGACCCATTGCCTCAGTCAATGTGGGAAAATCAGTCCACCTGTTCTGACCCTACTGGGAATACCCATGAGCCCACTGCGTGAGTGAGAAGACAAGCCCAGCTGAGAACCATGCCTTCAGGAGGTCAAAGAACTGGGGCCACAGAATTAGGTCAGTGGTACTAGTACAGGGTCACAGGGATGGCCCTCACCTATCCAGCCCAACTCCTGCCGCCAATTTCCCAGATATCGGGACCCCAGCTCCAGATCTCTAAAAAAAAATTCTTTCTCCTAGAAAGAATCTAAAAAACACTCCACTTGCTAGCCATCTCCCACAACCCAGGAGTCCAAGATCCAGCTCCCTCCTACCTCAAGTCACAGGAGGCTAGGTCCCCAACTCCCTTCTCTCCCCTAGACCCTGGAGTCCAAGCCTCCAGCCGCCTCTTCCCCAATCCTGGGGGTCAGACAGGGACACAAGAATCCGAGCTTTCCACCTCCATCCTCAGACCCAGAAATCCCGGCCTGCAGACCACTCCTCTGCCCCTACCCCCCGCCCAGAACCCAGGCGTCCAGGCCCCCAGGCCCCAGGAATCTGCCTGTATTAGCCGTGGGCGGAGATGAAGGGAGGTCTCCTGAGCTGCTCCCTCTACACACATCAGGTCAGACGGGTCCAGCTTGCCTGTTCGAAAGCAGGAGGGACTTTCACTCCATTCCCTCCTTTCTTTCTCTCCCTCCAGGCAGCGGCATAACCGGTTCTGACAGTGGATAGTTCCCAGCCCCACCCAGCATGCAGACTGTGTCCAAAACCTGGAACTGGGGTCTTGGAGTTCATTGAGAAGAGGAGGGGATGGAGGGCCCTGGAAACTGGGAGTGAAGGCAGCTAGATGCCTGTAGCCTTGGATCTTTGAAGAGGTGCCCCTAGGAATCTAGACACCAGTATGTCAGCACTTAGAGGCCAGATTTAAGACAATATTTATAAGGAGACAAGTCAAACCAAATGGTATCTAAACCCAGAACCTACTCGAGAGGTGCAACACAGGCTGTTTCCGAGAAGCCACTCTAGAACTTCCAATTCACTGAGAAGGAATAGAACTTAGCAAGGCTGGGTGTAGGATCTAGAAGGCCATTGGCATGAAGACAGTACAGAGTGCAGAAAGGACATATGTATCCACATGTACAGTGTGCTTGGGGTAATTCCTTACATAGGGCCAAGTAGAGGGGCATAGTCTAGAACCCAGGTCTGGAACCCGAACCAGTCAAAAGCAATCCAATAAATTAAAGAGTGGTCTGGGTCACCGAAGAACCCCAAACACAGAGGGGAGCATAATGATACCTAAAAACACACCTAATGCGATGTATGACGAACCTAGTCAGGAGACATCTAGAACTCAGAACCCATCAGGGAGGCAGGTGTAACAAAGAATATAGCAGGGGTCACACTCTCGGTGTTATCATGTGTCTAGATGACAGACAGAGGTGGAAGATAGACTCTAGAATTCAGAATATGCCCTGGGCATGGGGGAAAAAACCCTAGAAAGTCGCAAGGAGTTTGCCCGGAACTTACAAGTGCTTGGGGGAAGATTCAGAAGCATGCTGGGAATTGAGAATTTACTGGCATAAGGACTGAGCTGGCAAAGGAAAGGGGGAGAGATGTTCTGGAAATGAGGACATTTCTAGCTGAAGACTCCAAAAGAGGAGATGAGCCTAGAGCATGCTTAGAATGCTAAAGTGGCAGATGGAGGAGGAAGCCCACAGTCCTCCAGGAGATAAGTTCTAAACGAAGGTCACGTTAGGGAAAAGATGGACAGAAAAGGTCGGAATGGATGAGCCTAGCACCGAGTACCTGAAAAGGGAAGATGTACAACATTTCAGTGAGAATCCTTTAGATTTAAGACAGTAGATGTGGATGGAACCTAAAATAGGAAAGTGCATTTTAAACCTGATAGCACAATGTGGAGAAAGGCTAGAGCATATAATTGGAACACACATATTCTAGAATGGAGACTGCCCCTGGGAGGAGAACGGAATCTAGAACAATGCCAAGGATGTGGCTGGAACCTAGAACACACCTAAAATAGAATTTTAGCAGAGAATAAGCAAGTACTGGTTTCTAAAAATTCAGAACACATGTGAAGAGAAGGTGGGATCAGAATTTGGTTTGGGGACATTATCAAGACATTTGAATTCCCCTGGGGAAATGCATGCCTAGAATTTAGCATCTAACCTAGAATTGAGAACATACCGTGGGCAAAAACAGAAGATATTGACTGAGAGCATTCTAAGATTTAGAAAGAACCTAGAACATTGCAAGGGCACAGTTTAACTGAAAATACAGAAGACAATAGGTAGGTTCTGAGTCATCTAATGAACCTAGGTCACAGAACACATCTAGAGGAAAGCGTGTATGTTTGGTTCATCAGCCTGAGAAGGTATACACAGAGGATGGGACATCATGACACAAATATCATGGTAGGGTGCTCGAAACATCTCAAGAAGAGAGAATATCTGGGAATAGAGAAGACAAAGCCCAGGGAGCACAGTGCCTGATATGATATGGGGATGAGGCAGGGATTTGTTAAGGACACTAAAGTTGTCAAGTTGATGGGGGACCTGGTTCCCTAAGAGTAAGAGCTAATGGGCTGATACTTGGTGGGGGCCTGGAGTCCTGAATCGTTGTGGAGATAAAGGACAGTGAAAGCTTGGAGCCTGAGTCCTTGTTGGGAAGGAGGGTTGTGGCAGATGGCTTTGGTGGGCAACACAGAAGCTGGGTTCTGAACTCCTTGGTCCCTGAGGGGATGCAGGACCAGGGACAAAGCATCTAGGTCTCCAAAGGGGAAGGTGGGCAGAAGCTAGAGAATTGCATTAAAAAATTGCATTCCAAGCCCCTGAAAGGGAGAGTGTCATGGTGCCTGAATCCCTAACCAGGCAGATACTGGGATGTGGGGAGGCTGGGTATATTTGCCTGAGGGGCACAGTGGCTGTTGAACTGGGTCTCTAAAGGGGGCAAGAGCTGGGTGAACTGGATTCCCAGGTCCTGAGCAGGTGGGGGTTACCAGCTGGGGCCTTCAGCTAGACGGAATGAGCACCAGCAGGGCTTCCAGAGACAGGTGGGAGCTAGATCCCTGGATGCCAAGGTCCCTAAGGTGGACGAGGAAGGAACATTCAGAATCCCCGACTCCTCAAGAAGCAGCTGGGGTCCCAGAAACCTGGGGCACTGAGGACCGGCCGGGAGGCTCGCCAGCGGAAGCCTGAGGCTCGGGCGCCCGGGTTGGAGAGGCCCCGGGTATCTCCGGGTCAAAGGCGCGGCGGGGGGTATTCCCCCCGGCGCCGCAGGCGCCCCCTCCCCGGCAGCAGGAGCAGCAGGAGGTGGGGGAGGTGAGGCTGCCGAGTGCGCTGACCATGGACAGCTCCAGAGCGGGCCTGTGTCCAGGGCGGCTGCCGAGCCGGCCTGGACCGAGGGAGGAGGCTGGCTGTTCAAGCCGGAGGCTGGAGATGGGCAGACCGGGTGCACGAATAGGGGACTATGCACACCCGACGGGGGGCAGCTGGCCCTGGCTGGGGGTCTGACACAGCTACAGCAGGTGTCTGGAGCTCCCGGGAATGGGCCGAGGAGGAGGATGTAGGTCCAGAGGGGGCTGCCGGGCTGAACTGGGAAATCCAAGCTCCTGGGCCCTGGACGAGGCGCCAGGCGGCAGTACGCCTGGGATTCTAGGGTTCGGTTGGGGACTCTGAGAGCCGGGAGGGGCACGCCTGAGTCTCTGGGGTTGAGCTGTGAAATCTGGGCTCCAGAGCCCCCGGGGATAAAGAAGGCAGTCCAGGATCTCGGGAAGGAGAGGGAGGCTCGGCGAGGGGTCCCCGGGGTGGGCGCTGCCAAGCGGGCTGGGCCGGGCTCTTACCTACCTGGTCCGCGGCGGTTGCGGGCGGAGCTGGGCTGCAGGAGGGACGTGGGGTGGGGTGGGGGTACCGGGCGGGGCCCCTGGCGGCAGCCGGGGCCCGGATCTGTGGCTCCGGAGCCCTGTCTCCGCCGCTCGCGCGGGCTCCGCGTCTCTGGCTCCGGCTTGGGCGCTGGGGACCCCCCCTCCCCCTCACGGTCTCACAGCCCTCTACCCTAAAATAGCCCCCTGCCCCTATCACCGTTCAGCCTCCCCCCCCACGAGGCCGCAGCCGCCAGATCCAGGGGTGCCCACCAGCGCCCCCCAAATCCCACCTCCCCCCAAAAAAAATTCCTCCTCCCTCCCCCCCCCAATAGCTCCCGTGCGGTCGTGGCCCCTTTAACAGGAGACTGACAGACGGCTTTGAATGGCCAATGGGAGACGTAGTCGGAGCCGGCCGGCGGCTAAACCCCGCCTTCGCATGGACTGGGAGGGGTCGCGCGGGCGGAGAGCGGAAGGCGGAGCTCAAGGAGCGCCGGCCAATAAGTGCGCGGCGTGAGGCGGATGGGGTGGGAGGCGGAGCCCGGCAGGGGATGATGTCACCTGGAGCTAGTGGCGCGCGGCGTGGAATGCGAGTTGCGACCCCAGATCCCGGAGGTGGCGTGCGCCGGCCCTAGCGCCGCACGGGACGCGAGGGCTGGACCGCCGGTGAGGTGGGAGTAAAGGTTGGATTTTAAGGCGGGGGCGGCTCCCGGAGCCACGCGCTCAGGCTGGAAGGTGGGGTGAATGCCGGGTCGGCGGGTGCACCTTTTTCTGCACCCCCTGCGTCCACCTCGGGAACTGCACACGGCACCCCCACCCCGCACGCTGATGATAGTACGGCCTGCAGGGCTCCCCTTCCGAACGAAGCTAATGGTTCGCTCCGCCCCGCCCACACAGAGGCCGCCCACCGGCTCTGCAGCTTCGCAGGACTCCTCCGTCAGACCAACTACAGAAGGCGCTTGGCCTTCGCCCTCAGTCTCTCTTCAAGGCCAGGGGGCGTTGTCTTCGGTTGCGACCCCGCACTTGGACCCAAACAGGGTCCCAGCCTCGGCCTTGGACTTATGCCTAGGAAGCCGGCCAGCCTCCCGCTTCAGACCTTGGGGGAAAGTCTCTACCTCTGCTCTCAGACTCTGAAAAGCGTTTCTTCCGGGCCTGCTCTAGACTTCAGCTTCTCTCCCTCTCCCACATCCCAAGACACTCTAACCCCAGGATGCAGGACAGACGCACAGACACTCAGTGAGGGTCAAAGATCTTTAAATAAGGAGCCGGTGACAATAAATACTGTACAGGGGAGGGGGCGGGGTGAGGGTCCAAACACTGTGGTTTCAGCCTCGAGACTCCAAGGACCTGCAAAGAGGGTGAAGAGATGGGAGCCAAGCTCAGGGGAGGGGACCTGGGGAGGCTTGGGAGAGAACCAGGCCTGGGGTTCCAGAGCCAAGGGCCCAGGGAAGTGGACTGAGGGATTCCAGAGAGTAGGCTGCAGATCTCGAATTGACAGTGAGCTGGGAGTCCCCATGGGATGTAGCCAGAATGGCTTGTGAGAGCCTGGGTCAGGGTCAAGGGTCAGAACCCCAGGGAGAGGAGCCAGGGCTGGGGGTAGCCATGAAGGTCCCAGAAATCACTGGCCTGGCTTGGGACTCGGGATAAAGGAGGCAACAGAGGCCCCAGGGGTGTGGTGGCAAAGGGCTCACGAGTAGCTCTGGTGCTGCTGGCGCCGGCGGGCAGAGCGCATCTTCTCGAAGCGGGCCTCCATCTCCTCCAGCACGCGAGGTGTGTAACGCACCACCAGCTTCACCGAGCCCTGGGCTGCCTTCAGGAGCTCCACTGCCTTCTCGTGCTGCTCACCCTCAACGCTCTGCAGGGCAGTGCACAGACACCTGGGCCTGGGGCCTACCGCCCTCCCCCAGCCCCAACCCTGGAAATGGGACCTACTGTTGGTGAGCCTGGTACCAGCCCAAGAGGTCAAGGCCTCGTGGCCTCAGGGGAGAGTAATTATTCTTAGCTCAGTGTCCTCCCTCAAAACCTTCCAAGTTCATGTCGGGGACAAGCCCTATCTGCCCTCCCTCACTAAGCCAGAACTCTAGGTCCATCTTTATCCCCCTCCGTCCCCAAAGCCTGCTAATCCTAGCCCTCTCCCTCTTGCTGATTCCCTCCTCTTTGTCCCCACCACCCTGGCCCCAGCTCAGGCCTCCTCCTCTCCCTGGTCGACTTTTACCTAGCCTTCTCCCTAGAACTTTCTGGCCTCCAGTCTCTACCTTCAGTCCGTCCCCTGTAGAGTCCCAAAGGGATCCTTCTACACCTCCAAGCTGAGCCTATCCATCTCCTCTTCACAGCCTTCCCAAGGCTCCCCAGAACCCTTGAGACAAAGTTCCAACTTCTCAGGCTGGCCCTCGGGCCCTGCGTAGCCGACCCCCACTACCGATCCATCTGTGCTGTGTCTACTTCCAACTGCAGTGATTTTAATTAACCACGTGCTCCACTCCTCCACTAGACCTAAGCCCTTTCTGTACAGCTCAGAGGAGTGCAGAGTCCCAGCCCCTACCTACAACACCCTTAGCTGCTAATACACTTCTCTACCTTATTTGCCTGGAGAACTCCTCCTCATCCTTCAAAACCCAACTCAAATGTTCCTTTCCCTGCAAAAACTTCCCTCATCTACACTGGTCTGGTGAGAGCCACATTTGGGCTTCTGTACTGGTTTGTGCTTCCTCATTATGATCTCCCCAGATTAGGACTATTCCAGTCAATTCCCCTCACCAAGAAGGGAGTCCTTGGACATAGGAGCTGAGGCAAACTTCTTTCAGGATCTGTAGTGGCGCCCAGCACGCAGTACTCTATCGTTGCATGTTGAATGAATGTGAAAAGCAGGGACTGTGCTACCTGGAACAGACTGTGAGCCCAGCCTCAGTCCCCACTCACCACACCATTCACTGACAGCAGCTGGTCCCCACGCTTGAGGCCTCCATGGCGGTCAGCCACACCTCCAGGGATGACACGGGAAATGTAGATGGGGGAGTTCTGCTCCTTGCCCCCCATGATGTTGAAGCCCAGGCCCTCATCTGTTTTGGGCAGCTCCACTACCCTGGGATGTGCGTGGCCCTCGCTGGCTGTGAAGGCAGCCACTGTGGCCTGGGGGAGAGAAAGCATTGGGAGGTGAGGGCCATTCCATGGCTGGGGGCGGGGGGGGGGCAGGCGGGGTGAGGGGGGAGGATCTGGGCCAGGGAGAGCAATTTGGATCAGATCGCTTTCCCCACACAGGGGACACCTGCCACAGTTCAAACAAGCTTGCACTGTAATGAATCTCTCTTAATTCAGTCTGGATGCTTCAGACATGTCGAAGAGAATGTCTCCATTTGGTGTGAGTGTACCTTCAGTAGTCAACTCTTGCCAATCTCAATTTTTAATAGAGAAAAACAAGGGCTGGAAGAAGCTGAGAGCCTCCATGAAGCAGCAAGAAACAGCATACAACTAGAGTTTGATAAGATTTCAGTGTTTCATGCTATTTCATTATGTAGGTGTTAAAAGGTATCTTCAGGGGCGCCTGGGTGGCTCAGTGGGTTAAAGCCTCTGCCTTGGGCTCAGGTCATGATCTCAGGGTCCTGGGATGGAGCTCCACATCAGGCTCTCTGCTCAGCGGGAAGCCTGCTTCCCTTCCTCTCTCTCTACCTGCCTCTCTGCCTACTTGTGATCTCTGTCAAATAAATAAAATCTTAAAAAAAAAAAAGGTATCTTCATGTCAGGTATGCGGCACTAGTTTCCATTTGAAGTTGCTAAAGATGCCTTTAAATGACATTTAAGTACAACTTAAGAGATTATAATATCAGTAAATAATAGTAACAAAAGCTGGTACATAGCTTTGGCAAAAATCATGTAGGAAGAAACAGGCATGACTGACTTTAGGAAGTTACTAAGCTAGACCAGGCAGTTCGGTAGATACCATGAGTGATGGCGTAGGGGGCACCTACCTTGGCTGTGGCGTGGGCCCGGATCTCAGCACTGCCCGTGATGTCCAACGTGTCGTAGAGCTGCTCATACACCTGGTAAAGACGCCGTAGAGTCAGAGAACCACCAGGGGGGCTCCCCTTCTCCCTTCAGCAGAGTCCAGACCCGCAGATCCTCCCACCCAAGGATCGGCCCCGCCCCCCGCAACCCGGAGCCCAAGGAAACTACAACTCCCGAAGAACCCCGGGCTGAAGCGCGGGCACCCCAAGGCGGGCCGGCCCAGCCGCTGCTGGGAGGCGTAGTCCCTGGGCTCTGGGCAACGACTGGGACAGCGGCCGCCCGCTTGTGTCCGGCGCCGCGCTGTTCTCACCTCCCGGATGGCAGAGCAGAAGCGGCTCTGCAGGACTCGCTGGAGGGCCTGCAGCTTCTGCGGGGGCAGCTCCCCGCTGCGCTGGAGCCGCTCGAGGAGCTCCACCGCCCGGGACACGTCTGCGGGGCGGGGGCGGGGCGCAGAGACAGAGTCAGAGACTCGGATAAGCACGGAGCGCTGCGGCCAGAAACCGAGTAAGGGCGAGCGCTGACAGATCCCGGGAAAGACAGCCGAGTCCCAGTAGGACACCCGCAGAGTCGTCGGGGGCAAAAGAGACTGCGGCCGCAGCCCTGCGCCCCCGGATCCCCGAACGCACACAGGAAGGGCTGTGCGGTGGGCGCCGCTCCTGGGCCCGCTAAGCCCACGGACCCTCCCACACCCACAAACCGCGGCGCCCCCGCCCCGCCCACCCCCGCTCGATCTGCCCGCCCACCCGCCGGGGCTTCGCCGTGGAGGGGCGGGGACCGGGGTCCCGGACACGGGCCGCGGCCGGTGGGCAGGGCCCCCTGGCGCCCTTACCCCGCTCCAGCCCCAGCGGCTCCACCAGCGCAGCCATGTCTGCGCCGCCGCCGCCGCGAGCCGCCCGCCTGCCCGGTCTCCGGCGAGGGGGGCGGGGCTGCTCGAGGCCACGCCCCGGACGGCGGGCGCCCCCTGCGGGGGCGCGGCCCAACGTGCGCTTGGATCCCGGCGCCGCGGTCGCCCCACCTGCTGCCACGCCTGTCTGGCGGCCCAGCCCACGGTCGCCAACCGTCTGTCCGCTTTGCGACCCCTCCTCTTGCAGCTTGTGTGTACCTCCTTCCGTTTCACTGCCCTGCCCGCCACACCTGTCTCTCCGCTTTCTCTTTGTACCACGTTCATCGAACAAACGTTGTTAAACATCTGGACACAATGGTGAGCAGGGCAGACAAGCCCACTTCCCTTAAGGAATTTAGTCTATGAGGAGGGGAGGTAGACTACCAACTACGGCTGTGATGAGAAATCAGGAGTGAGGAGGTGTTCTAGGGCCACTGACCTAGTCCTTGGAGGGAAGATCATCGGGAGGTGGGGCGCGAATCATTTTCCAGCAGAAAGAGCCCACGAAGTAAAAACTAGAGTGGCTTGTGAGGGTGAGAAGGTAGGCAGGATCCAGGTTATACACGACCTTGGTTTTAGCATACACAGGACGACCTTGGACTTCATGGTAACCCCTAAGAGTTAAATGTGATATTCAAATGCGTATTTTAAGATCCGTGTAGCCAGAGTGTGGGGACTGGATTGGATGGCAGCAACAGAGGAAGCAGGGGGACCAGCGATTAAGGCTCCCCCAGCAATCCTGTGATGGCTTGGAGGAGGTCAGGAGACAGGAAGGACAGCTGGACAGATGTGGAAATGTCTGGCCCTGTCTTAGTGATCGGCTGTGTTCATTAGCTGGCGGCAAGGTAATATACAACAAAGAGGACCTAGGGCTGAGTTCCTGAAACTTCTACCGTTTCAAAGTTAGGAAAAAGACAAAGAATGGCAGGAAAGTGGGAGGGAAACCGGGTGGGAGGAACTGTTAAGAGAGTGCTTTCAAAAAAGAAGTGGGCAGTGGTAACACATACGCTAGAGAGGCCAGAGAAATGTAGGAAAGGTGGAGAAGATTGTGGAGAAGGCTGGCTGTTGCCCATCAGCAGGATTAGCTGGGTGGGGAAATGGAATCCTGAAAAGGACTTTTGCCAAGTGAGAGGACTAGAGCAGGTATGTCTATCCCTCTCCGTAGTATCTTTCTCTCGTTTTAACAAGTTTAATGAAAACAAAATCAAACACAGAAGGGCTAATATCGAAAAGCATGTCCTAAGTCTCCCCGCTGCAAGAGGCAACAACTTAGAGATGTTTTGCTTATATATCTAAGTAACCTGTTTCTCAATTCTAGGTGTTGGTAATATATTATGTATTGATTTTCTGCTCTTACAACCTTTCCGCTCTCTTCCCACGGTAGTTTTATGCTACCAGTTTTTAGGACAATCAATAAAGTGCTCACATGGTAAGTACTGTTTACTAGAGGGCCTAGGAGTGTTCTGTGATTACATTTCCTTTCCTGAACAGCTTTATTCCTGCAACTTCAGTCTGCTTTTCTTCCATGACATTCCCAACTTTTCAAACTTTCCATCACAACATATTTTATTCAGTCCTTTTTAGCCAGGTTTACGGGGGAATAATTGACGTGCATCACTGCAGCAGGTTAAGGGGTGCGTACAGCACGATGGCTTGGTATACGTACCTCGTGAAATGATAAATGCCATCCATTCAGCGACTGAACCTTCTTTATTCTGAAAGTCCTTGGGAACCTGAGTCAGAGCCCTGACTCCAGCCTGGACTAACCGCTCTCTAGAAACTGCCATCCCGGGGTTTTTTCCCCTCGCTGCTCTGAAATGGATCCTGTTTCCTCTCCTGTAAACCCCTTGTTTTGGTGACATGTATCTTTAACTTCCTTAAGAGATTGTGAGGTTCCTCTTAACTTTTGAGAAAGTTTGTCTCTTTTCCCCGTTAGAACTTCTAATGTGTTGTTAACAGAAACATTTTGGGTTATGTAGTATATGAACTGCAAAATGCACCTAAATTCTTAATTTATTTTCAGTTCTAAAGTTTGAAAAAAATTTTTTTTTCTTTTAAAGATGGCAGATCTCTTCAAAGCTCTCCATCCTTTCCTTGTTTCGTGAACCTGTGGTTATTTCACTCTCCGGTAACTCCCAACAGCAGAATGCCTGGGTCTGTTGGCTACTTTTCCCTTGGTTTTCAGCAACTCAGGTCTTCTTTCTAGAATACCTAATGGTTTTTGAGTAAATGCTGAGCACTGTGTACTAGAAATCACAGAGGCTCTTGAATTAGATCTTCCCCCAGAGGGCTAAGTCCTCTCCCAGCAAGGACATCACCTGTAATCCCGATGGGTCCAGTTTCAGATCTCCACGGAGATCTCCCGCACGGCCACCGCCAGTGCAAGTGTGCGAGTGGCTGCTGCCACCTCTGCTCAGCTCGCTAGCATCCAGCTACTGCTTTCTGATGAGCCCTTTGTGGGCAGGTCTTACACGGACAGCAAGCAGTTTAGCAGCTGGCAAATGTTTTGAGGGAAGGCCGCCCATGGAACTGGGGGCTCAGCGGCCCATCTGGAAATTCTGCCCTTAAGTCCAACCTGTGCGGTCTAACCTGTGTGAATTCAACTCAGCGGACTGCCACTTTCTGAGTCTATTCCCCTAGGTTCAAGTGGCAAATGCCCTCGGGGAACAGGGGAGGGCTAACAGGTTCACCGGTGTGCTTTCCTTTTCTTAGGCATCACCCTCTAGCCAAGCTCCCCAGTACCTTCTGCGGATTTTGTCCGGGCTTCGTGTAACATGCCTGTGCCACGCTAGCCCCAAACCCTGCTCTTCACGGCCAATTCCAGAAGCGCAGGTGCAGTATCTGGTATATCTATGAGCATATACTAACTAGAGGCACGGAGTTCTCTTTTAGTCCCTAAATTCTTCCTTCCAGAACCAGTTTTTTCATTTAGGTTGTGGTCTCCTGCTGCAGGATTTTCTCCATTGGCTGTCATTTTTGCACGGTTAGGTAGAATGAGGCAGTTAAAAACCATAATCCTTGTGTCAGTCGGATTTAGCGGACAGGCCACCTCTGGGTTACCAGACCAAGTTTACCTATAGACTGAGAAAATCCTCAGACACAAAAATAGGTCCTGTATTTGCCTACGCAGAAAATGCCCAGCTCCGAGGCATCCCGAGGGCTGAAACGGAGGACAGCCATTCCAGGCAGCGATTCTGGAGTTTGCTACACTCGTACTTGCAGCTGTGGTCTCGAGCCCCTCTGGGGTTCTGTGAGGCTCACTGGCTTCCTTCTCAAGGGGTCACCAGCCTGACGTGTCCTCACCCTCCGGAAATGGCCGGAATCTCAATTGCTGATGGCAGCTCTCCGGGTCGCTCAACCCTCCACTGACACCGGCAGCCAGAAGTAAAAATACTCATGAACTTGCTACCATTAACCACAGGCCCTTTGCATTCCCCACCTTGTGCAGCTGCTCTGTGGCACCCCATCTTGTCCCTCTGCAGCTCGTGCTCCTCGTTCATCTCCTCAGCCTTTCCCTGCTCTCCCAACTCCGGCAACAGCTTCCCTTTCACGCAGACCTGCGGCTCTCACTGAGCAATAGTGTCTGGAGCCCCACCTGGCCACCAAGACAAAGGCAGGGATGGCCCCACAGGGAATGTGTGGCAGACATTAAAAAAAGAGGAGGAAGGAAATCACAAAGCGACCAAAAATCCTAATGGAGGGAACCCTTAGAGAACACCTCCTTATCCCATTTTTAGCAGGCCTGGTGTAGTGTGGGTAGGTCCAGCCTTAGGTCGTCATAAAGCCCAGGTCCTTGGCAGGCCCTGGGACACAAACCAAAGTGGGGCTATCAACAGTCAGGTGACGACCCTGGTGGGGGAAATACAGGAAGAGCAGTGAAGAAACCAAGGTGCTCATTATCAACAGGAAATTAATTTTATTTTTAAATCTGAGGGGCCTGAACAAATAAGGAGACTCCTACCCTTGGCTGGCAAACTTGGGTGGTGGCCAAGGTCAGGGGAGAGGATGACAGCAGGGGGTGGGTAGGAACACGTCCAAAACAAAACAGGGGGAGGCCCTCATCACTCTGGTGCGGCCTCCATCAAATACCCGTTCTCCGGAGCAAGATACCCATCACCTCCCTCAGATTCCATGTACATGTCTCGGCTTTCGTTGCCCAGACCCTCCAGCCCGTTGTCCTGGCCGCCACCACCCCCACCTCGGGACTCATCCCTGCCCCGTTCGCCACCCCGCTCCCCCCGCTTGTGCTCGCGATCCCGGTCTCGGTCTCGGTCCCGACGCCGCTCCCGCTCGCTCCGGTGGCTCCGTCGTCGTTCCCGGTCACGATCCCGGCCCTTCTCCTCTGGACCATCAGGGCCGTCAGGACCCAGCTCCCCAGGAGGCCCATCGTCAGGAGGCGCATCGCCGGCCTCAGAGGGCTCTGCCATGTCACCACCACCTCCGCCACCACGCAGCTCCTCCTTGCGCTCCCGCTCCCGTCGTGCCCGCTCCCGGCTCCGGCTACTTCGTCGCTTTCGTTCCCGGTCCTTGTCCTTGCTACGCTCCCTGGAGCGCCTCCGCTCCTCCTTGTCGCGACTCCGGGAGCGCCGCCGCCGGTCCCGAGAGCGGGAGCGTCGCCGTTCTCGCTCCTTGTCTCGCTCGCGGCTTCGTTCCCTGCGCTCCCGCTCGCGGTCCCGGTCCCGGTCCCTGTGGGGCAGCGGGGAGGGGCCGGGCCTGGATGAGGTGGGCAGAGGTTTGTGGCAGGGCTCCCCCACGTGACCACCCCCATCCCAGGATACCGGCTGCCCAATCTTACCTCTCATCATAGCGGGAAGTATCGTCCCGGCCGGAATGCCGGATGTTCACGTCGGCCCCGCCTCTTCTGGTCCCACCGAGGCCACCTCCTAGGGTGAGAGCAGGCCAGAGAGCGTCAGTCTGGGCAGAGCGCTGAGGGAAGGGAAATGGGCATCGAAGAGCGAAAGGAAGGACTGCAGCCACACTAGGAGAGCCACGCCTTACAGACACGTGAGGACTTTCACAAGGTGCCAGCTGGGAAACACCTGCACTCAGACTCCAAAGCGCATGCCCCAGCCTCCAGATACCGCAGAGCCTCGCATACCCTTCCCACGCAGTGGCCGCCTCACACCGCCCTAAGCCGGTAACTTTTTTTAAAAAAAGATTTAATTATTTGATAGAGAGCATGAGTGGGGGTGGGGCAGAGAGAGGGAGAAATAAGACTCCCCGCTGAGCAGAGAAGGGGCTCAACCCCAGGACGCAGAGATCACGCCGAGTCAAAGCAGACACTTAACCAACTGAGCCATCCAAGCGCCCCAAGCCAGTGACCCTTGGAACTGACCTGCCTCAAAGCCTCCACTGGCTCCGCACTGCCCACCTTTCAACCGGGGACCCCCGGTTCTTTACGTTCTGGGTGGTCTCAATCTCCTCGCAGCCTCCATCTCGCTTCTGCCCCCGTCTGCGATCACTCCTCTCTCCCTAGAATCTCACCCTCCCTGGGGAGCGAATGTACTCTCCCTTCCCGTCTTAGCCGGAGCGGCACTTCCTCAGGCCTGCCCTGACCTACTGGACTTGGCCGCCCTCCACCATACACTCACAGACCGCACGCGCCTCCTGAAACCTGCGGGAGCTCACATTTACACACCCGTGCGAGTTGAGGGGCGCCTGCCTTTCCCGGCAGACTCTCAGCACCGTCAAGGTCGGGACTGACCGGCCCTGCTCGCCGTAACCAGCACGTGGTACAGCAGCCAGAGGATGAAAGTCTAGTGCTAGAGTTGGGTGACTGACCCAACGACTCCAAGGAGCAGGAGCGCGCCTTCTGCAGACGGGAAAACAAAGTCACTTGCACAGGGCCTTGGCTATGAAGGTGCAGAACCGGGCTCAGGCTCCCAGCCGACTCCAGAACTTCCCCTCTCGTGCCCCTCTCTGCACCACTCGGACTGGAAGAAAGATTCAGTGAGGCAGGCCCGAGTTCCATATAAGGAAACGGCTTCTAGCAATGCCAGTGAAAAAGGAGAAAGACCGTTTGGAGAGCAAACATTCTAGCCGGGAGAGGCCACTGCCAGGCATCTGGAACATCACAGGCAGGGCGTAGCATGGGCTGTCTCCCCTTTTCAGGTCACGATCCAGCTGTGGATCCCATCATCTATCGGATGGCTTGCAACCAATATATTAAAAAAACAAAATAAAACAACAGAACATAAAATACTAGTACACATTCCCTGTAAAAAGTAATTATTGTTCACAGAACTTTTGTTCTGGATACTATTTTTCCAGATATACACTGGGTCAGGATGTACTGCTATCACTAAGTCCGAATGCCAGCTGAACTAGAAGACTCTGAGATTCCAGAATCCTACAACTGCAAACAGCACACTCTGAAAAACTCACGCCACCCCAGAGAAACAAGGGGTGGTAAGGAGCACTCTCCTGTCTGAGGCTCAGCAGGTGCACATGTGGTCTGGGCCACCCAGGCCAGGCCAGGGTGAGAAGAGTGACGGGGAGGCGGGAGAAGAGCAGCAGTCCCGCACCCGCCTGAGGTGTCGGCCAGGGTAGGACCCCCTCTCTCGGAGAGCCGTCACTCACCCTCGCAGGAGCAGGGCCTTCACAGGCCTGAGAGGATGGCAGGACCGCAACCCCAGGTCCAGGCCCCATGCTGAGCCCCTGAGATCCAAGCACCGCAGAGCACAGAGACGCACCCAGGACTACGGGTAAAGTGGAAGTGGCACGGGGCCTGTGCAGGGAAGCACAGAAGAGACCAGTCTGCGGGGACAGCAGGCAAGGTGGACGCGGGCTGCAGGGACGCCAGGGGCAGCTCTGGGCAGCTCTAAGGCCCAGCCGCCAGGTGCACGGGAGGCCCATCACACATGTCTGGGCTCCAAGGGACTCCCAGGATTCTTTCCCAACAAGGCTCCTTTGTGCTTTCAAAACCTCAAATGTGCTCTTAATACTTGCAACCAAACTGACCTTGACTGACAGGCTGAGTAACAATCAGAGACAGACAGAGGCTGTCCACGTCTTGCTCCTGACTGAAAGCACAGTACACAGCTGGTAACCGATGAATAAACAAAGGAGCGAGAGCTAAGACTATATGGGTGACAGCGAGATCTTCATGAGCCCTACCGTGTGCCACTTGCCAAGCTGGGCATCCTGTGCTGAGCTCAGTGAACTCTGCAGTTACCCCGACTTTCCAGGATCAAGGGAAATGAGGCAGGAAGAGGGGCAAATGCACCAACTAGTAAGTGCACAAGCTGCCATCCGGTCCCAGACTCGCCTCTCCAAGCCAGGGCTCCCGCTCATTGGTGACCCAGAATGAGAATCCAGCCACCAGGAAGGATGATGGTGACAAGAGAAGCTGGAGGGAGGGAGGGTATGATGAGCAGCCAGGCAAGGCGAAAGAGGAAGGGGAGACAGGAAGCAGCAGAGGGATGCAGAAGGGGGTCAGGCCCACCGGGGCGCAGTCCCGGCAGGAAGTGCTCACCTAGCCGCCGGGGCCGCCAGCCCTTCACAGTTCGGCCCCTCTCCACATCCACAAGGACTCTCCTGCCATCAATCTTCTTGCCGTCTGCGTGCTTGTAAGCGGCTGCAACAGACGTGGGGAGGGGGGAGGGGGAGGAGTCCCCAGAGGGTCCTCTAGTCAGGACAGGGCCCAGCTCTGTGGCATCCCCAGCCGCACGTCCCCATCAATGCACTCTGTGCGCACGCGCACACACGCGCACACACGCACACGCCCACCAGACAGCCAGGCAACTGCCAGCCAGACCAGCCCTCTCCCAAACCGGGAGGGGCCTGCTCCATCTTGCGCCTGTTCATCACCCCCCAATTGCTACTGGGGGGGAGCAAGACCACCCCGACCACCACGCCCCTGGGCACCCAGGCCCTTCCTACTCCCATTTGACAGAGCAGCCCCCTCCTGCCCAGGCGGCCAAAGTTGCTGCAAAGAAACCGGAGGTTAACTTAAGGCTGGACTCTGCTGTGGGGGAGGGCTCCTCCACAACCCAGGCATGCACCCTAAACCATCATGCTGGGGCAGGAGGCCCAGCTGGGCCGCTCTGCACCCCAGTTCACACCGGTTTTCCTTTTTGTTTTTTTGTGTTTTTTTGGGGGGGGGGGCGGAGGTGAGCGTGGGGGGAACAGACATCAGAACAGAAAATGAACCAGAAAAGGGTGGGAGAAATCTTTAGGAGATGGCAGGGAGCAGAAGGGTGGGTTATGGTGCTCCCAGGGGGCCTGGAGGGGCCCCCTACAGCAGCTGGGGGAGAGGGAAAGTGGAGGGAGGCATGGGAGGCGTGCGGTGCTACCGACAATTCCTGCCTTACCTGAGCCGACTGACTGCCACCCAATCCCAGCCCCCATCCCATCTCTCCCTCCACACCCCCAGCTCAACACATGCTGGGAGGCCAACCCCAGCCGGAGCCTCTCGGGATGGGTGAGGAGTAGAGGGGGAGATTCAGGGAGAGGCAAGTTCCTGCTCTTGGGCAGGGCACGGTGATGGGCAGGCCTGATCCCGGGTCTGTCTTACACGGGGTGTCGGGAAGGCCAAAAAGGTCTCTTTCCCACCCCCAGCCCTGGCCTAGGGGGTTGTCCTCAACCAACCACAATACCCTGCCCCGCCCCAGCCCTCTCCCCCCCAAATAACAACCAGAGGAAGAGAAAAAGGTGCCATTTACCGATGCCGGCCTTGCGGGTGTCCAAACCGAGCGGGATGGGGGGGGGCTCGGCAACTCCTGGGGGCCTGGCGAGGAGGCGGGCTTCCCGGGGGGGGGGACACGGGACCGCTTACCTGGAGCCCCCAAGCTTACCTGAGCACGCGCACAGACCCCACACCCACCACCATGGGGTCAGCTAAAGCTACAGGGAAGGGAAGTTGGGGGTTCTAGGGAGCCACAGAGAGCGAGAGGAACCACATCTCCTGCACCACCTGGAGACAGGCAGAGGAAGTGGTGGACCCCAAAGAAACCTCATGGAGGCCTTGAAAGACGGGGGGAGACAAGGGTTAACGTCAAGTCTAGGAGCTGGTAAAGCCCAGGGACTAGCTTGTTGAATTTTTAAAAAGAAGGCTGGGGAGACCTTAGCGAACCTGTCCGCCCTTACCTTTCCCAGTAAAGTCCACACTAAACTAAGCACACGCCCCACCCCCTCGCAGCACATAGAAGGACTTTTCCACCTCGAATTCCACACTCCCTCCCACCACCTGCCACTCAAAAGGCTGGCACACAAGGAGACAGCCTGGGGGGTCCAGGAGATGGAGTGCTGCCTGTGATTTAAGGAGGAGGGGCCATTTGGCCCCCAAACCCAGAGGAGGGTAGTGGGGGAGAAGGGATTTAAGGACCGGGAACACAGTCAAGCAAAGGAACCCTGCTCTGGTTCAGTATCCCAAACCCCAGAAGAGGCCCAACCCAAGAGTACCAACAAAGAAACCATGTGACGTGTGTACTTCTAGGCTTCTCTTTCTCTCCCTCTCTTAGGTCTCTCGACAGTGGAAGGGTCTTAAGTGAAGTCTACAACACCTTCAACTTGCGGCCTGGCACTCGGTCCCTCCCACACCCAACCCCCAATTCCATGCACTCTGCAGAGCCGCTGGCCACCACGGCCCTTTGGCAGGCCTCAACCATGATAAGGCAGACAGAAAAGGGGCACAGCACCCTGAGTCTAGCAACCAAAAAGATTCTCCAGGGCCGCCACAGTGGCAGCCCCACAAAAGCACGGGGGCCAGGAGCAAAGGGTTGAAGGGTTCCCCATGGAGCCCTCGCCCTAGTGCGCCCTGTCTGCGGCATTCCCGTCACCCTGCCGCTGACGCCACGAAGCCAGGTTAAGTCAGGGGTTGAGTGGAGCCCGACCGGAGAGGCTAGCTGCCTTTCCCGTCAGGGCTGATCCTTCCCTTCCTGGGATCAGCAAGACTATCAGAGAGCATATACGGACTGGGGAAAGGGTCGGCAGGAGGGACAAAGGGCACCCAAACAAGGCAAGGGTTCTGGGTGCGGGGAGGCTGAGGGGCGACTGGGAATGGGAGGAGGGATGCCTCGCTGCTCCTGAGCTGCCTGGCTAAGCTGGGCTGGTGTGCGGGGCTGCGTGATCTTACCCATGATACAAACCCTTATACCAACCATACACTGAGGTGTTGTAAGGGGAGCGTAAGCATCAGCTGCAAGCCAGCTGCGTGGTGGCTGCAGTGACAATAAGAACAGTCAATTAATACGGCGGCCCCTGGACACGCCGCAGCCCTGCCCGCCCCCCCCCCACCCGTCCCTGCCCGTGTGGACGCCGCCGCAGCCTCAAGGGGGGCTTTGCAGAGGTGGGGGCAGGCGCTAAGCACGCCTACCAACCCACTGCCCGCTGAGGAACAGGGTGGGGGGCCGAGGGTGGGGAGGCGGAGGGTCGGGTGGCCCAGCCCCAGCGCTGCTGAGGGAAAGAGAGGGCAGGTTCAAAGGCCAGTCCTCATTCCATCCTGGCCGCCCCCAATGCTGGTGGGGGGAATGGGGAGAGGCTCCCCAAACATCCGACCCCTCCCCCACCTCCAGCTGGCCCCAGCCCCCACCCAGTTCCCTCCTTGCCCCTGAGGTTCAACGTGTGACACTTACCTCCCCAGGTTCACACACACACACACGTTGTGGGGGGTTTTGGTTTTTGTTTTTTAAAAAACACGTATATAAAAAAAAAAAAGATATATCAGAAACAGAGGGAGGAGGAGGAGAGACATCGCTAATGTCAGGTTTGGCAGGGTGGGGGTGGGGACAGACGACGGGAAGGGGCCGGGCAGCAGAGGAGAGAGAGGGCCAGCGCGCAGGGCTCAGGCCGGGAGGTACTCACAGTGCATGTCTCGCTCATGCTCGTACTCGATGAAGGCGTAGCCTCGGGGCTTTCCTGACCGCTTGCTGTAGACCATGTGTATCTGGGCGGGGCCGCAGGTAGAGATCAGTTCTCCGACTAGGAAATCCCACCCCTTCAAGCACCAGCCTGTGCGCAAGGCCCCGGGCTGGGCGCTGCTGCCAGCGACAGAGGCCGCAGACCCTCTCCCCGTCCTCAGGAGCCCAGAATGACTGCGGCTCTCACAGCGCCGTGTCGGCAGCGCAATAGTCCCCAGCCCTCGGCCAGAGCGCTCACGGGACTTTTCAGTGAATTTAAGACATGTTGCTTAAACACGAAGCCTTCCTCTGAAACAGGAGTCCGCACACACATTTACGCTTTTTCTCGGAAGGGCCAGACGGCAGGTACTTCCAGCTGAGGGCCTCAGGGTCTGACTACCTAACTCTGCCTTCAGAAACAGCAGCTACAGACAACAGTGAATAAAGGGGCTCAGCCGGGCACCGACGAGCCCGTATTTACAAACAGTAAGTTTGCAGTTTGCCTACTTGTACCCTAAATCAACAGAAAGCCGCCCTCCCGGCTACCTAAAGCCAGCTACGTGTTAGCGCACTCAGAATGTGAACGCAGGCCATGGCCCTCAAGCCCCAAAATGACAGGGCACATCCTTGGGGCCGGGAGCCAGCCTTCTCCCTCCCCGCATCACGCCCCAATTCAAGTAGCCAAAGCCCCAGTTCACTCACTCTTTTGATGGGTCCGTACACCTCAAACTCTCTCCGGAGCTTCGATTCTGTCGTGTCATAGTTCTATCAGGAGACAGACGCAACGTTAAGACGGAGAAGTGAGCCATCCCAAAGCCCTTAGCATTCCAGGACTTAGCCTATTGTCCTTTGTCCCACACTCAAGCTCTTAGCAGCCCAGGGATCTAGGCTCCTCTGGCGCTCCAGGGGTGGGGAGCTGGGGACTCACCACTCTAGCCACGAAGAGAGTCTTGAAGGCATCACCCTGAGCATTGGGATCATTGTGAGGGTCCCCTGCACGAGAAGAACACAGTGTGTAAGGACTGAGTGTCCACAGCCTCACCCAGCAAGACAGACACACACAGATGGGCAGAGGCCGGTTAGATAGAAAAAAACCGCTGGTGACCTGGAGACCTTGGGCATGCTCCTCTCTCCAGCTGCCCTAGAGCACAGTGGCCCTTCTACAAGTAGTCAGTTTAGGCTGACAGGGGAAGGGGGAGGCTGACCTCAAGCTGACTGGGCAGGACCACCCTCAATGCCATTCAGACCTATACATGCGAAGGCTCCAGTCCCTTCGGGGGGAAGACTGGGCACCTCTGTGGAGGCAGCCAGATCACCACTGGTGTGGGGTGGGGCTGGGGGCTTTCCTCCCTCACCTGCAGGGCCGCACTGCCACCCGATGGCACAGCTTGCAACTACAGCCCGTGGGAAAACAGCTCAAAGGCTGGGAGAGGGCCCCAGAGAGGCAGAGCCTTGCTTTCTTCCCTATGTGCTCTGGCCTCTGTGCCTCAGGTAGAAAGCCAGGGCACAAGATGCTGATCAGATTCTCCGCCCACAAGGCCACGGAGGAATAACCATCTCTGCAGACAGGAGCCAAAATCTACTAGAGAACCTATTTCGGAAGGGATTCTGAAGGCTCAGGCCCAGGAAGAAGTCCTTCTCAGACTATGGTGACCCAACCCCACATGATGGCCCTCGACTCCCGCCAGGGCCCCAGAGGCACCCTGCCCAGTGCCCAGCGGAGGCGGTTCCGCCATGACACAGTGCCGCCCTCAGGAACGACCTGCTGTGTTGTAGGGGAACAGGAGAAAAGGAACGTTAATAATTCATCGCACATATAATCAGGCCCCGACACTGTGCTGGATGCTGAGGATTCGTCATCTCGCAAATGGAAACAAAGCCAACCCCTGAAGCGTGGAAGAGGAAGAAGCATCAGAGCAGCGAAGAGGCCAAGCCCGGCTTCACACCCCAGCCTGACCTCACGGGCCGGGGGTTCTAACTACCAGGCTCCACGCTGAATGTCCAGGCACCGGCTTCCCAGGAAGATAGTCCAGGTGTTGCAAAAAGCCAGCGAAATAAAGTTCCAGATCTGTTTCCTGTGAGAGGGCTACACTGCAAAGTGCAAGGTGACTTCAGAGAATTTACTAAAAACCAGCAGACTGAGCCCACATTTAAAGGAATAACTACCTGGAAACTGATGGCAGCCTTTGAAGACAACCCCATCTTTCCGCCTGCCCCCTTAAGCCGCTCACCCTATGTCACCCCTCCGCGCTGTCATTTTCTGTGCCCTGGTCTCTAGGTCTGTGCCAGGCCGCTCTCATCCACTCATTTCACAGGTACCCATTAAGGACTAGCGAGTGCCTGGAGCCGTCGTTAAGTGTCCAGGATTTCACAGCAAACCGGACCAGAAGAGAGCTGTGCCCTCTTGGAGATCAGACACAAATGCAGGGAGGCTGGCCGTCAACAAGGTAAGGAAACCATTTAGTTCTATCAGACAGCGACAGACCCAGGCAGGAGAGCTGTAAGTGGAAGGTCAGGAAAGACCTCAGTGGGATGAGGGCATCTGACCGAAGACCCGGAAATCTCAGGGCAGCAACAGGAAATGCATCTGCCAACACCAGGCAGTAGGTGGTCAAACAGGTGCAGCAGGAATGCAGCAGAGGGACTGCTGCCTGGGGGGGGGTGGATGCCCGGCGGGCAGCGTGGAGGTGCCCAGCAGCGCCGCAGGTACACTGCGGCGGGCTCTGTGGTTCCTACTTCCGCGAGGGGCCCATGAGTGTGACTAAAAGCAAAAGCTAGTGCGGCCAGCCAAGAGCACCCTGTACCTGAAAAAAGAACACGTCAGCACAATGACCGCGGCAGAGAACTAGAGCTGGTCAGCAGGTCACCAGTGAGCGCTCCATCATGCCGGCAGAGAAATTCTGCCTTTGGGAAATCCTTGGCTAAAGGGCTGATCGAGGTAGAACCCAGAGCAGGGGCTAAAGGACTGTCCTGGGTGGTGGGGAAACCTCACGAGACTTTTGCGTCGGCGGGTAAAGTATCTCAGAACTACAGTAAGGGGGCGCCTGCGTGGCTCAGTGGGTTAAGCCTCTGCCTTCAGCTCAGGTCATGATCTCAGGGTCCTGCATTGGGCTCTCTGCTCAGCGGGGAGCCTGCTTCCCCCTCTCTCTCTGCCTACTTGCGATCTCTGTCAAATAAATAAATAAAATTAAAAAAAAAAAAAAAAGAACTCTCAGTAAGCATACTAGGCCTCAACAAGCCTCGATTTTCCTTGTCTTAAAAATATGAGTAATAACCCCTGCCATGTCTCGAAGCTGTGAGAAATCAATCACAGAACACAGACCAACCGCTTTGGGAAGGACAAGGTCCCCTCGAAGGGCAGCCGTTTACTGCGATGAGGCACGGCATGCTTCAGCAGTGGGAACAGAGGCTCTCGGACAAACGCATAAAAACCCTAATGTACTTGATCCATTCTTTTTTCTTTTCAATTATGCGGAAGTCCAAACATGTAGGACTGCAGAAAACAATACAACGAACCTATAGGAACTGCTTCAATTATCAACCTTGGCCACATCCGTTTCAACTGCACCCCAATCCCACTGAGGTATTTATTTTTTTAAAAAAGGGTTTATTTATTATTTGACAGAGACACAGGAATAGAAGGAACACAAGTAGGGGAAGCGGGAGAGGAGGAAGCAGGCTTCCTGTCGAGCAGGGAGCCTGATGCGGGGCTTGATCCCAGGACCCTGGGGTCATGACCTGAGCCAAAGGCAGAGGCTTAACCCACTGAGCCACCCAGATGCCCCTCACTGAAGTATTTTAAATCAAACCCCTTTTATACCATTTCAGCCTCTAACAGAGACTTTTAAGAAACCAGAACCACCACACTGTTATGGCACCTTAACACATTACTTCCTTAACTGAACACCCAGTACTCAAATGCCAATTGCTTCAAAACTGGATTTTCAGAGTTAGCTCATTTAAATCCGGATCCAAACAAATTCCACCCACACCACGTGGCTGACAGCTTTTGATTCCTTAATCCATACAGTCTGGCTCCCTGCCAGCCTCCCTTGTCACTTAACTGGTTAAAGAAAACTGTGTTACAAGTTTGTTGTCTATAATTTCACACATTCTGAATTTGGCTGACTGCACCTCTGTGGTGGTGGCTGTCATTTAACACAACAAGACCCCATTCCTAAAAGGGGGGGAAATAACTTCGAGGGGGACAAGTGATTTACCCAAGGTCACTTGGCTGCATTGGACAGAATCGGGGTTAAAGCGCAGTGGGTCAGACCACAAGGCCTGTGCCTTACCAACTGAACGAACAGACTCCCAGACTAACTGGGGCCAACGGTTCCACGTGCCAGGTCCTGTGCTAGCCTGGGGCCATCGAAGTGAGCAAATCCCAACCGAACCCTGCTCTCTCTGGGCAGTCGGGAAACTCCAGTGCAGAGAGATCCCCTTCAAATCCCCCACGCAGACCGAAGTGACCAACCTGCAGTGGGTCTCGGGGCTTTCAGGACACAAAGGGACTCCACCTGAGCAAGGAAGTCACAGCTGAACGGGGATACAAAGGGCTGCTACAAAGGTGTCATCACAGACTGGGGGAAGAGTCTGGGCAAAAGCCCAATGACAGAAGACCTTCCGGCAAGAATGAGGCATAAGAAGAGGCAGCTGCAGCTGGAGCCCGAGGGAAGCATGGTGCCCGACGTGTCTGGAACAGTGGGCAGGAAAGAAACTTTGGTCTTTATGCCAAGAGCAAAAGGAAACTGTTAGAAAAGGGTAGAATCGGGACACCTGGGTGGCTCAGTGGGTTAAGCCACTGCCTTCAGCTCAGGTCATAATCCCAGCGTCCTGGGATGGAGCTCCACACTGGGAATCCCTGCTCAGCAAGGAGCCTGCTTCTCCCTCTGCCTCTGCCTGCCGCTTTGCATGCTTGTGCTTGCACTCTCTCTCTAAATGAATAAAATCTTAAAAAAAGAAAAGAAAGGGGCGCCTGGGTGGCTCAGTGGGTTAAAGCCTCTACCTTCGGCTCGGGTCACGATCCCAGGGTCCTGGGATCGAGTCCCGCATCGGGCTGTCTGCACAGCAGGGAGCCTGCTTCCCTTCCTCTCTCTCTGCCTGCCTCTCTGCCTACTTGTGATCTCTCTGTCAAATAAATAAATAAAAATCTTAAAAAAAAAAAAAAGGAAAAGAAAAGAAAAGAAAGAAGTAGAATCATACTTAAAAGACCCAAAGAACTTGGTGGAGACAGAGATGTAGGGAAACCAGTTAGACTGTTACTGGGTGTGTGGACAGGAGGGCACTTGGGTGGTAGCAGACATGGAGAGAAGGGTCAGATGTGAGACAGAGAGCAACAGGGACAAGCTGCGGTGACAGGCTGGGGAAAGGAGAGAAAAAAAGCGTTAAAAGCAGTGGGCGAGGGGTGCCTAGGTGGCTCAGTGGGTTAAAGCCTCTGCCTTCGGCTCGGGTCGTAATCCCAGGGTCCTGGGATCGAGCCCCGCATCAGGCTCTCTGCTCGGCAGGGAGCCTGCTTCCTCCTCTCTCTCTGCCTGCCTCTCTGCCTACTTGTAATCTCTGTCAAATAAGTAAATAAACAAAATCTTAAAAAAAAAAAAAAAAAAAAAAGCAATGGGCGACCCACGAAAGAGATCATCACTTGCAAGGCTGCACAGCCATGTTCCATTGAAGAAAACATCCAAGGAGACCAGGTGGGTGGGAGGAGGAAAATCTGAATGCGGTTTGGATGCATACCAAAGATACCTTTGAGGCATCTGAGAATAGCAAGAAAAGAACTGCAGTGAGTCACTGCTCAGAGTGTGCTCAGCCGATATCCATGTCTTTAGATGTTAGGCCTCTGCGGGGGCTCAGTCGGTTAGGCGGGGGGCTCAGTCGGTTAGGCGTGCGACTCTTGGTTTCGGCTCAGGGCATATCTCGGGGTTGTGAAATCGAGGCCAGCGTGAGGCTCCATGCTCAGCTGGGTTCTGCTTTCAATTCTCTCCCTTTGCCCCTCCCCTCAGTTCACACCCGCTCTCTGAAATTAAAAATATATATTTTTTAAGTTGGGGGATGGGCGACTGGGTGGCTCAGTGGGTTAAGCTGCTGCCTTTAGCTTAGGTTGTGATCCTAGGGTCCTAGGATCAAGTCCCACATCAGGCTCCTTGCTCAGCGGGGAGCCTGCCTCTCTCTCTGCCTCTCCCTGCCACTCTGCCTGCTTGTGTGCGTCTAACAAATAAAATCTTAAAAAAAAAAAAAAAAAAAAAAAGAAAAAAAAAAAATAAGAGGGGCCGGGGTAGCGCAGTTGGCTAAGTGTCTGCCTTTAGCTCAGGTCATGATCCCAGAGTCCTGGGATCAAGCCCCACAATGGGCTCCTTGCTCAGCAGGGAACCTGTTTCCTCCTGTGCCTGCTGCTCCCCCTGCTTATGCTCTCTCTGAAAAATAAACAAAATCTTTTTTTGGACACAGAGAGAGATCATAGAGAGTCAGGCAGAGAGAGAGGGGGAAGCAGGTTCCCTGCTGAGCAGAGAACCCAATGCAGGGCTTGATCCTAGGACCCTGAGATCATGACCTGAGCCAAAGGCTGAGGCTTAACCCACTGAGCCACCCAGGCGCCCCAAATAAACAAAATCTTAAAAAAAAAAAGGTTAGGCATCTGCATAATTGCCCTGAGGAAAGATGCCTCAAGGAAATAAGGTCCAAAGAGACATGCTTCACCAGCCTCACAGGTGTAGAAGGAAAGCCCAAGTCTTCTGACTGCAAAGCCCTTCTCTGATAGAACCATCTGAGGCTGATATGCCCTTCTTGTGAAGTCTGGTTAATGGCCACAGTGTATCTGGTTCTGTGTCCCAATTCCTCCTGTACCTGCAAGGGATGGAAAACTCCCATGGTCAAGGACCAGAAGCGGGGCTGTAGCTGCCTCACTGCTTCAGCCGTGGCACCAAACTGGGCTGTGGCAGCCCCTCCATGTGCGCTCCCCAGTCGAGGGAGCCCAGCCCAAGGTCTCAAAGCTCCCTTCCTACCAACCCAGACCCCATCCTAAACCAGTGTTTGGCCAACTTTGTGGACTAAAAAAGTGAACCATCCCACCTTCCCATATTAGAGTCCTGGGGTGGATCAGTGGGAGACAAATGCAAGAGCGTTTGAAGAAGAGATGGCAGAGGAAGAGACACTTACACATTTTTAGCTCTGTCTCCACTTCCTGCTGTCGCCGCTCAATCTTTTCTCGTCTCTGTCAGGAGAAAGGGGGACAACTGAATGCAGAAAGAAGTGCCCTGATATCAGGGAACATCCTAGAGAAAGTAGCAAAAAAAGATGTGGGGCCAACAGGCAAAAATGACATACCTTTCTCTCCATGCGTTCCTCCCGAGTTTCTGCTCGAGTTGGGGGAGGAGCATCTCGAGGGTCCTGGGAACAAGAGAGGTGACAGGGTGGGAGGGACAGAGGTTGCAAGGGACACCGATCCAGAAAACAGTAGACACCTCAGCCACTCACTGCCCCCCCCCCAACACAAGCAAACATGGGACAGTTTCCAGGCCAGTGGAAGCGAGGGGGTGGCAAAGATCAAAAAACACGGGTCTGTGGACAAATACTATCCACAAACCTCTGCTGGTCTGTGACAAGAGAAATACAGAAACTGGAAGAATTCGGAAACTTCTACAGCAACCAGATGGAGCAGCTTTACACGCACCGAGCTTAATAAAAATTTGATCTTTTATTCTGTAGTCTTTCTTCAAAGATACAGGAAAATCAAAATCATTCCATTGTATACATGTAAACATCACCCTGCAAAAGATTTGTCCTTTATCACAAAAGGCGATCAGGACCAGGGTCGAAGCAAAAGGAGCTGACAGCGCAGTCCAGAAGCAATACCTGGACACCTTCTGATGGTCAGGGTAGTTCTCGAAGGGCTCACCAACCGCTCATTAAACTCTGCCACATGACCTACGCCATCTAGGGTGCCACAGGCCTGCAGCCATTAAATTAGTTTAATTAGCTAATAACATTTCCCCAGGACCGGTTCACCAAGGGTGGCAAATCCTACTGAAGAACCAGTCTCCTGTTATCTCTCCTCTACCTTCAGCGGCCCTTTCTTACCTGATACCAGAACTGGCCTCCTCTGACTTCTGGCTGTGTGCCAGCCCTTCTCAGGTGTGCTCTGACCCACCTCTGATGTTGTCACCCGCAGTTTACAAATGAAAAGACGGAGGGAGGCCCAAAAGCCCAAGCCACGTATGTGTGTTTACCCTGCAGCCGCAGAGCTGAAAATCTCAAGCCCATATGAACACCATCCTATTAATAATAAAACTGGTGACCATGGTAACATTGATGGTTGCTGACAACTTGATGTCAAGCCCTGTACCAAGTTTTGCAGTTAATTCCCTGCCAATATTGTGAGAAAAATACTACTACCCTTTGCTAAAAATGAAGACATCAACTAATTGAACATACCACTCACCCAAGGTCACAAAGCTGATAAATCGTGTGAGCCAAAGATGGCCTGACGCCAAAGCCTGAATCCTCAATTGCTAGTTCCCGAATTTTCCAAAAACAACAACAACAACAACAACAAAAAACCCTACAAGGAATACGGTATCAACCCTATTTAAGACATGATCGGAAAAAGTGAGTCCCCTGCCTAAATCGCACGGCTAGAAAATGGCCAGAAACCGGACTCCCAAATCCAGCTCTGCAGCCCCCTGAACCCAAACCATTCCAAGTCTGCTCAGTGAACTCACCTCAAACTCTCGAATGTAGGGCGCAATGCCACAGTAAGGTTGGTTGTGGTGTTTTTCATGTGGCAGTTTCTCCAAGGGTGGCAGGTATGGGATAGGGTCACGGGGAGCAAAGAGGGCCAGAAGGTTGGGTGGCAGGAACTGGGTCATCTTGCCAAGTCTGAGAGCAAAAGCAGGACAGGCTTAAGTTAGGGTGACCCGGTACTCATGAGGCCCCTACCGTCCCCTGACTCCCAAGAAATGAGAGATCCAGGGGCAAGGTCTCAGTATGAAAAAAGGTTTTGTAAGAACACGGCAGTGATCCTAAGGCTCAGTCTGAAAAAGAAACCAGGTTGGGGGGGGGGCGGTGGAGAGCGCTGTGTGAGGGCGGGGCAAAGCCGCTCAGGTAATCAAAGACTGAAAAAGAGTTTCTGAGGAGGTAAGTGTCAGAGTCCCGAGCAAGGGGCCGTGAGGCTGAGAGGTTGCCTGTGAGCGTGCCGGGGCGGGGGCTCAAGGATCCTTACAAGGGAGGACCCCCTCCCCACCCTGGAGAACAGGTTACGGGGGCGGGAATCGCAGGAAGTCCCGGGTCAAGGAAGAGGCTCAGAAGCAACAAGCCCCTCGAGCCAGGGGCTTGTGGGTAATAGATCCAGGCCCCCCACAGACGAAAGGAATTGTGGGTAAGGGTCCAGGCCGCCGAGGCGGCGAGGGAGAAAAAGGCAACACGCCGCAAGGGCCTGTGGGTAAGAGGCCGCGGGAGAGCTGCGGGAAGAGGGCCCAGGTGCCCAGAGGACTCTGGGTAAGGGGTGCAGAGAGGTGCGGGGGCGCGGGAAAGAGGCCCGGCCGCGGGGATAAGACTGGGGCCCACCGCAGGGGGTTGTGGGTAGCGGCTCCGCACCCGAGGAGGCCACTCAGTCACACTCACCCGCCGCGCGGCGCCCTCCTCGGCCTGGCGACGGTCCGGGGGCTCGCGGCGGCTGCTGCGGCCCCTCAGCAGCAGGGACTCCTGCTCTGGCTTCGACTCCGGCGGCGTCCGCGTCCGTCTGCCTCCGTCGCCCGCCCAGCGCGCGCACCAGGCCGCTGCTCACGAGCCCGCGCGGCCTCGGCTGGCGACAGGGGCAAGGGGTGGAACAAGTCGCAAATCCCTCCGCCGTCAGCGCTGCGCACGCGCCGCTCGATTAAGCACAACCCACACACAAGGATCTGGCGCCGGCGCGGGCACTGCGCACGCGCCGGGTCACTTCCCCGCCCCCCCGGGCGCCTTAAACTCCTGTGCCGCGGCAGGCTGCAGGCCGCAGTGCGCACGCGGGTAGCGCACCCAGCAGGAGCCCTGTCCATCTTGTACTCACGGCTCCAACCGCCTCTAGCGCGAGACTCCTCGATGCTCCGCCCCTTTCTCCTAACACACTTCCCGGATCTTGTACGCATGTCTGTGTTCTCCTGTACGATAAAATACCCCTCCGCCGCCTGGCAAAGAGTCCCTATGTGAATGGTGTCATTACTTTGAAGTCTAACCTGCTAAATCAGTAACTGGTCTTCCGGCAGCTAGTGTATGCTGGGCACTGTTTGGGCTGTGCAGATGTAGTACGTGACTAAGGCGGTCTTTTTCCTCTTGGAGCTTACATTTTACTGGGGGAGACGATAAGGCATTTAAAAGGAATAAATTTCGGAGAGGGGCTTGGGCAGTGAGAGTGGGACTGTTTTAGAAAGGGGATAGTGGAAGGTTCGTCTGGAGAGGTGAAATCCGATCCGGATGGAAGGGAGATCTAGACGAGCGAGCAGCAAGTGCAAAGGCCCTGATTTGGGACAGTTGGCAGGAATCCCAAGTTGTTGGCCGTGAGATCTGAGAGCTGGCAGCCGTGTTACTTAGGACCCTGTAGACCTGTAAAGAGTTAAGTGTTGTAGAAGTTTTTCAGATAGATGCAATGGCCTGTTTAATAAAACTACGTCAGTTATTACAAAATTTAACTAATTTCATGGTTCAAGAAACATGTAACATGAAAGCACATACTTTAAAAATATCTTGACATTTGTTTTATTTATGTACGTATGTGGAATTCTGCCATATTTTTGGATCTTTTCTGTGATTCTAAAATTATTTCAAAACAAAAAGTTTAAGGAAAATGAAGCTAAACCTGCTTTATTTTTATGTATTTTTTCCCGTACCATGCGCAAGTAATTACTGTGGCACATCACCTCTGAATGCGTCAGCGGGTGCCTCCTAAGAATAAGGATCTTCTGCATAACCACAAAATTATTTTAACCCCTAGGAAATTTTCCAGCCCATATTCAGATTTTACCAGATGACCCAAGAATATTTGCATTGCTCTCTTTTAATATTGGATACACACACACACAGAGACACACACATGCGCACAGACACCTTTTTTGTTGTTGTTCTTGGGTTTTCCCAGAGTCTGGACTGGTTTTCAGTAGAATGTCCCACATTCTGGATTTGTCTGATTGTCTCCTCATGGTGTTTAGTTTGTTCCACTAACCCTGTTTCACCTGTAAAATGGAAATTGAATCTGAAGTTTTGAATAGGTTGAAGTTAAGCATTTTTGGCAAGAACATTTCCCTAGTAATACTGTGAACTTTATCTTGCATCATACTTGAAGGTCCAAAACATGAGATGATCCCACTGTTACGATGCTGAGTTTGGCCACTTGGTCAAGGACCTAACTACCAGATCTCTCCTTCTAAGGGTACATCGTCCCCTTGGTAATCTGGGTGGTAAAACTTTGCCACCATGCAAACACTCTGTTCCCCAGCCTGTTTCACTAGCCATTGGTCATCCTGGCCTGCAGCTGAGTATTACATGAGAGAGAGTACTACATGAGAGAGAGGGCAGATTTTATTTGAAACGAAAGAGGAGGGGCGCCTGGGTGGCTCAGTGGGTTAAAGCCTCTGCCTTCAGCTCAGGTCATGATCCCAGGGTCCTGGGATCAAGCCCCACATCGGGCTCTCTGATCAGTGGGAAGTCTGCTTCCTCCTCTCTCTCTGCCTGCCTCCCTGCCTACTTGTGATCTCTGTCTGTCAAATAAATAAATAAATAAAATCTTAAAAAAAAAAAAAGAAACGAAAGAGGAAGTAATTAAAGGGTTTAGATCAGGAGGACATACATTTTTAAAAGATTTTTAAGAGATCGCTTCATGGGCTATGGACAGAAAGAATGTAGGGAAGGGACTGAAGAAAAACAGGGAGATGGTTAGGAGGCTGCATTTTCCAGGGAAGGGATAGTGTTTTGGACCGAGATGGTAACAGCGGGGTGGAAAGAAGTGCTGGGATTAGGGATATATTGTGAAGGTGGAGCTCACGCAGTAAAAATAACTCCTAGGGCCACCTGGGTGGCTCAGTCAGTTGAGCATCTGACTCTTGGTTTGGGCTCAGGCTCCCTGCTCAGCGCAGTCGGCTTGATTCTTTCTCTCTTCCTCTCCCTCTCTCCCACCCCTCCCCTCCTTTCTCTCTCTCTCTCTCTCAAATAAATAATAAAATTTTTTAAAAAGATTTATTTATTTATTTATTTGACAGAGATCACAAGTAGGCAGAGAGGCAGGCAGAGAGAGAGGAAGAGAAGCAGGCTCCCTGCTGAGCAGAGAGCCCAATGTGGGGCTCGATCCCAGGACCCTGGGATCATGACCCGAGCCTAAGGCAGAGGCTTTAACCCACTGAGCCACCCAGGCGCCCCAATAATAAAATCTTAAAAAAAAAAAAAAAAAAAACTCCCAGATGGGACGCTGGGCTGACTCAGTTGCTAGAGGATGAGACTTGATTTTCAGATGGTGAGTTCAAGGCCCACCTTAGATATACAGCTTACTTAATAAAAACAAAAGAAACCAAACCAAAAAACTCCTAGAGTAAATTAAGGAGACGAATAAATGCAACATGGGATCCTAGATTAGACGACGAAGCAGAAAAAGAACAATCATGGAAAATCTGTGAAATTCAAGTAAAGTTTGTGGAACGATTGGTTAATAGTATTGTATCAGTGTTAATTTCCTAACAAATAATGGTACTATGGTTATGGAAAAAGACTTTTGCAGATTTTTATGAAGGATATATGGGAACTCTCTGCTATGTTTGCAACTTTTCTGTAAGTCTGAAATTGGTTCAAAATGCCACGTTTGAACATTTTAACATTCGCTTATTATCAAATAAAGGATTAAGTCCCAATCTACCTCTCAGCACAATGTAGATGCTCGCCACAGTGTTGCTGCCATTAACTGGTGCCAGAACTCTTTGCCAATAACTGGAATTAGAAAATGTTGTAAAAAAAGAAAGACACTTGGGCGCCTGGGTGGCTCAGTCGGTTAAGTGTCTGCCTTCAGCTCAGGTCATGATCCTGGGGTCCTGGGATCCAATCCTGCATCGGGCTCCCTGCTCAGTGGGGAGCCTGTTTCTCTCTCTACCTGCCGCTCCCTCTGCTTGTGCTCTCTCTGTGTCAAATAAATAAAATGTTTTTTAAAAAGATTTTATTGGGGCACCTGGGTGGCTCAGTGGGTTAAAACCTCTGCCTTCGGCTCAGGTCATGATCCCAGGGTCCTGGGATCGAGCCCCACATCGGGCTCTCTCCTCAGCGGGGAGCCTGCTTCCTCCTCTCTCTCTGCCTGCCTCTCCGCCTACTTGTGATCTCTGTCAAATAAATAAATAAAATCTTTTAAAAAAAAAGATTTTATTTATTTATTTGACAGAGAGAGAGATCACAAGCAGGCGGAGAGGCAGGCAAGGGGGGTGGGGAGCAGGCTCCCTGCTGAGCAGAGAGCCGGATCCCGGGCTCCATCCCAGGACCCTGAGATCATGACCTGAGCTGAAGGCAGAGACTTAACCCTCTGAGCCATCCAGGCGCCCCCAAATAAATAAAATCTTAAAAAAAAAGATATTAAAGTAAAGAGTCTTCTGACACAATTGTCTCCTGATGGAAAAAAAAAGGAAAAAGTTAAGCATCCACTTATCACACAACCCAGCAAGCCCATTCTTAGCTAATTATTTAGGAGACCTGAAAACATGTTCATACGAAACCATGTACATGGATTTTTATTACAGCTTTATTCACAATCACCAAAAAACGAAAAGAACTCAAATGAATGGAACAACAAATGAGCATCGGTCCATGGCTTGGAATAGTACCGACCGACACAATAAGAATGAACCTTCGATGCATTATGCTAAGTGACAGAAGCCAGATTCCCCAGACTCTGGACTGGGTGATTTCATTTATTTGACATTTTAGGAAAAGCAAAACTGCAGGGACGGGGGTGGGAGTAGAAAACAGAGCAGTGGTTTCCAGGAGCTGGAAGAAGGGAAGCAGTTGACTACGAAGGGCAGGAGGCAACTTTCAAGGACTGCTAGAACTTTCCTATGTTTTGATTTGCACTCGCAGTGATGTGACCGGGTGGATGTTGGCCAGAACTCAGAAGTGTACCCCATGAAGGGTAAATTTTATTGTGTGTCAACTCAAGCTCAATGAACATGACAGAACAAAAGAGTCGGCTCCCCCAAATGTTCATTAATTATAGGCAGACAATAACTCTACAGTGGAGAAACCCAGCAGACACTACCCTAACCAAGTGATCCAAGTTTCCATCGCCTGCAGTGAGACATATCACATGCCTCTGATATGACAGGATGAGAAGGGAATTTCACCTCTGTGGTATCCTCCACTCCAAAAAAACCCTCTATAATCTCTATGTAGTCAAGATAAAACACCAGATAAACAGAGGTGCGGTCTACAACATAAATGACCAGTATTCTTCAAAAATGCCGAGGTCATGAGGTGCCTGAGGGGTTCAGACAGTTAAGCGTGTACCTTTGGCTCAGGTTATGATCCTGGGGTCCTAGGTTCGAGCCCCGCATTGGTCTCCCTGCTCAGTGCGGAGTCAGCTTCTCCCTTCCCTCTGCCCCTCCTCGCCCCAACACAGGCGCGCACCAAGAACTTTTTTTTAAAAAGTAACAAATGAAGATGCTGTTACAACATGGGAATGAAGGGAATGATACAGAGGAATGGGAGAAACTGTTTCCAGTTGCTGCTGTAACAAATTACTACAAATTTAGGGGAGCCTGGGTGGCTCAGTGGGTTAAAGCCTCTGCCTTCTGCTCGGGTCATGATCCCAGGGTTCTGGGATCGAGTCCCACATCAGGCTCCCTACTCAGCGGGGAGCCTGCTTCCCGCCCACCTCCCACCTGCCTCTCTGCTTACTTGTGATCTCTGTCAAATGAATAGATAAAATCTTAAAAAAAAAATACTACAAATTTAGTAGCTTGAAACCAAGCATATGTATTCTCATTCTGTTCTGGTACCCAGTGGTCTACCACTGAGAGATGGAGAAGCAGGCTCCCAGCTGAGCAGGGAGCCCCACTGTGCCAGTGTCCCAAGGAAAAGAGTGGGGCTGAGAGTAGTACGTGGTGTTCCTCCCAAGGTGGTCAGTTGGTTGGGGGAGTCACCAAAACCTGGGGACATGGTCTCCATGAGCTAGGGAGTGGCAAGATTCAGGATTTATCTTGTAGGACAAGAAAGGGGTGCGTTTTTGGAAAAGACAATCTAGTTACAAGTTAGGTTTTTGTAGGATCAATTGTGGGGATATTGAAATTACTAGGGATTGGGGCACCTGGGTGGCTCAGTGGGTTAAAGCCTCTGCCTTCCGCTCGGGTCATGGTCTCGGGGTCCTGGAATCGAGCCCCGCATCAGGCTCTCTGCTCGGCGGGGAGCCTGCTTCCCTTCCTCTCTCTGCCTACCTCTCTGCCTGCTTGTGATCTCTGTCAGGTGAATAAATAAAATATTTTAAAAAAGAAAAAAGAAATTACTAGGGATTAGGACAGTAGCTTTAGAATGAAGGATAGGGAGCCAGGATCTAAAAATCTTCCATGAAAAAGCAGGAGTGGCCAGAGGGAAAGGGTTAAGTTCAGTAGGGAAGGATGGGAAGTGTGAATGGGTAGCTTGAGCTTCAAAAGAGCTGAGGGAGGGGGCGCCTGGCTGGCTCCGTAAAGCTAGAGCGTGCAACTTTGGGCGTAGAGCTTACTTAAAAAAAAAAAGTCAGAGTTGCTAAGGGAGGAAGAATGGATGGTCTGGAAATGGCAAGGAGGAGCACCCATTGCAGATAGGAGGGTGTAAGACAAGGCGGCAAGAAGGAGGGACCAGTTCACACAGAGTTCAGAGACCCACAAGGAGAGGGGTCTCTCTGTGGTCTCTGAGAATGAAAGAAACATAGACGTTGACAAAGGGAGGAGCGAGACCCAGAGAAAGGGACTCAGAAATCCAGAGGGATGGTGACACAGCTTCCCAGAAATTGCAGACAGAAGAGAACGTGCCAGCATTCACAGGGAGTCATAACCTTCGTGTGTCTCTGCACTTGCCCAGCAGAGGGCGCTCGGGATTCCCCCCATTCCTACGAGTCCCGGTAACCGTTAATCCCCACCACTTCCCCCCAAGCCCATCAGATGGGGCTATTTTTGCGCGGTGTCACAGGACACCGGTGGCTGGAAGGCCATCGTCTGTCTGTCCTTTGGTCCCTTCGAGTGACCCTGCGTCATCTCCCCAGCCCACCCCACCCCCACCTGTTCCTGGCAGGCCCGGCCTCCTCCTCCGCTACCCAGGGCTCTAGCTCAGGCTTCACTGGGTCTCCGAATTCTTACCGAGAATACAGGTGGACAGGACCTTGGCGAGGAAACGGGGTGTGGGGCACACATGATCATGGCTTGCAGCTGCTGGGGGGGTCTCCAGGACGGGGCAACCACCAGGGCAGTGGCAGAGCCGACCTACAGTTACGGTCAGAAAGATATCCAGAGATACCACTCGAGAGACCCTGAGTCTTCCAGCGCCCTGAGACAGAAACTCGCAATACTTCAGGAATACAGGGAAAGAGACCCAAGGGGAGCCCCAGGGACCCTCAGGGACAGAGACACAGAGTGCTAAGAGATAATGAGAAGAGATCCTGGCAGAGGGGAGAGATAGAGACCAAGGGAGACAGATAAACTGAGACAAGCCCCTAAGAGTCAAAAGCGGAGATCCAGGGACCAAGGCACAGACAACTGATAGAGACACCCCCCCCCCCAATACAGAGTCCTCTAGAATGGCAAAACTCAGAGATAACTGACCCATAGCGATACCCAGCGAAATAGCCCTTGACAGAGACTCAACATGAAGACACAGGCAGCCGCAGAGACATACAAGATGACTAGAAAGACGTGGAAGTTTGTGACTCCAACAGAGGGGCTCAGATATTCGTAAAAAAGACACGAGAGGGGCGCATGGGTGGCTCAGTGGGTTAAGCCTCTGCCTTCGGCTCAGGTCATGATCCCGGGGTCCTGGGATCGAGCCCCGCATGGGGGGGGGGGGTCTCTGCTCAGCAGGGAGCCTGCTTCCCTTCCTCTCTCTCTGCCTTCCTCTCTGCCTACTTGTGATCTCTCTCTGTCAAATAAATAAATAAAAATCTTAAAAAAAATTTTTTTTAAATTAAAAAACAAACAAACAAAAAAAGACACGAGAGACACATGGGAAACCCGGAGAGACGCGGGGCAGAGGAAAGGGGACTGGAGAGCCGGATGGGCGCGGGGAACTGCGGCTGGGGGGAAGGGGAGGGCACCCCGGCAGAGGGCGCGCGGCCGCCCTCTGCCCCGCCGGGGTCAGGCGCCCCCTCCCCCGCGCCCTGGCCGGACGGCCGGGCTATTTTTATGCGTGGACACCGGACACCAGACTGGGGCGGCGGCGGCGGCGGCCGAGGCGGGGCCGGGCCGGGCCGGGCCGGGTCGGGCGTCGGGGCCACACGTCCGTCCGCGGGTCGCCGGGGCTGCGCGCGCCATGGAGCCGCGGTGCCCGCCGCCGTGCGGCTGCTGCGAGCGGGTGGTGCTCAACGTGGCCGGGATGCGTTTCGAGACGCGGGCACGCACCCTGAGCCGCTTCCCGGACACGCTGCTAGGGGACCCGGCACGCCGCGGCCGCTTCTACGACGGCGCGCGCCGCGAGTACTTCTTTGACCGGCACCGGCCCAGCTTCGACGCCGTGCTCTACTATTACCAGTCGGGCGGGCGGCTGCGGCGGCCGGCGCACGTGCCGCTCGACGTCTTCCTGGAGGAGGTGGCCTTTTACGGGCTGGGCACGGCGGCGCTGGCGCGCCTGCGTGAGGACGAGGGGTGCCCCATGCCGCCAGAGCGCCCCCTGCCCCGCCGCGCCTTCGCGCGCCAGCTCTGGCTGCTCTTCGAGTTCCCCGAGAGTTCGCAGGCCGCGCGCGTGCTCGCCGTCGTGTCCGTGCTCGTCATCCTCGTCTCCATCGTCGTCTTCTGCCTCGAGACGCTGCCGGACTTCCGCGACGACCGCTACAACCCGGGGCTCGCTGCGGTAGCGGCTGCCGGCCCGGTGAGGGGGCGGGGCCTGGGTGGAGAGAGGCGGGGCTCGGGCGGAGCCGAGCCGGGGTGAGGGTACGGGGAGGCGGGGCCTCTCGGGAAGGAGGGGCCCCGCTCTGGGGGGGCGGGGCACCGAGGGGCTTGTCACGATACCTGCCAGTGATGGGTGGGACGAGGGGCTCGAGAGGTGGGCAACCCGGGGACGGGGCCTGACCAGGGCAATCTACCTTTTAAAGGCGGGCTGGGGGCGGGGAAGGGATAGACTCATGGGGGCGGGCCCGAGGATCTAAGCAGGCGAACCTGCCAATCACAGGGCAGGGTTGAGACAAGGGCGGGAGGGCAGGAAGACCCCTACGTTAAGAAATGAAGCTGAGGGCTGAGAGACCGAAAATCAGGGGTCTGTTGGGCTGGCAGTAACCCACTGAAAGATGGGCTGAAGGTGGTGAGAGTGGAGCTTGAGGGAGCTGGAGACAGAGGACCGAGGTGGGAGGAATCCGTCACAAAGTCAGGCTGAGAGGGCCCTGAGAGTCAGGGCCCCAGGGCTTGGTATGCAAACAAGGTGTTTAGCCCTTGTAGTCTGGGCTTCTAGGGGCTGGTTAGGGAGGGCAGAGCACAAGAAAACATGACCTAGGTGGTGACCCTCCCCATCTGGAAAATCAAAGCTGGGGGTGGGGCTTTGGATGGAGCTTCACTCAGGAGACCTCACTTTCAGGAGCGCCCCCCCCCCCAGTGAAGGATCAGGGACCATATAAGGTCAGCTGCACAGGCATGATCCCTAGAGCTCTGGAAAGGGATCTAGGACAGCTGGGTCACTGGAGGCCTGGGGGGCAATGACTGCTGACCAATTTGTACCGAAGTAGTTGCACATTTAAATCACAAATGTGGCTGTTCCTGTGTGTCCCAGCCCTGGTGTGGTCCTCTCTGAACCCCTTCCTCCCTGCAGTTGCCCGCTTGGCTGAATGGCTCCAGCCCAGTGCCCGGACCCCTGTCTCGCATGCCCTTCGATGACCCGTTCTTTGTGGTGGAGACGTTGTGTATCTGTTGGTTCTCCTTTGAGCTACTGGTGCGCCTGGTGGCCTGCCCGAGCAAGGCAGCCTTTTTCAAGAACGTGATGAACCTCATCGATTTTGTGGCCATCCTACCCTACTTTGTGGCGCTAGGCACCGAGCTAGCCAGGCAGCGGGGTGTAGGCCAGCCGGCCATGTCCCTGGCGATCCTACGAGTCATCCGTCTAGTACGTGTCTTCCGAATCTTCAAGTTGTCCCGGCACTCAAAGGGCCTGCAGATCTTGGGCCAGACACTACGGGCCTCCATGCGTGAGCTGGGTCTCCTCATCTTCTTCCTCTTCATCGGTGTGGTCCTCTTCTCCAGCGCAGTCTACTTCGCTGAGGTTGACCGGGAAGACTCCCATTTCACCAGCATCCCCGAGTCCTTTTGGTGGGCGGTGGTCACCATGACCACAGTTGGCTATGGAGACATGGCACCCGTCACTGTGGGCGGCAAAATAGTGGGCTCCCTGTGCGCCATCGCTGGAGTGTTGACCATTTCCCTTCCCGTGCCGGTCATTGTCTCCAACTTCAGCTACTTTTACCACCGGGAGACAGACGGTGAAGAGGCTGGGATGTACAGCCATGTGGACACGCAGCCGTGTGGCCCACTGGACGGCAAGGTCAATGGGGGGTTGATGGATGGAGAGATGCCTGAGCTACCACCTCCACTCTGGGCCCCCCCTGGGAAACACTTGGTCACTGAAGTGTGAGGGACAGTTGAGGTCTGCAGGACCTCACGTTTCCTTGGAGGGAGGGAGGGAGGGGTAGAAGGGAAGGTTAGGGGGAGGGGTTTGGGTTTAGGAAGAACTAGGTTAAGTGGTAATGAGTTGGGGAACACTGAGTCTTATTGGGTCTTGAGTTGTGGTTTGGTAGCTCCCGTGGGTACTTCCTTAATTGACGGTGAATGGCCATGAGTTATAATGAGTTGATGGGGAGGCTCCTTTGGTTTGTACTACATTGGGTTGTGCAAGACTTACGGAGCCTTTCGTGGTAAGTGATGAGACAGATTTGGTCACATAGTTTTGTTTTTTAGGTCCTCATTGGGTTGGGCTGTGTTGTTGAGTCGGGTGAGTCTTGTCCAATTGCATTGTGCAGGATTCTGTAGTTTTATGAGTCCCCTAGGGCCATTTTGGATCAAGTTAGGTGGTCACCCACGGCATTGTTGGGACTGAGTGCGTGTTCATGCATGGTGTTGTGGAGTTGAGTTGAGACATGTTGGAAATTGTGTGGCTTTGTGATTCTTCTAGGGCTATGTTATTTTAGGTTCTGTGAACTTGTGAGTCACGTAGAAATACAAAGAGTCAAGTGATTGAATGTGAGCTTTCTAGGTCATGTTAGGTTAAGCTGGGCTGGAATGTATGACGGTCTGAGCCTTTCAGGGTTCTGTTGGGTTGAATTGTGTAGAGTAATGTAGCTGGAAGTTTTGGGGGGCTACACTGAGATGAATCATATCAAACTGTATAACCATGTGAGTCTCGTAGGGGTATGCTGAGGTGAATTACCCCAGGTTGTGTCATTGTGAGTCCTGTAGGAATGTTAGGTTGAGTTGGACTGTGCGTATGGGCTCCATAGGGCCATGTTAGTTTGTTTTGCATTTAGTGGTAGCACCAGGACCCAAGAATAACAACACTGGGGAGGAATCATGTATCAGGGAGAAAGTGTGGCATTAGGGACTCTGCGAGACAAACAACTGACTTGCCCAGTGTCATTTACTGTAAGGGGTGGGGCTGAGTGCTGAACCCCTAGATTCAGTTGTTTGTGCAGAGGGCCTCCGGGTGAGCTAGGAAGATGTAGACAGTCCTTCCATTTACTCTACACCTGCTTCATTTTGCCATTCATACCCTCTCTATCTGTCCTCCCCTACAGTTTTGCTTCTAACCATGGAGATCAGAGCCGCAAGGGAAGGGGAAATGGGAAGAATCTGTACTTTGTACAGGCATGATGGGAAAGAAGGGGACAGAAACCCAAATGAGGGGACAGAGACCTGGAAGTGACAAAGACTCAGAGAAAGAGAGATAGAAACCCAGAGGAGAGGGAGCAAAGACCCAAAGAGGGAGGAAGAGAGATTTAGGGAGAAGGAACCAAGGACAAAGACCCAAAGAGATAGGGAGATGGAGACCCAGAGGAGAGGGGTCAGAAACTCCAAGGAGAAAGAGAAATAGAGACCAAGAGTGGGACATGGAGATGGGGGTGTGTGTCAGACACCTGGAGAAGGACAGGCACCAGAGCTGGAGCCAAACCAGGGCGCCCCCAAGAAAGAGAACCAAAAAAGGAATAGAGAGAAAAAATTCAGTGCCTCTGAACCCAAGAGAGACGCAGAGTCTCTCTTCCACAGAATCACAAAGGGATCCCAAATCAGGGAACCCCACCCTATCTTCCCACAGCTCAGGGAGAATGTCAGGTAAACTTGGGAGCTCTATTTTCCAGGGGAGAAACTAGAGTCTTAGGGCACAGGAGTAGCTTCCTGAGGTCCCATGGCACTTCCCAGGAGCTGGGGTTTATGGCAGGCTGTCCGACTCCCCCTGTCCCATCAGCCTGCAGGTGTCCTCCAGCCGAGTTTCTCTGGAACCAAGAAACTGAGGCTTAGAGGGGAGGGTGGGATCCAAGGCAGGAAGCCAAACGTTTTCAGAGGGCTTTCAGTACCAAAAGGGCATTTGGAGGAGGAGAGGAGGATGCCTCAATCACGAACACATAGAGGGCTTCCTATGTGCCAAAACATCATCTGAAGTCCTTTACTTGTATTAATTTATTAAAACCAGTGGTTTACAGAGTGGTGGTGTTGTTATTTTCAGCTATTGGCCCCTCCCTTTTTGGGTCCAGTGAAATCTTACTTTGATGCGATGTGGCTCCTCAGAGGGGACCTGGTCTGAGGGACACACATGTCCATGGAGTCCTTCTTGGTGACTCAGAATGCAACTATGGAATTCAGTCTGGAAACCCGTGATTTAATCCAACTCCCTTTTTTATACGGAGTGACGGTAGAAGGGACAGATGGTGGGAAGAGTTTGATCAAGGTTGAAAGCCATAGAATCTGTAGGTGGTCCCTTACCTCTGAAATGGAAAGTCACATCTGGAGACAGAAATGGAGATAGACCCCCTCACGGTGACAGACACAAGGCAGAGTCTGGGTCCCAGCAGAGACCCGAAGAGGAGGAGACACATGCAGAGAGGGACCAAGACCTGGAGAGTGGGACACTGAAGGGGCAAAGGGAGAGCAGGAGGGTGGTGACCTAGGAGGGGGGAGTCAGAGACCCCCTCCAGAGATCCACAGAAGCTGGGAAGCCAACCAGAGAGGAGAGGTCAGAGATCCAGAGAGAGAGAGCAGGGCTAGAGGCCCAGACAGAGAGGGAGAGGGGGACAGAAACTGGTCTACTTTTCTTTGAAAACTTACCTGTTCGACCCCATCAGAGACCAGAAATCACATAGAGTGTCTCTGGTAGGGAGTGGGACCTGTTGGGTGCTTAGGGATGGGGTAGGGGGGGAAGTGTGGAGAGGTCAGGGAAGTAACCCCAGGGGACACTCAGACTGGGAAGTGCCCCTCCTCCACCCTTAGTAAACAACCCACAGCCACCTTCCACAGCCTTCTACCTTGCCTTGGCGGGACTGGGAAAAGGAGAGGGGGACACCCTAATCCGGGGACACCCTTCCTGCCACCTTGCCATGCTATATTTAGGCTGATGGAGGGGTATGGGATGACCCCCTGCCCCTCCCAAGATGGATATCAGCTTTCCTCCTAAAATAGCTCTGGGGGAGGGGTGGAGGGCCTGGGACTCTTAATTCCATCTGACCTCAGTCTGTCTGAGGATCTCTCTCTTCTCACTGGGTCTCTGTCCCCCTTCTGGGATTGTGTCCCCTTCTCTCGAGTGTCAAGTGTCTTTCCTCTCTCTAGGTTTTTGTCCCCCCCTTTCTCTCCATTTCTGTGCCTTTCCCATCTCCCTTTGTCACTCTTCATTTTTTTTTTTTTTCCTTCAAGCAGGTCGTTGTGTTTCCACATCAAATCCTTGTCTGAGTCCTATAATACCTTGAATTTCTCTTATCTGAGTTCAAGACAGACCCTCTCCCCAGTCCCCACCCAGGAAATTCCAGCAGAGGGGACTCTGTGGGAGAACACCCCCAACACCATATCCACTGTCTCCCAGGGCCTGGGGCCTTATCGCTGCCCAAGTCCAGCTGGTTAATGTCTGGCCTAGAGCTCCTGGGAAAGTGGGGGTGAGAGCAGAGGGTGGGAATCTGCCCAGAGATTGACACTTAATTGGCAACAGAACGCAAAGAAATCTCGGGCCCAGACTCCCGGCTCTAAGAAAAAGAGGGAGCTGCTGTCAGGACTCCTGGGTCTGAGGGAGGAGGGGGTTGGGGGTCCTGACTCCTGGGTCTGAGGGAGGAGGGCCTGGGGGAGGGTGGGGAGCAAACTCCTGGGTCTGAGGGAGGAGGGGCTTGGGGTGAGAACTCCTGAGTCTGAAGGAGGAGGGGCTGGGGTCGGATCCTGACTCCTGGGTCTGAGGGAGGAGGGGGCTGGGGATGCTGACTCCTGGGTCTGAGGGAGGAGGGGGCTGGGGGTGCCCAGACTCCTGATTCTGAGGGAGGAGGGGCTGGGGGTGAGAACTCATGGGTCTGAGGGAGGAGGGGCTGGGGGCGGGTCCTGACTCCTGGGTCTGAGCGAGGAGGGACTGGGGGTCAGAACTCCTGGGTCTGAGGGAACCCGGGGCTGGCGCCTGGCCTCCCGGGGCTGAGACCGGCCAGTTGCTGAGTGAGCCAGGCCGGCCTTCCGAGGTCCCAGCACGCGTCTGGAAGGCGGGATCCCCCGGCCCCTCCTCCGCCGTCGGGCACCGCCCCGCCCCCGCCCCCGCCCGGGCCAGCGGGAGAGTGTGCGGCGAGGAGCCGGCGGACGAGCGGGCGTCCCTGCAGCCGACGAGCGGAAGGAGGAGCCGCGCCGCGCTAGGGGCAGCGGAGAAGCCGAAGAGGGCGCCCCAGGTAAGAGCCTCCGCGCCTCCTTCCCCGGGATTCTGGCGGCTGGGTCGCCCTGCCCCCGGGTAGGGAGGGACGGGGGCGGGGCCAGAGGGGGCGGGGCTTGGCGGAGGAAACTGAGGCAGGAGCGAAGTCCTCCAGATATGCAGCCGGTTACCCCCAGAGGGGTCTCAGGAGACCATCCCCCCAGCTCGGATCTTCTTTGGGAGGAGGGCTCTGGGAGTACGTAATTCTGGATACCTGGGGAAGAGAGCCCTGAACTCCAGAGCTCCCAGGTCTGAGGGAGGAGGCGCTGGGGGTCTGGACTGCTCGGGCTCTCAGGGAGGAGGGTGCTGGGCTCCTGGACGCCAGCACGTGAGAGAGGGAGCTGGAGATCTAGACTCCTGAAGGAGGAGGAGGCGGGGAACCAGGACTTTCGGGTCTGAGTGAGGTAGCGGCAGGGAACAGGGACTTCTGGTCTGAGGGAGGAGGTAGCTGACTTCTGGTCCTGGTTGGATCGGCATCGTTGGGTCTCTTCACACCCTTCTTTCCATTTCCCCATCTCGGAGCCAAGGCAGGCAGCCACTCCAGGTATGTGCGGTAGACGTCTTGGACGGGCCCCGGCCTGTCCTGTGAGGATAGAACATTCCAGGAAGCAGCCTCAGGGACCCAGGGCTTCTTGAGTGTGGGCCCTCAGGGACCCGGGTGTCCAGACCAGCGCCACCCCCGCCCTGTCTGGGAGATGAATGGGCCGTGGAGGATGTAATTTTTTCCAGCCTCCTCTATCCTCCCCACTCCGCCCCTACCCTCCCAACCCCCGCCTCTCCCCTCACCTCCCCCATCTGCTTCCCATCCCAGCCAGGAGCCATCACCTGGTCAGGGAAGGGGCCTCTGGGAAGGGGGCGCGGCCTTGACTCTTGGGTACCCTGCACTTTAAGAGGAACGCTGGGAAGGGGAGTGTTCAGGCCCCCTCCCCCACTTGCTCACACAACCTGCCTGTTCCCTTCTTCCCCTAGGTGGCTGCCCCTTCTCTCTCCTGAGATGTCAGGAAAGAGGGGACCACCTGTGTCCCCCACAGGGGCCCCCCAGAGCCTGGGGGCCCCCAGCACTGGAGCCTGGAGGTGGACGAGGTGCTGACAGGTCTGGTAACCACCTGCTGCTTCCTACTTCTCTCCACACCACTTTCCCAGAACTACAGACTTCCAGAATATTGCAGAGAAACTGTAGGGTCCATGCCCTCACCACTATCTCCCAGCCCCTGGTTCCTTCCTTCCTTCCTCTTTTTTTTTTTTTTTTTTTTTTTAAGATTTTATTTACTTGTCAGAGAGCTCGCTCGCACAAGCAGGGAGAGCGGCAGGCAGAGGGAGAAGCAGGCTCCCACTGAGCAAGGAGCCCGAGTTGATCCCAGGACCTTGGGATCATGACCTGAGCCAAAGGCAGATGCTTAACCAACTGAGCCACCCAGGTGTTCCCCCGGTTCATTTCTTGGATAGGGAAACTGAGGCCCCACACGACAGAGGAAATGTCTTACCTTCTCAGTGGCAGTGTTGAGCTGAACTTGGGTCTTACTAGGATCCCAGAACATGGTCTTTCTTAGAATTTGGAACCTCAGACTTTCTCTAGGCTGCAGGACTTAGGGTCCCGCAAGGCTGTAGGTAGGGGTAGGATTCAGGGCAGAGTTGCTCTGACGGGGCTCAAATCCTACTTCTGGCATTTGCTGGCTGTGTGATCTGGTATCAGTCACTCACCTCTCTGAGCCTGTATTTCTCCACTTGCTGATTTGTTGGCTATTATTGGCAATAGTAGTAGAATAATTATGATTAATCCAGAAGGTGGGTGTTATCTAAGTCCTAGAATATAAGGTCCTCCCAAGGTTCTAGAACAAGGGCTTCTCATGGTTCTGGCATTCAGGTCCCCCTGGAGTTCCCAACCTCTGCCCCCCTCCCCCACTAAGTTTTTACCCTCATCTCTAACCCCAGCTTCCCTCTTTATCCTCAGGTGCTCAGCGAGATGCTCCCCAGCCCCTCCTGCTCCCTCCCCATCCTCCTCCTTTTCCTCCTCCCCAGTGTCCCAATGGAGTCCCATCCTCCACCCTTACCACTGCCCCCATTTCTAGCCCCTGAATGGGACCTCCTGTCCCCCCGAGTAGTCCTGTCCAGGGGCACCCCCGCTGGACCCCCTCTGCTATTCCTATTGGAGGCCGGGGCCTTTGGGGAGCCAGCAGGCAGCCCCGCCAACCGCAGTCGGCGAGGGGTGAGCGAGACAGCACCAGCAAGTCGCCGGGGAGAGCTGGCTGTGTGTGATGCGGTCAGTGGCTGGGTGACGGACCGCCGGACAGCCGTGGACCTGCGCGGGCGTGAGGTGGAGGTGCTGGGCGAGGTTCCTGCGGCTGGAGGCAGCCCTCTCCGCCAGTACTTCTTTGAGACCCGCTGCAAGGCTGACAGCGCTGCTGAGGAAAGTGGCCCTGGTGGGGGTGGGGGAGGCTGCCGGGGTGTGGACCGGAGGCACTGGGTGTCTGAGTGTAAGGCCAAGCAGTCCTACGTGCGGGCATTGACCGCTGATGCCCAGGGCCGTGTAGGCTGGCGATGGATTCGAATTGACACTGCCTGCGTCTGCACGCTCCTCAGCCGGACTGGTCGGGCCTGAGGCCCCTGCTCAGGAACTGGGCAGGCAGAGGAAGAAGACAGCTGGATGCTGAGGGACCTCAGGGGCGGCCTGACTGCTCTAGGCCTCAGTTTGGGAACTTGTGAAATGGTCACAAAATCACAGCTTTCTGAGTTGGAGAGCTCAATCCATGCAAGACAGGTGGTGAAACCAAATGGGGTTTTGAAGGATGAATAGGAGTTCTTCTGGATGAACTTGAGGATGAGGATGATGATATCCAATACTTTCTGAGTGTCTGCCGTTGATCAGTGCTAATACACAATCTGTCAGATCAACTCTGGTGGATTTAACCATTGGAGAAACCTTGGCTTCTAAGTTGCTAACTGCTTGATCTCGGAGGACATCTTGCTCACCCTGGAGAGAGTGACAAGGAAGTGATACATCAAGAAGTGGTGGGGGAGTATAAAAGCGGACACATAAGCAACCAGCTGGGAGCTGGGGTTTGAATGAGATATCTTACTTGGTCACATGGGGAGAGTGTTGGCTTAGAATGTTCTGTCTTAAGGTAGTAAGCTAGCCATCACAGTAGGAGCACAAGCAAGGTTGAATGATAAGAGGTCAGGGTGCTGGAGAGTTTAACCCTGTTGGGGAGTTTCTGTCCCAACTTTTACCTCATCTTGGGAAAGAGACAGACCTTAGAATCATCCAGCTTGAGTATGGTATAAAATTCGGACCAATTGACCTGACTCCTGGCTAGGATCAGGGGTCATGTGGACAGTGGAAGGCTTTGAGTGGTCCAATAAAATCCAAAAGAAGAAGTAGCCCCAGGGGCCTGAACGAGAGGTTCAGTGGGACCTGGGGTCAGGTTGCAGAAGATAGCCTCAGTTTTCCCCATCTGAAGAATGGGTTAGTGGGATGAGCTACTGGGAGCTGAGAAGCCAGAGCCCTTGACCAAAAGGTCTTTAAAGTAAGGAAGTGACAAGGGAAGTCAGGAGTAGACCCCACACCTTCAGGATACCCCCTTCATGTATCACCAGTCCATACCTTAAGCCTGTTGCCAACACACACACACACACACACACACACACACACACACACACTATCTTTTAGAACCGGCTTTAGGCTAAGGACTGAGACCATAGACACACCCCCACCCCATTCCTCCGCCAACACAGACTGGGTCCCTGGGAAGGGTAAGAGTGGGCGGTTCCAGCTGCCTCTGTTTCTACATCTCTGTGTTTCTAGGTCTGTGGTTCCCACTCTCCTTTTTGTCACCTCCCTCTCTGTCTCTTGTGTCTGGGTCAGTAGCTCTCTGTCTCTGTTTCTCATTCACTCTTTCTCATCCATTCTTGCCTGTGTTTCTCATCAAAGTTCTTTCCACATCCCCTCCCCTCTCTTCTTGCTAAGTATTTCCCTGTGTCTGTGTCTGTGTCTGTGGGTCTCTCCCTCGTCACCCACCCCCATATCCAGGTGGAAGTTTTCAACAAAATCAAAGGCAGGCAGGACAGACGAAGGCCAAGCCCTGGGCTGACGCCTCCAGCTCACACAGGGAGGGAGGGAGAGCCCTGGGGAAGTCTGGAAATCGTTACCCCTGAGGTAGGCAGGCCTGGCAGAGGGAGGAGGGGGCTGGGAGAGTTGGGACCCCGTAGGAAAGGGGACTGCTTCTCATGGATTCCCTGATGGCAGTGGGTGGTCTCCATCCTCCTCCCCCTCCGGGTCTCCGTCTCCCCCAGGCCGGGTTCTCTGTGTCTCTAAAATTCCCTACAATTTGAGCTATTCCCCCTTCCTCCCTCCTCCCCCTTTCGACCTTTCACTCTCTCTCTGGGACTCCCCTCCCCCATTTCTCTGAGTTTCTGTGCCCTTCCCTCAAAGTCCCAGTCCCTCTGAGCCTGGGTTTCTTTCTTACACTGTCCAACCATTCACACACCTGCAGGCCTTCCATTGGCTGAGCTCAGGGTGGGCGGGTTCTGTTACCTGGGGCAACAGGAACAACAAGCCTGCCCCGGCATGGCTCTCCCGCAGCGGTGGGACCATGGCTGGTCGGACCCTAGCTCTGCGCTACGGTCCCCCATGGTCCCCAATCTCTGGGACCGAGGTGCCTGGATCCTGGCCCAAATGGCGTCTCACCAGCAGTGGTGTCGCCCACCACATTATCCCGCCTGTGTCCTTTCCCCCGCCCACTGTGCAGGTGAGAGGACCCTAGGTTCCTGGGCAGAAGGAGGCTGGGGGCCCAGGCTCCTGTGTCTGAAGGAGAGGCCTAGGGGTCCAGACACCTGCCGAGAGAAAAGGGGGTTGGGGCGCGGGCTCCACTCTGACTGAAGGAGGAGTGTCCCCGAGTCCTGGATCTGAAAAAAGAGGGTCCAGGGAATCTGGATGCCTGGGACTGGAGGGAGGAAAGGGTTGGAGACCGACTGGGAGAGATCAGGGCTCGCGGGCCGGACTTGACCCTTTTAGCTGACGTCCTTCTTCCCAGTCCACGGTCGCGGAGCCCCTGCCGCCGGCCGCCAAGCAGGATTTGCACATCTGGGATTTTGATGAGGTCATCAGCAGATGGGAGACAACCTCTGGCTCGGCTTACGTGCCTAAGAAGCACGGCGGGCCCTACGCACAGCCTAGGGCCCCAGAGCCTTCGGACCCCACGAGGACTGTGGGGATCAAGGATTTAGACGAAAAGGTAACGTTCTGGGATGCAGAGGTCCGCAGGGGACAGAACTGGGGATGGCACTGGAGTACCGCGCACCCTCACGTTGGATCTCCGCGTCGCCTTCCCGCAGCTCAGACACCGTGGCTGGCGCCTCCCGCTGATCACGAAGCACCAGTGCAGTGAGATGCGGGCGCAGTACACGGGCTGGCCCGACCCGGATCAGCAGCGCCCCACCTTCTACGTCGGGCCCCAGCCCCTGGAGCTTGCGGAGCACCTTCGCGGAGGCCCTTCCCAGGTAGAGGAGAACACCCGTTGCCACCGTGGGAAAGAGCTTGTAGCGCCTGGGGAGGGGTCGGAGGGGCTCTGCGGCTAGGGACCAGGCTAGCAGACCCTGGGGTGGAGAATTTTGAGTCTGGGGTCGTGGGCAAAAGGTCTGGAACGGAATCAGGTTACAGAGTCTGGGGGTGGAGCTTGGACCTTTTGAGGTAGGGTCAGGAGGAGGAGGAGGGGCCTGGAGACCGAAATCCCAGCTCTGAGGCTGAGGCCACCGCCAGTAAATCCCGGGTGGGCGGGGGCTTGTCTAGGAGGGAGTTTGGAGGCAGGGTCCGGGCGCGGGGGCGTTCGGTACGTGGGGGCGGGTCTTGAACTTTCAGAGCCAAGGTCGGGAGGCGGGGCTAGGCTTTCCCGGAGCGGACGAGCAAAAAGGAAAGGTGGCCCGAGGTGCGACTGAATTCCAGTGGCGGGAGGTGGAAGCCAGGGGTCTGGGGGCGGAGCTGGGAAGGTTTTTTTTGTGGTTGGGGCCTGGGCTTTGTGTTCGATGACCCGCAAGTGTTTGGATTTTGGAGTAACCCTAATAAGGGTTCTGATATGGGGAGCGAAGCTAAAGTGCGCTAGCTTGCGATTGGTCAGGAAGGATTCGGATACTTGGGGCGTGAGGGTCTGTTGGGTCGAAGCGGAATCCTGAGTCTAGCGACCCAGGGCCTGGAATGCGGTATGAAACCTCTTTCTTGCTCATCCCTCCTCCCTGGATCCTCCTCAGGCTTTAATCCCTTGGACAAAGAACCCCGAGCTGGCCGGCCGGCCTTTCACAGTGTCTGACCAGGGCATCTTGGACCGCCGTCAGCTCTATCTGACCACCTCGGCCAAGGACTTCCGGGCCTACCCGAAGTGAGCCTGGGTCCTCGCTCGGCGCCGCCCCCCAACGTAGGCCGGCGGGCCGCCGAACCCGGGTGTCGGCTCCCCCTTGTCCGACTCAGGAGCCTCAGCCTTCAGCTCTCGCACGCTGAAGAAACCGAAGTTCAGACCTCAGCCCCTACCTTTTTTAGCGCCCAGGTTTCCTTAGTGTCAACTCTCAGGAATACGAAACCTGCCGCTTGCCCAAGAAGGGGTTCGGGACCAGGGGCGGGACCCTGAGGGTCCAGGGCGGGGCCTGTTTTGGTTCCCAGATACTCCTTCCCTTGGATTCGAAAACTGCAGATCCCAGGCCCTTAAGGACCTCCAGGACCCAGGAATCCAGGCTGGGGGTCCCCAGCCCCTATCCTTTCTGAGGGGTCTCCGAATCCTACAAATGTGTCTTTGCCTCGAAACACAGGAGTTCAGGTCTACAGGTTCCGCAGAACGCGAGGTCTGAACCTCAGCCTTGTCCCTAGGAACCAACTGTGCCTTCCCTCTCCTGCCTCTCTCACCCAACAGGAAGGAGTTGTCTGGATATCCCCGCAAGGACTCGCTGACCTCCTGGAGCTTTGACAAGACGCCTCAGGCCTGGGGCCATGACCCACAAAGGCCACCCTGTCCGCGCCCCTCTCGGCCGCCAGGGATCCGCGTGCCCCACGTCCACCCGGTGACGACTGCAGTGCCACACCGCGGGGCGCTGTCTTTGGCTCAGGAGTCCTACAGACCCCCGCTGCACCCCCTCCTCGGGTTCGACCGTTTCTGCCCGCTGGAGCTGCCCTGGGGCGGCCCCCACTGGAAGCCGATGTCGGGGATCTACAGCGTGCCGCAAGCCTACCGCACTGAGAACTCCACCTACGGCAGCATGAAGCCAGCGGGGGTCTGAGCCCGCAGCGCCAGCCCCGCCCTGGACACGCCCCCCCTCCCCGGGCACCGAGCTAGAGGACCGCGACTGGTAGCACATTGGGCGGGGCTAAGATCGGGAACCCCGCCCATTACGTGGGAGTGAGACCAGGACCCGCCCACTAAGTCGTGGGCGGGGCGACTCCCCATACTTGACCACACTGCTGACGGGGGCGGGGGGGACGGGGCAGGGAGGTGGGAGCTGAGCGAGAAAAATGAACTTTGGGGCTGTGGGCTCGCGGGCGGGACACGCCCTCTGCGACAGAGGGGGCAGAGCTTCTTAGTCAACGACAGAGTTAAATAGCCTAAACCATGCCCGTTGCTGGTGTCGGCTCTGGGAGCCTGGGTGTGGGGGGAAACGGGGCGCCCGCTGAATCCCTTGCGGAAGGAAGGCGCATCTGCATGCGGCGGCCACAGAATCCAATACTCCGCAGGGTTTAGACGGTGGCACAGGAATGGCTTTCAGTCTACGGCAGGTGGAGGGGGGCTGACAGGTGGAGGGGGGCTGACGTCTCGGCCAATTGAGGGCCCTTGGAAGGGGCTGACCTTCAGCCTTCCCTGGTTCCCACCATGATGGGCACAGGCCAGGCTACACCGCCGGGGTCAAGGCCAAGGGCTCCCTCTGGCCTATTACCTAGGACCCGTACAGGACTTCGCCAGCCCCTGAGGATTGAGGCCGTGAAGTCAGCTTCCCCGTGGGCGTCTCCCGCTTCTTGGTGTGGGAGCCACTCAGGGAGCGGGGGGAAGGGGCACTCCAAGGAACCACTCCTGCACACCTCCCTGACCTTTTCTGCTTCTCGCCCCCGGAAAGATTAGTGTCCAGGTTACCCCATCATGCCGCCACCCCCAGTGGCCTTGCCGCCTCCACAGCCTCCAAGTATAAGACCAGGTAAACCTCACGGGGAAGGCACTGAGAATGGAGACGCTCCAGGTAAGACTGCAGGGCCCCTGGGCACCTTGCAGCTCCAACCGGCCATAGCTGGCACAAAGAGGGAGAGTCCTGTGACCCGATGAAGGAGGCTTCCTTCTAGAAGGGTGTGGATGGCCAACAGGCTTCCCACCAGGAGGGAAGCAGGTGAACCAGGGCCTGAGAGGGGGGGGAGAATATGCAATGTTGGGGAGTCTCTGGGGTCCCCAAATATGGAACAGGGGTTCACAGTGGGAGGGATGGGTCCCGAACAGAAGATGCCAGGTAGGGGAGCCTGTCTAGGGGATGGGAAGGTAAGGGCTCAGGGTAGAGGGGTCCAGCTGGCCCTGAGACACTGGCCTTGTCCCAGGGGCTGCTGCTGTGGCTGCTGCTGAACGTGGGTGGGGTGTGGGCATCCAGGGGGCCACTACGGCCACTCTGCCGGCCCATCAACGCCACCCTGGCTGCCGAGAACGAGGCCTGCCCAGTCTGCGTCACCTTCACCACCAGCATCTGTGCCGGCTACTGCCCCAGCATGGTGAGCAGCGGGGGCGGGGGGGGGGGGGGGGCCAGCGGGGGCGGCCCCTGCTGGATTGGGGATGGAAGGGTGGCCTGCCCCCTGGGCAGGGGCTGGGGAATTGGGAGGGCAAGCTGGGCACGTGGGAGTGACAGCACAGGGGGTCTGCTGGCTGGACACCTGAGTCTGCGACCTGTGGGGGGCAGCAGGGGAGCTCAGGGGAGGGTCTGACCACAGGTGGACCATGCCCCCACCCCCCTACCCCGGCCTACAGGTTCGAGTGCTGCCAGCCATCCTGCCACCTATGCCACAGCCGGTGTGCACCTACCACGAGCTGCGCTTTGCCTCCATCCAGCTCCCCGGATGCCCGCCTGGCGTGGACCCCACGGTCTCCTTCCCCGTGGCCCTCAGCTGTCGCTGCGGGCCCTGCCGCCTCAGCAGCTCCGACTGTGGGGGTCCCAGAGCCCAGCCCTTGGCCTGTGACCGCCCCTCGCTCCCGGGCCTCCTGTACCTCTAAGGATCCCCCCTACCCCAACTCCTGAAGCCAGCAGATGCTTCTTTCCTCCCCTCCTAATAAAGGCTTCTCAAACTGCACTGAGGTTGTCTTTTGTCAGACTCAGGGTGCATGTACGTGTGTACACACACACACACTCAGAATGGGTTCAGTTTCAGGGCACCTGGGTGGCTGCTGGTTGAGCGTGATTCTTGATTTCAGCTCAGGTCATGATCTCAAGGTCATGGGAAGGAGCCCCACATTGGACTCCACACTGGGTATCCTGGAGTCTGCTTAAGAGTCTCTCTCTCGAGGGCGCCTGGGTGGCTCAGTGGGTTAAGCGTCTGCCTTCAACTCAGGTCATGATCCCAGGGTCCCGGGATCGAGCCCTGCATCAGGCTCCCTGCTAGGTGGGAGGCCTGCTTCTCCCTCTCCCACTCCCCCTGCTTGTGTTCCCTCTCTCACTATGTCTCTGTCAAATAAATAAGTAAAATCTTAAAAAAAAAAAATTCTCTTTCACTCTCCTTCTGCCCCACGAGCTCTCTCTCTCTAAAAAAAAAAAGAGGGGGGAATAGGTCCAGTTTCAGAACCATTTTATACAAAGTGACAGTGTCAGAACTCTAGTAGAAAACAGGGTGGGGTGGGGCGGAAAGGGCGAGGGTGACATCAGCTCAGGAGGTGTCCATGGTTTCGCCTTCTGTGGGGAGAAGGAAGGCCAGGTGGTCAGTGTGGGCTGGGGGCGGGGACTGAGGTCTCCAGATCAGATACCCGCCTGCCCTCTGGTGGGTGACCCTGGGGACAGGCACTGTGGGGGACACTCACTAAGCTCGTTGAAGAGAAAGGCGTCCTGGTATTCCTTCATGTACTGTGTGGAGCGTGACTCGTCCAGAAAGAGCGAGTAGACCCGTTTGATGTCATCTACCTGCACTTCCGTGCCCTGCCGAGGCACGGCCACACCTCAGTGGGGCCCCTGGCGGGTCAGGGTGAAGACTCTGGGGTCTGGGTTCAAATCCTGCCCGGCCATGGGCCCAAACCCTCCCTTCCTGGGTGGCTTCATCTGGAAGATGGACTTGACGGTGTTAACTTGGAGCTCCCAGACATCCCCGAGCACTGCTCTGTGTTGGGCCGGGAGATACAGGTATGAACTCCACAGACCCATGTTTCCGGCCTTTGAAAAACCCCAGTTCGGGACTAAATCCAAAAATGTACAACAGGCCCTTGGAGGGGCGAGTGGGGCCCTCCACGCCCTCGGGCTGGCCCCGGGGGGCTTACTGTTGGCCTGACCTTGCGCTTCCGGCACACGAGACTGGCCGCCGTGATGAGCTGGATGGCGTAGCGCAGCGAGGTCTCCAGCCCGATGCGCGTCAGCACCGTGTAGGCGTCCTCACTCATTTCTACGTCTTCCTCCTCACACCTGTGGGCAGGTGGTGGTGGTGAGGTGAGCCAGGGCCCGGGTTCCAACTGCAGGGAATGCCTGCCCCGGCCAGCCCATCTCCCCCTGGCGCTGTGGGACATCCTGGGGGATGTGCAGAGTTGATCTCCTCAGAACCACAGACCGTGTAGCAAGAAGAGCCTCGGAGGCACGGCTGGGCCTGCAGCCTGAGATCCCCCCGGACCTCCAATCGTGCCCGCCCCTCCGCTCCTTCCCCATCCCCAGATCGGGGGCCACTGCTTGGATGCCCAGCCCAGCCCTACCTCCTGCAGGCCCGGGGACCTTCCCCCTCAGACCTCTCTGCCCCCACTTGCCAAACATGATGGGCGCCAGCCATGCTGTTCAGGCCCACAGCCTGGCCCCAACCCGGGACAGCAGGTGGCCTGGCCCATACCGGATGCGGAGGATCTGCTTCGTGTCCTTCTCACTGTAGGGAGAGGTGGAGACGATGAGCAGTCGGTCCAGTAGGTCGATGGGGATGCCGTGGGGGCTCTGGTAGCTGGTACCCCGGATCCTGGGGAGGAGGGGGAAGGGAAGGCTGTCAGGGCTATGCTCCCAGGACCCGGCTCTCCATTTCCTCTCCTTGGAATACCCCCCCAACATCTCCAATGCCACCACGGCCCACTCACGGGGCAAATACCACTTAACCTTCAGCTCCTGGCTGCTGTCGCCACCGATGGTGCAGCTGGCCCCCAGCTGCGTCCACCGCCCCCCCTCCCCGGGATGGGCTGATTTTAGCTAGGTATCTTTATCCGGGATTACTGAGTCAAGGTCCCACTCCTCTGCGTGACGTAGAGCTCCACAGGGAAGAGACAGCCGGTCCTACTCCCTGCTGCACCGGGCTCAGCACAGGGCCCAGGAGACACTGTGGTTCCCGTTACTCACGGGAGTTACATTCTGTAAAGTGGGGCGAACGCCCAGGGGCAAGTGTCACACCGCCGCTTCTTGGGGATGCACGTGGTTAGGTTCTTGTGAACCTCTGGTCATAATATTGCTGTCAACCGACTGACATATAACCTGGTTCTGTGTGCTTCTGTTTAAAGACATCTTTCGTAACATATGTCATCGCCCCACTGCCCTCGAACTCACGTGAGGCTAGCTGCTAACACTTTCCATCAGGCCCGAATGGAGCTCACCCAACACACACACACTCTCTCTACGAGGTGCATCCACTCCAGCCTTGTGGTTGGAGACACTGGGAAGTGACAGGCCCCTTTAGACGTGAAATCCCCAATAAAAAGCATAAAATGCAGCAAATGCGGCCCTGAACCAATCAGGAAAAGGACATGCTTTTGCGGCAGGTGAGCTGAAACCAGAAGGCCAGCAGGGTGGCACCTTGTTGGAGCTTGGTTTGGAGCGTCCCTAGAGGGCGACTCAAATGTGTGGCCTCTCTACGCACATCTGCCCCAGGGCACTGGAGTGTCACAGGTACTGGTGTGTGTGTGGGGGAACGGACAAATCAATGTTAGTGAGAGGACGCGGACTCCCAAATACACGATGTGCAGATAATGAGGGACTTGGGTTGGCGCCCTGCTCTTGGCCAGTCTCCTCCCATCCCTGTTCGGAGATCAGCTCTGGCCCTGACCCCTTCTCCCTGTGACCTCAGGCATCCGTCACGGGGCCTTGCTATCCTCACCTGTAATGTGGGGCTGAGACAATATCCACCTCCCGAGCTTTTTTTTTTTTAAAGATCTTATCTATCTAATAGACAGAGGCAGGCAGAGGGGCGGGGAGAAGCAGGCTCCCTGCCGAGCAGAAAGCCCGACACGGGGCTCGATCCCAGGACCCTGAGATCATGACCTGAGCCAAAGGCAGAGGCTTAACCCACTGAGCCACCCAGGCGCCCCCTTCCTCCCCAGCTTAAGGGTCCGAGCAGTTCACCGGGGACACAAGCCAGGGACAATCTGCCCATTTGTCCCCGGCAGCGATGACGGGACCCCAGCTTCCTGGGGGCCATTTAGCCCCTGCTTCCAGCTCCCTGTCCGCCAATACAGATGAGGCAGAGAAGGCGGCCAGCTGGGATGACAGGGTGAGTGGTGCTGGCAACACCCTAGGGCAGAGGTTCCCAAGCTTCACCAGAACCTGGGGTATTCATGGCTCGGGAAGGTTTCCCAGGCCAAAAGTAATATCCAGCTCTGTTCTGTAAGGTGGTTAGGGCAAAGTGAGCTAAGCATAGTGATTTATGCAGTGTCCAACACACACCTCTATGCACCCCTCAGAGACTTAAACCATCCCACAGCCCTCTGTGTGTGTGTTCTGTAGCACCCTGGGATGCCTCGGCACACCGTTTGAGAACTGCAGCCTCAAGGGCTACAGGAACAAAGACAGAAAGAATGTGGTCCCTCAGCTTCCTTGTGGAGTAGAGCAGAGTACCTGCCGCCCTTGTCTGAGGGAAGCACATCTTTCCATCTGGGACCTGGTACTTGTGGGGCCTCGTTCCAAGCTCAGCAAACGTGCTCTGCTTGCCCTGGGCCTATACCCACTGCCTGGAGCACCCCCTTCTCCCAGAGGCCTTTGAGGGGGCCAGCAGCTGGCTCACCGGGTGATGCCGCGGTTGGTGGCCATGATGAGGACTGGCGCCATGTCACTCTCCAGGGCCCGATTGAGAAAGGAGAAGCTTTCAATGTCCAGCATGTGGACCTCGTCGATAAACAGCACCTGGGAGCCGTTGGGGGGTATGTCAAATCCACCACCCAAGCCTCTCTCCTCCCATTTCCCACCACTGCAAGCCACCTGCCCTGGCCAGGCCCCAATACTCACCCCGGGGATGATCTCTGCCTTGCCCTCCTCACGCCACTCAGCTACCTTGGCATTGATTTGTTCTCGGACTTCTGACTTGATCTCCCCTGTGTCGCCTAGGGAGGCAGGGGTAGTGCGGGGAGGGTCAGAGAGGAGACAGGGACCCAGAGCCGGAGGGTGGACGAAGACAGAGAAGGACGGGACACCAGGGACAGAGGGAAGACAGACCAAAACTGGAGTGGCAAAGGGACAGAAGGGGTGGGAATTCCAAACGTCCCAGAGAGGAGGAGGACCGGAGACAGAGAACCCACGAAGAAGAAAGGGCAGGATACGCAAGCTCCCGCTGGACCACCCGAAGAGAGGGACAGACGGCAACAGGGTGGGATGGACAAACCAGGGGGATACGCTGGAGGGTGGGGAAGGGGGGTTGCACGGAGCAGGGCCAGTCCAAGGTACCGCACCTGAGAAGAGAGCCAGGAAGCCCTGGGTGCGGGAGTTGATGACGTCAATTTCATGCAGGGACACGGTGTGGACCACCTCCTTGCGTTTCTGGAGCTCCCCGTCTGGACACTGCACGAACTTGGTCTATGGGGTCCGGGGAAGGGGAGGGAGAGACATCGGCAGAGAAGAGCATGAAAGGGGGCTCAGAGGGGCCTGCGCAGGGGGAGTTTGGACTCTGGACTCCTTGGAATGGAGCTGAGAATCCGGAAGCCCCAGGTCCAAGAGGAGTCACCACTAGGGGATTCAAGAGCACTGAAGGATGGGGAGTTCCCGGAGGACCTTGGAAACCACGAACAAGGGCCAAGATGAAAGGTCTTGGCTGTCCTAGAGGTTACAGGGAAAAACCAGGAGTGCCAGGGCCAGAGGGCTGGGGTGACTGGAGGATCCAGACCCTCTGGGCCATGGAGGTGTTGGCGGAGACACAAACATCCTGGTGTCTGGAGCAAGGGGACCCCCAGAGCCCTGGCCCACCTGGGAGCCCATAGCGTCATAGTCACGAGCACGTGTGAAGGAGCGGCCCAGCTTGGAGATCTTGCCCGTGGCCTTGTCAATGGTGATCACATCCCTGTGGGGGAGTGGGGGAAGGAGGGCAGGAGTGAGGACAAAAAAGGGCCCAAGATCGCCCACCCTGGCCACCCAGTGTGGCCCCCTGCCACTCACCCAGCCTGGACCTTGTCTTTGGTCAGGGACTCAATCATCTTGGTGCCCAGGTCGTAGATGGTCTCCATCTCTGTGGTCTTGAGGGTCAGCTTGCCTACCTTAGAGCCCTGAGAGGGGTGACATGCCAGGCAAGCAGTTCAGAGCGGGCCCACTATCTCCCCAACACGGCTTTGAAATGGGCATGACACCGGGATGCCTTAGGGGCTAATGGACATATTCACGGTCACGACCATGGTGATGGCCTCATAGGTACACACGTACGTCAACCTTCAACATATGCAACTTACTGTTTGTCAACTTCTTAACAAACCGATTACTAAACCCCAGCAAGCAAACAACAACTTGCCTAAAAGGTTACGTTTTTAAGAACAGCAACACGGACTAGCAGTCCCATGACACGGCAGGGGCGGGGGTCACAATCCCACATTCCTCGTTTTCTATCCAGGTAACTTTTTTACCGTCCACAAACCCAGATGACCCAGAGCTAAGCTAAACACAGCTAAGAAAACAAAAACGCCACTCTCCCTCCCACAAGGTAAGCACAGTCAGTGCACAGCCGCCGGTCTTGTTTCTAGGGAGCGGTCCTTTCTGTAGGGACAGGTGGCGGAAAGAAAGAGCCAAGATTTGGAAGGGAGAGAAAGATGGTTTTGGCTTTACATTTTTTTTTTTTAAGATTTTATTTATTTATTTGACAGACAAAGATCACAAGTAGGCAGAGAGGCAGGCAGAGAGAGGAAGTGAAGCAGGCTCTCCGCTGAGCAGAGAGCCCGATAATGGGACTCAATGTGGGGCTCGATCCCAGGACCCTGAGATCACGACCCGAGCTGAAGGCAGAGGCTTAACCCACTGAGCCACCCAGGTGCCCCAAAACATTTATTTAAGCATCTCTATACCCACCATGGGGCTCGAACTCATGACCTTAGAAAGCAAGTCATGCGCTCTACTGCCTGAGTCAGCCAGGCGCCTCCAGTTTTACATTTTTAAAGGCAGGGTGCAGGGGCGCCTGGGTGGCTCAGTGGGTTGAAGCCTCTGCCTTCAGCTCAGGTCATGATCCCGGAGTCCTGGGATCGAGCCCCGCATCGGGCTCTCTGCTCAGCGGGGAGCCTGCTTCCTCCTTCTCTCTCTCTGCCTGCCTCTCTGCCTAGTTGTGATCTCTGTCTGTCAAATAAATAAAAAAAAATCTTTAAAAAAAAAATAAAAAAAAAAATAAAGGCAGGGTGCATCCATGAATGTCTTCTGTGACAAAAATCTAACTTAAAGAACTATCTTGTGGGACACCTGGGTGGCTCAGTCAGTTAAGTGTCTGACTTTTGATCTCAGCTCAGGTCTTGATCTCAGGGTTGTGAGTTCGAGTCCCACACTGGGCTCCAGGCAGGGAGTGGATCCTTACTAATCAAAAGATAAATAAAAATAAAATAAAAACATTTTGTGGGGGGTGGACACCTGACTGGCTCAGTCGGGGGAGCATGTGACTCCTAATCTGAGGGCTGTTGAGTTCCAGCTCCACGCTGGGGGTAGAATTTACTTTAAAATAAAAAAATAAATAAAAACAAGGGGCGCATGGGTGGCTCAGCTGGTTAAGTGTTTGCCTTTGGCTCAGGTGATGATCCCAGATCCTGGGATTGAGCCTCGCATCAGGCTCCCTGTTTGGCAGGAAGCCTGCTTCTCTTTTTCCCACTCCCCTTGCTTATGCTTTCTCTCTCACTGTGTCTCCCTCTGTCAAATAAATAATAAATAAAATCTTTTAAAAAAATAAAAATTAAAAAAAATTTAAAACTAAATAGAAGAACTATCTTGGGGATGGCTTTCTCTATGTTTAAATATTCTTCTACCACATTTTTTTTTTTAAAGATTTTATTTATTTATTTGTCAGAGAGAGAGAGGGAGAGAGAGCGAGCACAGGCAGACAGAATGGCAGGCAGAGGCAGAGGGAGAAGCAGGCTCCCTGATGAGCAAGGAGCCCGATGTGGGACTCGATCCCAGGACGCTGGGATAATGACCTGAGCCGAAGGCAGCTGCTTAACCAACTGAGCCACCCAGGCGTCCCTTCTACCACATTTTTAAAATTCAAAAGGTAGGGGCACCTGGGTGGCTCAGTGGGTTGAGCCTTTGCCTTCAGCTCAGGTCATGATCTCAGGGTCCTGGGATGAAGCCCCACATTGGGCTCTCTGCTCAGCGGAGAGCCTGCTTCCCCCTCTCTCTGCCTGCCTCTCTGCCTACTTGTGATCTCTGTCAAAGAAATAAATAAAATCTTTAAAATTCAAAAGGTAATTGCCAATGGATGAGACTAACTAAGGAGTTAGGGACAGGGGTTAAAAATGCAAGTCGAGGGTGCCTGGGTTAAGTGGGTTAAGTGGGTTAAGCCTCTGCCTTCGGCTCAGGTCATGATCTCAGGGTCCTGGGATCGAGTCTCGCATCGGGATCTTTGCTTGGCGGGGAGCCTGCTTCCTCCTCTCTCTCTGCCTGACTCTCTGCCTACCTGTGATTTCTCTCTGTCAAATAAATAAATAAATCTTAAAAAAAAAAAAAAATGCAAGTCGAGGGGCACCTGAGGGGCTCAGTTAGTTGGGTGTCTACCTTCCACTCAGGTCATGATCCTAGGGTCCTGGGATCAAGCCCGGTGTCGGGCTCCCTTCTCAACGGAGTGTCTGCTTCTCCCTCTCCCTCTGTCGCTCCCCTTGCTCATTCTCTCTCTCAAATAAAGGAACAAAATCTTTTTAAAAAAAGAAATTGCAGGGTGCTTGGGTGTCTCAGTCATTAGGTGTCTGCCTTCAGCTCAGGTCATGATCCCAGGGTCCTGGGATCCAGTCCTGCATCGGGCTCCCTGCTCAGCAGGGAGCCTGCTTCTCCCTCTCCCACTTCCTTGCTTATGTTTCCTCTCTTGCTTTGTCTCTCTTTGTCAAATAAATAAATAAAATCTTAAAAAAGAAAAAAAAAGAAATTGCAAGTCAATGGAATTGTGCTTCTGAAACCTATTTCCATTGAGAACGATGAGCAAATGAAAGAAGAGGACAGTGTCCACGGGACAAGACACAGGAACTGGAGGTGACTCAGTGCGAGGTCAAGAGGCCTGAACTGTGTCTAAACTTTCCATCATTTGGCGTGTTACCAGCAACTACAACTGAACATGTGTGAGAGAATTACAGATGGAGGAAGAGAAGCCAGCTATGGCAAGTCACCTGCCACAGGACCCTGTGCGTAAGAACGGCCCCAAACCGGCAAATCCACAGAGACCAGAAGCGGATCCGTGGCCGCCAGGGGTCGGGAGCCAGCAAAGTTCTAGTTTTTTTTTTCTTTAAAGATGTTATTTATTTATTTGATAGAGAGATGATCACAAGTAGACAGAGAGGCAGGTAGAGAGAGGGGGAAGCAGGTTCCCCGCTGAGCAGAGAGCCTGACGCAGGGCTTGATCCCAGGACCCTGAGATCATGATCCAAGGCAAAGGCAGAGGCTTAACCCACTGAGCCACCCAGGCGCCCTGAAGTTCTAGTTTTTTATCTTGCTGGTGGTCCTAAGGGGATTTGCTTTATAATAATTTACTAACCACACGATTACTTTATGTGCTTCCTTACGTGTTTCATTTTACAACAAGAATGTTATCATTCTCAACTTTAAAAAAAAAAAAAAAAGGGAGGGAATCACAACAACCTGGATAGGAAATGCCTCTAAGTGCTAAGCTGCATAAAATCTCAAAGAACAGGTTCTTAAGCCTGACCATTAAGAATCAACCGTGAGAGAGTGCAGCAGCTCCTTCTGCCCACAGGTCCCGTCCCCGTCCTTTGAGAAAACCACCATTTTGCACACACACAAAAAAAGATTAACTATGAGAGGGCCCCCAGAGGGCTCAGTCAGAAGAGCATGCAACTCTTGGTCTCAGAGTTGTGAGTTCGAGCCCCATGTTGGGGGTAGAGATTACTTAAATAAATAAAACTTTAAAAAAAAATTAACTATGAGAAACTTCCAGACTTTCTCTCATGACACTATTTGGTATTAACTGGTATTATTTCGTATTAACTGCTCACAGTGCTGCCCACCAGGGGATAAACTGACCCCCAACCCGAGGCACCGGAAGAGGGCTCCAACCTACAGATCAAACATTCCACGGATTCCGTCGCCCCACCCTCCAGCCCTGGAGGTGGCCTAGGCTCACAGCAGACTCACCGTCCCTGTCGCCGGCCGGTCAATCTGGATTTCCACCACCTCCCCTTCGATGATCTCGGTCTCTTCCCTAGGCAGAGAACAGGTATGAGCAGAGAGCCCAATGCCTGGATGCTTGGGAATGGCTAACTCCCACAAGCCCTTGGGCACAGAAGAAGTCGAACAGGACAGGGGTCATCCCGAGGCTCTGCGAGCTGGCTCCATCGCCAGCCCTGGGTCTTGTGCTTACTTGATGCGAACTCCAATAGACCGCCGGAAGGCCTGCGTCAGCGCCTCTGTCTTGCTCATTTCCAGGGAGAAGATCTCGCTGCCCGCGATGGCTGTGAACGGGGTGTCAGGGCCCAGGGCCTGTGCCATGCCTGGGGAAGAGGTGGTCTGGGTAGGTGGGTGCAACCTAGCACCAGGCACCACCTACCCTGTGTCAAACCAGCTCTCTCCCTGCTCAGGAAGGAGCATAGCTGAGACGGGTTCAGCGCCGGGGGCAGACAGGGAGACACGGAGAAAGCCAGGACGGCAGGCTGCACACGGTGGCACGGTTCGAACCTGATGCTGACCAGAGGGCCAACTTCATGACCTTATCTTCTTGCCAAGCCCATCTCCCAACCTCTAGGAGCTGTTTAGCCTCCGGGCTCGGGGGCAATGCACAGGAGTAGAGGCCAAAAGAGGGCTGAAACAGTTAAGGGTAATGGCCCTGGAGACAGACTGCCTAGGTTGAATCCTGGCCCGACCGCTTAGCACCACGTGATCCTGAGAAGTCTTGTCTGCTTCGAGCCTGTTTGTCTCTCTGTAGAACAGGGACCACTAGTAGCGGAGGCACCCTTCAGAGAAGTGACCTGGGGGTGGCAGGTGGGCACTGGTGTCCAACCATGAACCCGTCACATGACCGCGGACAAGCTGGGGAACAGGTCTTCTCTCTGGCCTGGGGTTGGCTGGTGGCCAGCGGGGCTGATCTTGCCATCACTCCAAGCACCACGCCGAGTCCCACAGATAGGAAGTCACTGAACCCTTCTGACCAGTGGGAGGTGGGGACTCTTCCTGGTCCCCTTTTCAGAGATGTGCCACACTCTGTGCCTGGCTGTCCCGTCCTTTACTGTTCAGACACTCTGCAAGTCCTGGCTCAGGGCCTGACTTCTCTGGGAAGGCTCTCCTGGTAACTACCACCGCGTCCTTCCCTGCTCCCTCATAGGGTCAGGATTCGCCTCTGTCCATTACAGCACCCACCAGCCTGTAAGGAACTGTGTCCCCAAGACCAGAAACTCCCTAAAGTTAAGGCTTTGCCCTTCCTCATCTAAGTGTCCCCAGTGTCTGGCCCAGGACCTCCACTTTACTAAGGAAGCAATGGTCCACATTAAAACAAGAGGTGCTCATGTCTCATCATGTCGCAGTAAATGTGATGATATGATTAAGTTCTGGTCAATAAGATGTAAGTAAAACCGTGTGGGAGTTGCAAGACAGCTGCTTAAAGGGAGCTACCTTTAAAGGGAGGGAGGTATATAATCACTGCAAGATCTCTTTCTTCTTCCTCCTATGTGGAAGTATGGATGGGAAGGCTGGAGCTTAGGCAACCCTCTTGGAACAGGTGACCCTGACACGGAAGCAAGTACAGAGGATGTTGAGGTGGGAAGGCAGATTCTTCTACGTGAGAGAATGAGCCAGAATGTTTACGTTCCTGCCATTTTGGGCGGCCTGTTAAATGTGGCTGAAGCGAAGCCGGATTTACACAGTAAGGATTATCTGGCAGAGACCCGAAGAGCTCCTGCCCCGAGAGCATTCTTTTTTTTGACAGGCAGAGATCACAAGTAGGCAGAGAGGCATGCAGAGAGAGAGAAGAGAAAGCAGGCTCCCCGCGGAGCAGAGAGCCCGATGCGGGGCTCGATCCCAGGACCCCGGGACCATGACCTGAGCCGAAGGCAGAGGCTTTAACCCACTGAGCCACCCAGGCGCCCCCCCAACCCCAAGAGCGTTCTTACCCATGGCAATGGCCGTCTTCCCGGTGCCCGGCTGGCCAGCGATGAGCACTGCCCGCCCGGCAATCTTCCCTTCCCGGATCATCTCCAGCACAACGCCAGCCGCCCGCCGGGCTGCCAGCTGCCCCACCATGCCCTGGGAAGCCTATGGGGTGGAAGGCAAGAGCACACCAGGTGAAATCCCACTGGGCTGCCACCCCATTTCCACCACCTCCAGGCCAGGGAGACAGAAGGGCATGCTGTTGGCTAGGACTTCGGGAAAAAAGCTGAAAAAACCTTTTCCACCTCAATTTTTAAAAATTAATAAAACTCTACACGTGGCTACATTTTATAGATAGGTGGCCAGAGGTCTGGGAGACCCTAACACTCCCGGGCCCCTGTGCCTGGGACCAGGGATCAGCCTCCCCACCTTGCTGCCCTCAGCTCTACCTGCCGTGGCTCCAAGGCATCGTCCAGCCCCAGCCCCCGGATGTGCGAGTGTGCACCTGCGTCAGGGGAAAGAACCAGAAGACACAGTCACCAGTCAGCTAGGGATAATGTGTGGCCTGAGAAAAGGGGCTTCGTCTGAGCCCTGGTTTCCTCCTTGGTCAGATAGAGGGTCTGAGTCTCTACCTCACGGGGAGGAGGGCTGGTCGGGGTAAAGGCTTAATAAACTAGAGCTGCCCTTAAGCTACAGCACAGTGGGCCAGAATCACCAAGACCTGGCTTACCGCACCATCAGATCAGAATCTAACCGGAACGGCTGACGATCACAATTACTTTACGTTTATAGCCTAAGCGGCCCTACAGATTCTTAGCTCATTCCACATAACCCTGAGAAACAGAGTCGCAGCTATTACCACCCCAGAGTGCTTCTGGGGTTCAGCAACCTCCTCAGGCCCTCACCGCCATGAAGTTAAGGAAGGAGCCCAGAGAGGTTAGGCTCCTTGGCCAAGACCACACAGCCCAGTGAGAGACAGAGACGTGGGATTTCAATGTTTCACACTGGACTGGGGCTGTGCAAACTAGAGCCTGTGGGCCAGTCTTCTTGTTTTTGTAAATAAAGTTTTATTGGCACAGCGCCACGGCCATTCCCTTACACAGGGCCTGTGGCTGCTTTTGCACTGCAGCGGGGGAACTGAATTATTTGCCACAGAGAAGAGAGTTACAGCTGGCTCTTTAAGAAAAGATTTGCTGACACCAGCCCCAGATTGTAAGCACCCTGCGGGGAAGGTACTGGGTCTTCTGCTCCAACAGCGCCTGGCCCTCTAAGAGCTGAAACAGTATTGGCCCCTGCACGTTAAGGGCTCTATGTGCCTGACCTTATGGAATCTTCTGTCAGTTGATGAGGGGAACTATCTCTGCTCCATTCTGCAGATAAGGACACTGAGGCAGAGAGCAATCAATCAGCCTCTTGCAACGGAAGTGGTTCCCAACACGGTCCCCCATGTGCCATCTGAGTCCACTCTGGCACTCAGCCCACCTCCCTCTCAGGGTCCCTGGGCAGGCTGGCTCTGTCTCAGGGGCAGGCAGGGGTGGCTATGCTCACTCACCGATACGCTCAATCCTCGTCACATCTCGGATCTCTGGGACCTTGGTTGTGGCCGTCTGGGAGCAGAGGAAGACACGTCCAAAGAGTCAGATGATCCCAGTTTTCACTACCTCCTCCATCCCTCCCGCCCGCGTCCAGGAGGCAGTCCTTTTCATTCCTCTTCCCTACATAGGGCAGGCCAACAGCCCCAACATCTGTCACTCCCACCCTTCTCGTCTGTCACCAACGAATGCTGGTTGGTTGACCCCAGTACACCGAGTCCCAGAACAATAAGGACCGTGTCTGTCTCATTCACAGCTCTGTCCCCAGGACCTGGCACAGTACGTGGTGTCCTGGAATGATATGGTGAAGGAAGAAGTTTTCTCCACTCCCACAGCCAGAAGGACAGACACCAACGTGGAGTAGCAAGCTGGCTGGATCGCCCAGCCCCCTTGTACCTCACTGCCCAAATCTGTCACCAGGCCTTTGCACGCACACATCCCAGGGTCCAGCCTGCTCTCCCCACCTCCCCCACTGAATTAGATGAAGCGACATGAAGGGAGGCCCTCCCTGACCTCTGCCCCAGCCTGACTTATTCCAGGGTCTCCGGATGTCCGGGCAGAATGCGAGGTCTCCCTTGGGAGCCCGATCTCCCTGTGTAATCTCACATTTAGGAGGGAGACTGTCCAATCAATGTTCTCAGCTCCAGTGGATGGGAGTCCCATGAAGGGCACAGCCCACATCTTGCTTGTTCACTTGGGGTTCAACGCTTGGGGTTTGGATGAATGACATACTAAAGTCTGAGCTGACTCGACAAGCAGGTACTGGGTCCTCTGGTGTCCCCAGCTCTCTGAAAAGAGGAGCCAGCCACCATTCCTTCTCATATAGGGGAGAGAGACGAGTAAGTGCCCCCACGGGACAATTCAAGAGCCCCTGGAGGGGCACCTGGGTGGCTCAGATGGTTAAGCACCTGCCTTCGGCTCAGATCATGATCTCCAAGTCCTGGGATTGAGCCCTGCCTCAGGATTCCGGCTCAGCCGGGAGTCTGCTTCTCCTTTTCCCTCTCCCCCGGATTGTGCCCTCTTTGGCTCTCTCTCAAATGAATAAGTAAAATCTTTAAAAAAAATTCAAGTGAGGGGCGCCTGGGTGGCTCAGTCATTAGGCCTCTGCCTTCGGCTCGGGTCATGATCTCGGGGTCCTGGGGTCGAGCCCCGCATCGGGCTCCCAGGGAGCACTCCCCCTGCTTGTGTTCCATCTCTCCCTCTGTCAAATAAATAAAATTAAAAAAAAAAAAAAATTCAAGTGATAACCTACTGAGCATCAGCCCCAAGTATGAGGTGCCGAAATATGAAAATGGCCCAAACAATCCCATGACAGGATCCCCAGCCTCTGCACCCCCAGCTGTGTCCCCTTCCCCACGGATACCCTCTAGGTCCTCAACACTCTTGTGGCTCAAGATTAAGCAACTCCTCACTCTTAAGCACACAGGACAAGTTCCCACCTGAGCCTCCTCCTGTACTCAGGTGCCATTCATACCATCAACAACCCAAGGCTCCTGAATGGCTTGAAGCCCAAGATACTAGAACCCTCATCAAACTTTAGGGCAAAGTCTGCAGAACTATCTGCTGATTGCACCCAGAGGACTAGAAGTTGGGAGCTCCCGTAACATGATAGGGTCAGATCGGACCACTGAGACCCTGAATACCACTTGAATCCAGGATTCCAGGATACTACCCCCCTTACTCCTCCTCAGACCCAGGAGTCCTGGCACCCAGACTCCTCCTCCCTCAGACACAGGAGCCCAGGCCCCAGCAGCCTTCTCCCTCGGACTCAGAAGTCCTGCCCACAGCTCCTCCACCTCCCTCAGACCCAGGAGTCCTGACCCCAGCTCCTCCTCCTCCCTCAGACCCAGGGGTGCAGGCCCCCAGCCTCCTCCTCCCTCAGATGCAGGAGCCCAGGTCCCCAGCCCCCTCCTCCCTCAGACCCAGGAGTCCAGACCCCCAGTCACCTCCTCCCTCAGACGCAGGAGCCCAGGCCCCCAGCCCCCTCCTCTCTCAGACCCAGGAGTCCAGACCCCCAGCCACCTCCTTCCTCAGACAAGGGAGTGCTGGCTCCCATGCCCTCTCCTCTTCCAGACCCAGGAGTCCTGGCCCCCAGCCGCCTCCTCCCTCAGACCCGGGAGTCCGGGCCCCCAGCCCCCTCCTCCCTCAGACCCAGGAGTCCTGGCCCCCAGACCTTCTCCTCCCTCATAACTGGGAATCCTGGACCTCAGGCCTTCTCCCTCAGACCCAGGGGCCCGGGTCCCCAGCACCGTTCCCGCTCAGACTCGGGAGTGAGGATTCGCTCCTCAGCAATCCCCACGCCGGCACTTACCACGGTTGCCATGATGCTCACCAACCGCCAATATCCTAGCGGAAACGGAAACGCGCTAGAAACGAGGCGTTCTGGTCCTTCTAGACGGCCAGGTCCTCCAAAGATCTCGACGTTTCCTCATAAATATGCAAACTCTCCTTGTGGGGGTGTGGCGTCACTTTTCAGGCCCCGCTCCTCTGCAGACTGAGATGGTAAAGGGTTTCCCGGAACTCCTGGGTCGGTTCCCAACGCCTCCTGGCCCCTCCCTTTACCTAGACCTCTTTGCTGAGGCTGATTGCAAAATTCTTAAGACTTCTTTGGGCTACCACACGTCCCCCACGCTCCCTTTGCTCCCTATTCCACCCTCTTTTCTCCCTGCTAACTCTGGGGCCTCAAGATTAGGATTGACAGAGTTGAGGGCCAGTCGGCAAGCGCGGCGGGCAGCCACGCCCCCCAAGGTTCTAATTGGTCGCTAAGGTGGCGGGGCAGAGCAAACCCTGCCTTGTTCACCAATGAGGAGACGCGGCAGCCCCCTCCCCCAGACACGGGCCAATGGCTCTGGCCGGGGGACGGGCCCCGCCTCCTCGCGGCCGCAAGATTTCACTGCAGGGGCCCCACCAGCCTCAGTGACGCTGCAGCCACCTCCTGCCTAGGGCAGTGAGCTCCCGGGCGGGGGTGCGGTCGTGCAATAGGAAGCCGAGGGCGTTGCGATCTTCCCGTTGGGCACTAGCTACCTGGCCCCGCGCCCTGCCCTTTGCATTCCCCAGACACCTCTGGAGCCCCCACCTGTGGCCCCTGGAGCCCCCTTCACGCGTCAGCCATGCCTCTAAGTCGCACTTTGTCCATGTCCTCCCTGCCAGGACTGGAAGATTGGGAAGATGAATTCGACCTGGAGAACACAGTGCTCTTCGAGGTGGCCTGGGAGGTGGCCAACAAGGGTGAGCACGCCAGGCGGTGGGTCGCGGACGAGGAGGGCAATCGGGGATGGGGGCTGAAACTCTTGAGTAATAGGGGGACAAGACTACATGGCACGACTCTTGGGTTCTGGAGCCTATGACTCCTGTGTCCTTGGGGAGAGGCCGGGGTATGTCTTCTGGACCCTGGCGGGGTAGGGATGTGCCGCCTCGCTGTTAAAACGAAAGGGTCATAGGGAAGAGGGGGCTAAAATGAAAGATTCCTAGGTCCTGGAGGGAAGTTTCTGAGGGACCAGAAACCTGGGTCCGGAACAGGGAAGGAGATGGGCGGCGGGGGGGGGGGGGGGGGGGGGGGGGGGGGGCGGGTGGGGGGGGGAGGGGGGGGGGGGGGGGACTGGTTGGCACTTCCTAGTGCAAACCCGGGAAGTGGCTGGGTTTTAGACCCGCGTCCCAGGGGAGAGGAGTCTGGGGATATAACTCCGGATTTGGGAGAGAGCCAACTGGAAGATAGGATGCAGGAGTCCTGGTGGCACTTGAGAGTAAAGATGAGAGGGGCTACAGACTCTAATTCTTAGGTCTTAGGGTGGGAGAGAGTTGGGGTCTGAATGCCTAGGCTCTGAAGGGAGAGGAGGGTGTGAGCTATAGGGTGTGAGTAGAGGAGCCTGGGGCCTCAGACACATGCGTACTGGAATGAGGGAAGGCTGGGAAGTCCTAAGTTGGTCAGGGGCTGGGCCCAAGGATGGGAGTGGCTGGGGGGCCTAGATTTCTGCGGGGCCTGAAGTTCTGAGTTTGGAAAACCAGCTGGGCTGGAGGGAGCTGGGGTTTGGCTTTGTCGCGTCTTGGGAGAGAATGGGACCTGGTCTTACACCATGGCAGGCAGCCCTCAAACTGGGAGACATGTATCACCAGGGCCCAGGCTCCCGTAGTTAAGGAGCCCAAGAGCCCAGACTCCTGGGTCTGGAGTGGTCATGGGAGGTGCAGGGCCCTGCATGTGTGTTCTCAGTTGGGGAGAGAAGACTGGGGGATAGGTCAGCAGAGCCCCTGGGGGGCACGGAATGACAATTCAGCATTCTCTTAGGCAACTGTGGGAATCTGAATAGGGTCATGAAGAGAGAGTCTCCCCTGCTGTGACCTAGAGCCTGACTTGAGAATTTAAACCCAGTTCCTGTAAGCTGGGAACTCGGGAACCTGGGTCCTGCTAATCCTTGTCAGCTCCTGTCATCCTTGGGACCCCAGCCCCTAATTCCCTCAGGACCCAGGAGCCCGGGTCCCTGGCCCTTTCCTGTCAGACTCAGAAGTATAGCCTGAGCCCCGTTCTCCCTTCGACCCGGGAGTACTGCCCTCGAACTCCTATCGCATTCTCTCTGACTCAGAAATATGGGCTTCTAGTCCCTTCCTCCCTCTAAGCCTCTAAGGAAGTCCAGGGCCCTAGCACGTCCCATGCCCCCCACCCCAGGTCCCAGACCTGTGGACCTTGGCTGGGACCTGCCCTCACACACTTGGGCCCACAGTGGGTGGCATCTACACGGTGCTGCAGACGAAGGCGAAGGTGACGGGGGACGAGTGGGGTGACAACTACTACCTGGTGGGACCTTACACGGAGCAGGGTGTGAGGACCCAGGTGGAGCTGCTTGACCCCCCAACCCTGGCTCTGAAGAGGACACTGGACTCCATGAACAGCAAGGGCTGCAAGGTAGGACATGGCCTGGCTAAGGGTAGGGAGGTGGGCACCCAGAGTTAGGGCAGGCGCCGTGGATGGTGAAGGGATGGCTGGGGAGGGAGGATCGCCCCTGGTCGGGGGAGAGAGAGGCATGGACAGAAACACAGGATGACCCAGTACTTTCTCAGGCAGACATAAAGGAGGGAAGGGAAGGTTAACAGACACTCAGACAGATGCAAGATGCTGTGAAATGGGTCGGTGAGCCCCAAGCTATAAGACATTGGTGAACGGACAGACAGACAGCAGGTACAAGACAGACTGAGAGACAGTTCCTAGAGGCCAAGATCGTCAGACCCACAGAGAGAAAAAGAGCCAGGTAGAAAGACAGCTGGCCAGATAGAACCCAGGGCAGGTGGGCGTGGGGTGAGGCAGGAGTGCCAGAGTAGGGGAGCCTGAAGTTCAAAGTCACGTTCTCTACCCTCTGCCTCCGTGACGTTGGCTAATAAACATGCTAATAGCACCTACCTTGTACGGTTTTGGGGAGGATGCAGTGTTAATAAAGTCTTCAGGCCAGTTCCTGGCTTCTGTGTTATGAGATACTGTGATCGAGGCGATCGTTGTTATCGTCATTATTACTATAAACAGTCGAGCTTGCAATGAGGTGGAGAGGGAGACCTCTCCAAGGGAGAGAGACTGAGCGTCCCAAAAGGTGGTGATAGCGCCAGGGGCTAGAGCAATACAGAGAGAGAAGAAGAAAAACAGCCCATGGATGTTTCAGAGAGAAGGACTTGGAAGGGAAAAGAAGATGGAGTACTAGCAAAGAGAAAAGAGAGCTAGGTGAGCAGACCCAGGGGGGTAGGGGCGGGGCAGCCAGTTCAGAGGGGCAGAGCCAGGAGTTAAAGCTAGGAGGGGAGATCTCGTCCCAGCGTCCCGGAGGAGGACTGAAGAATGAGCACAGGGAGACGGCCGCCGTCCACAGAGATGCCCAAGACATAGCCGGTCTCAATCTCATGACAGGTTGGGGTGTGGGAGGGAAAAAGTACAGTGGTGCCTGCATTCATTCACAGCCTCTGGCTTGGGGTGGGGTCTGGAGTCCAGTCAGGCCGGGCCGTGTCCCTAAGGAACCTTAGGACAGCCCAGCCATCCCCCATGGCAGCTGCTCCCCACGTGCTGGGGGCCTAAGAATAGCCCCCCACCCCAGCGAAAGGGCAGGCAACAGCTGGCAGGGGGAGGGGCAGGGCATCAGAGTCCGGCTCCCCAGGCTGGGAAAAGCCAGGTCGGGGAGGTATCTGACTGCTTGCTGGCCTGCACAGGGCCATGGCAGCAGGCCCAGAACCTAGGCCGTCATCTCGGGAGGAAAAGCAGCCGCCGATCTGAGTAGCGTGGCAGGGCCAGAACAAAATGTGATGGCACAGTTTAGAAACAGGGCGGTGGGTAGAAAAATGCAGCCCCTCGGGGAGGAAAGAGGGCAGCTGGTGTTAGAAAGGGCAGCTGGCAGAGTACGAAACAGGCCTCAGAGCAGAGTAAGGAGGCAGTAGGTGACAAACTTAGGGTGACAGGCTCAGACGCCAGGCAGTGGGTGGAAGAAAGAGGGAGGGGAGGACAGGAAAAGAAGCATCCAGTGGAAGGAATTTGCAGCAGAAGGAAGAGATCACGGGAGAGAGCAGTGTGAGGGGTGGCAAGAGAGAAGTGGCAGGAAACATGGAAACAAGGCAGCAGGTTGGAGACATAATAGAAGTGGAAAAACAGGGGCACCTGGGTGGCTCAGTGGGTTAAGCCGCTGCCTTCGGCTCAGGTCATGATCTCAGGGTCCTGGGATCGAGTCCCACATCGGGCTCTCTGCTCGGCGGGGAGCCTGCTTCCCCCCCCCCCTGCCTGCCTCTCTGTCTACTTGTGATCTCTCTCTGTCAAATAAATAAATAAAATCTTTAAAAAAAAAAAAAGAAGTGGAAAAACAAGGCAGTGGAGGCAAAGAGGAAGGAGGTATAAAATGCACGGTTGTAGGTGGAGAAAGGTGGCAGTGGATAGGAGCAGGGTAGTGGTTACAGAAACTAAGCAAGGAACAGGATAAGTGTAACAAATGGGAAAAGATCATGGTGGGGGCACCTGGGTGGCTCAGTGGTTTAGGCCTCTGCCTTTGGCTCAGGTCATGATCTCAGGGTCCTGGGATCGAGCCCCGCATCGGGCTCTCTGTTCCAGCAGGGAGCCTGCTTCCCCCTCTCTCTCTGCCTGCCTCTCTGCCTGCTTGTGATCTCTTTCTCTCTCTCTCTGTGTCGAATAAATAAATAAAATTTAAAAAAAAAGATCATGGTGGGAATAACTAACAGCGCATAGAGAAATGAGGCAGCGGGTTAGAAATCAGCAGCAGATATAGAGACAGGGTGGAAGAGCTGCGGATGGGAGAGCCGCAGGTGCTGAGCCCAGTGACCTCTGGCCGCAGCCCTGAGCCTTCCCTTGACACCCACCTCCACCCCCCCACTCCCCACCCCACCCCCAGGTGTACTTCGGTCGCTGGCTAATCGAGGGGAGCCCCTTGGTGGTGCTCCTGGATGTGGGGGCCTCAGCCTGGGCCCTGGAGCGCTGGAAGGGGGAGCTCTGGGACACCTGCAACATTGGGGTGCCCTGGTACGATCGGGAGGCCAATGACGCTGTCCTTTTTGGCTTCCTCACCACCTGGTTCCTGGGTGAGGTAGGTCCCATTTCCTGTCCCCAAGTCACTCCTTCCGACTCTGGCCCCAGACTACAATGGTCATCAGCCCCTGGCCAGGGGGTGGCTGGGTGGGGGATTTTTTTTTGAGCTGTTAGCTTTAGGGGGTCCCCGCTGGGCCCCTGTGGAAGGTTTGTACCAGGGAATTCTGGGAGTTGTAGTTCTCTAGTCTGATAGTGGCTGCACTTAGCTCTCAGATGGGACCCTGGATGTTTTGGGGGATCTCCAGCCTATAGGAGAACCAGGAATGCTGGTTCTGACCCCGTTTTCGGTTTTAAAAGGCTCCAGAGACTTCACTTCTCATGCCCCAGGGTAAACAGTCTAGGAACTGGTTACTCCTAGGGCATGCTGGGAATTGTAGTTCTTTAGCCAGTACTGGGTACAGTTCTACTCTTGACTGAGATAGAGTCTCCAGGAATTGCATCCAGGACTTGGGGCTGCTTTCCAATTCAGCCCTGCTGGGTCTTAGAAGGTTGGCCAACCCTCACCCCAAATTTCCATCAGCCTTTGGGGATGGGGTCAGCTGGTCTGTCTCAAGGATTTACAGTTCCTTATTCTAGGGGGATGACAGTGGGTGACCATCCTGTGCAGGAGTGGTGATAGCTCTCCCCTGCTTCCTCGTCCACCTTGGGGGATTGTCAATTGCCTACACGACACACATGGAGACACAGTGGCCCCGTTCCTGTTGCCCCATAGTTCCTGGCCCAGAACGAGGAGAAGCCACATGTGGTTGCACACTTCCACGAGTGGCTGGCGGGCATCGGACTCTGCCTGTGCCGGGCCCGGCGGCTGCCTGTGGCGACAATCTTCACCACCCACGCCACGCTCCTGGGACGATACCTGTGTGCGGGTGCCGTGGACTTCTACAACAACCTGGAGAACGTGAGCCGGGACTGTGGCGCAGGGGGGCTCCCAGTGTTTCAGGATGGCCCAGGGGGAATCAAGGAGTCCAAGTCCTCAGCCCCGTCCCCCATCAGACCCAGGAGGAGTTCACCTTCCGGCCTCAACTACCCCAGACCTTCAGTCTTCTCCCTAGTTCTTGTGCCCTGACTGCCCTCCCTTCCCGTCCAGTTCAATGTGGACAAGGAAGCAGGTGAGAGGCAGATCTATCACCGCTACTGCATGGAGCGGGCAGCGGTCCACTGTGCCCACGTCTTTACTACTGTGTCCCAGATTACCGCCATCGAGGCTCAGCACCTACTCAAGAGGAAACCAGGTAGGGTATAGGCTGGGGTCCCTAGACATGAATGAGGTGGTCTGTGCTAAGACCTGGACCAGTTTTTCTTAACTATAGAGAGCAAAGAACTACACCTCCCAGGGGACCCTAAATTGGTGACCCGAATATGAAGCTGCCTCACCCAACGCCCTAGAGATTAATGGGAGGTGTCGTTTCTTTGACATGAATTTCAAAATGGTAAAGTTGTTTTATTGGCTAATGTAGATATTGGTCTTCTGACAGGGAAGGGAGTTTCACTGGGTTTGGATTTTGAGAAGAACAGTGTTGGAACCAGTTAATCTTCATGAGTTATGGTACCCATTCTCAACGGGTGTATTGTGAGAACTACAATTCCCAGAAGGCCCTAGGCTAGTCAGCTCCTGAGCCTCCTGAAATTTTGCACCAGGAGCAGGTGGGGGTTATAATTTTTCATTGACATGCTTTAATTTCTATGAGGATAGGAAATGGTTGGGACCCTAAGAAAGGCTTGAAGGTTGAAGGTATGTTCTGGAGAAGCAGGAATGGGGATGTTTAAATCATTCTCAGAGCAGGGTGGACTAGGGGCAACAAAATTACTACAACTCCCAGAGACCCCAAGGTGGATCATTTCTTTGTGGGGGCTTAGCCATTTGTAGGGGGCTGCTGGGATTTGTAGTTGTGCTTGTTAACCTATGCAAGTAACTTTGGGCAAGAAGGCATCCCGAGTGGCAGGGCAGCTGGGTCACCATGGGAGCTCCCAGAGGAGCTACTAAAGCAGAGACATTGTTCAGGGAAAGGAGTCTTTCCTTTGTTTATTCATTCAGCCAGCTGATCAGAATGAATAAATGAAGATCTAAAACGTGGACCTTCTCCCCTCACCCCAGATATTGTGACGCCCAATGGGCTGAATGTGAAGAAGTTCTCCGCCATGCATGAGTTCCAGAACCTCCATGCTCAGAGCAAGGCTCGGATCCAGGAGTTTGTGCGGGGCCATTTTTATGGGTATGTGGACCAGATACCCAGGTCTTGAGAGAGGAGAGGGTTGGGGGCCCATGTCCTGAGCGTACAGCTGGCGGCTCAGCCTCTTGAGCTCCTGAGCTCCAGAACTGTGGCTAAGTATTGAGGGACTGACCCCCATCCAAGCAGAGGAGAACCACAATTCTCAGGAATCCCCATGATGCCTCTGCTCTGGCTAAGAGGCTCTTTGCCCCTGTAGCTGCTGGGGTTTGTAGTTTTAAGGTCAGGGCTAGAGGGTCCCCACCTTTGGCTTCACCCTGCCTTGTGGCTTTTTTAGGCACCTGGACTTCAACTTGGATAAGACCTTGTATTTCTTTATCGCTGGCCGCTATGAATTCTCTAACAAGGGGGCCGACGTCTTCCTAGAGGCCTTGGCCCGACTCAACTATCTGCTCAGAGTAAGGCCCGGGCTGTGTGTGAGGACACGGAAAGAGGACGAAGAAATCAAGACATAACTGGGTGGGGGGATGGGAGAAACCCATGTATGGAGGGGAAGTGTCAAGACCCGGGTGGCAGACCAGAGTCCCCTTGGGGATGGTAACTTCAGTTTCCTGGACAAGAAGGGGCATGGTGGGGCCAGAGTGGTCTTGATGGGTGGTAAAGGGTAGGTGGCCTCAGCCTTCTCCCAGGTGATCCTGACCCCCTTCCCCCACCCCCACGTCTTTTCCTCTGCCCAGGTGAATGGCAGCGAGCAGACAGTGGTCGCCTTCTTCATCATGCCGGCTCGGACCAACAATTTCAACGTGGAAACCCTCAAGGGCCAGGCTGTGCGCAAGCAGCTCTGGTCAGCAGCCCTGGGCCCAGGAGCCCTGCCGTTCCCACTCCCAGTTTGTGCTTCAGGAAGCTCAGTTTTATTCTTTGGAACACAAGCAGCTCACCCCACCAGTTCTTAGGAAAGCGCTTGCTTGAGAGGCCCCCAGTTCAGGGCCAGTAAGGAGTTTCAGGGAGGACGAGTGTGACCACACAGCCAGGGCTCTGGCAAGGTACCCCTTGTGCCACTGCCCTTTGCTGGCCTTGTGACTTTAGGCAAATAATTCTCCCTCTCCCAGCCTCAGTTTCCTGAAGTGCAAAACCCATTCATCGGCCATCAGATATTCATTGCCCACCTACCACGTACCAGGCACTGTTCCAGGCCCTGGGGACACAGCCTGGATGAGAAAGAGAAGAATACGAAAGATACAAATGCCTGTCCTTGCCACCAAGCTCACATTCTAGAAAGTTCTATAGAAAGTGCTCTGGGGTGCCTGGCTGGCTCAGTCACTAGAGCATGTGACTCTTGATCTTGGGGTTGTGAGTTCAAACCCCATATGAGGTGTAGAGATAACTTAAAATCTTTCAAAAAGAAAAGTGGGAGTTAAAAAAAAAAAAGGAAGTACTCTGGCAAGAAAATAAAGCAAGACTGGAATATGAGACAGGACACGGAGTTGTCCGGACAGGCCACACTGACAAAGTGCCATTGGGTAGAGACCAATAGGAAATGAGGGAGGGAGCCCTGTGTGTGTTTGGGGAATAGCATTTCAGGCAGAGGAACAGCAGATGCAAAGGCCCTGTGGTGTGTTTGAGAAACCACAAGGAGACCAGTGGCGCTGGAGCAGTGTGCTGTAGGGAGATGGGGTAGAAAATGAGGCCTGAGCTATGAGAGGATTATGAGCCGAGGAATGTTGATGAGTCTGTAAGGTGTCACTAATTACTAGCTTCCCTCATGTACCTCAGGTTTCCTCTCTCAGAACATAATTTTCCCACTTTATAAAATGGGGCTTAGCATTACCACAGCCAGGACTAGTGCAAGTCCTAAAAATAGCTGACATTTCTGGAAGGCTCACCGTGTGCCAGGCACTGTGCACTTTTGTCATGAGTTTGTCAAGTTTTCACTGCAAACCTATGAGGTTGGTTCTATTTTTATCCCCGTCTGAGTCACTAAAGTCAGAGAGGGAAGGCCACCTGTCCTTTGCCACACAGCTGATGCAAGTCACAAGGGATTCAAGCCATCCAGGGCCCGTTTCCCAGCCCCCCATCCTCCAGCTCAGAATCCCCAGGCCCCTCTGCTCAGACCTCAGTTTTCCAGCCGCTCCAGGGACCTAACAACATACAGCAGCTGATGTGTGTGCATGTGACGCTGTGGCTTTGCTCCTTCCAGGGATACGGCCAACACCGTGAAAGAGAAGTTCGGAAGGAAGCTTTACGAATCCTTGCTGGTGTGAGTGCCCCACCCCCAGCCCTGCACCCTCTGGGCTCTCACTGCCCTCCTCAGCCCTGATTCCCAGACGCATGCGCTGCTCACCTTGCAGGGGGAGCCTCCCAGACATGAATAAGATGCTGGACAAAGAGGACTTCACCATGATGAAGAGAGCCATCTTTGCCACGCAGGTATGGTTGGGACCCCTCAACCCAGAGCTGGCAGCCCTGTTGGGGGGAATCCATTCCCAGGTCCACCAAAGGTGGGAGCTAACTGGTAGGCCTTCCGTTTCCTGAGGGCAGCCTGTTTTCCCATGGCTTATTCGGCTACAGTTCTGCTGGGAGTTGAAGTTTTCTTTCTTTCTTTATTTTAATTTATTGAGATTTTATCTATCTATCTATCTATTTATTTATTTATTTTATTTATTTGACTGAGAGAAAGATCACAAGCAGGCAGAGAGGCAGGCAGAGGGGGGTGGGGAAGCAGGCTCCCTGCCAAACAGTGAGCCTGATGTGGGGCTCGATCCCAGGACCCTGAGATCATGACCTGAGTTGAAGGCAGAGGCTTAACCCACTGAGCCACCCAGATGCCCCTCTTCCTTCTTTCCATCCTTCTTTCCTTCCTTCCTTTCTTTCTTTCTTTCTCTTTCCTTTTTTTGTTTTTGTTTTTGTTTTGTATTTTGTTTTGCTTTCTTTTTTAAATTTTTTCTTTCTTTGAGTCCCTGGGGTCAAAGGACAAGCCAACCCAGCCACAGAAGGAGAACTACAAGTTCCTGCTGTCCCTGGGTCTTGGGCACTCCAGCGGCATACTCATTAGAGCCCAACAGTCCGCTAAAATGCTTGTCATTACTGGAAGAACACTGAAAGCTCTCAGCACGCGCTGCTTTTCTCATCCCGCTGGCCGTGTCCTTGTCCCCAGACATGCCCAGGAGTTCTTGCTTCTTTAGATTCCTGAGGTTAATGCAATTAGGCAGATGGGAAACAGTAGTAGAATGTGCCAGGAACAGAAAGAGAACTACAACTCCCAGCAGCCCCTTCTTCACAGAGTCTTTCCTAGCCCCAGAGGCTTTGGGGAGGTGGAGTTCTTTTCTTCTCTGGAGTCAAGAATCTTTGGTACCTGCGCTCAGGGTTGGTGAACCATTTCCTGGGGAATGGAAACCTAGATAAGCCAAAATACGGTGTGATGTGCTTTTGGCCAGACTGCAGTTTCCAATAGTCCTAGGCAGTTGGCCTCCCTGAGGATGTATCTGCCATGGGGCTGCTGGGAGTTGTAGTTTCTTGTAGCCCCTGGAGGCCAAGTGAAGGTGAGTAGAACTTTTCATGAGATGGAAGAGAGACCCATAACTATCTGTCCCAGCACCCCATGGAAGTTCCTCGCTCTGGCCTCTCCCAGTGACTCTGGAATTGTGGTTTTTCTGGGCCCCGGTTGGGAGTGGGGATGGAGGGAAGTACAGGATAGAGAATAAAGGGAACTTGGAGAGAAAGTGAGCCAGATTTTCACAACAAAACTACAACGAAAGGCGCCTGGATGCCTCAGTCTGTTGAGTGTCTTGATTCCAGCTCAGGTCACCGATCTCAGGGTTTTGAGATCGAGCCCTGCATCGGGCTCTGTGGTGGGCATGGAACCTGCTTGAGACACACTCTCCCTCTTTCTCTCTCTCTCAAAACAAACAAAACCAAAACAAAAAACCCCTGCAACTTCCAGCAGCCCCTGGAGCTTGCTACCCATATTGGCAAAGTCTCTGCCCCATTGATGGAGGGGAGTTTTACTGCCTTTGGGTTTCTTTGATGACAGAGCAAAGAGTGCAGGACAGAGTAACTACAACTCCCACAGTCCGTGAGGCGTGTGAATGCTGGCTTCGCCCCAAAGGCTGCCAGGAGTTTTAGTTTATTTCCAGCTCATGGTGATTAAAGGGAAAAGCGGACCTTTACAAATAGAGCCAGATAGGAAATCTACGACTCCTCATTCCTTGGCCTTGTGGTTCCCACAGCCTGGCGGGAACTGTGGTCTCCCCAGGGTCAGCATGGCTAGTAGGGAACTCGGGAGCTCCCCGTCCCTTCTCTGACCCCCATCCCACTTGTGGCCCCTGCAGCGGCAGTCTTTCCCCCCCGTGTGCACCCACAACATGCTGGACGACTCCTCGGACCCTATCCTGACCACCATCCGCCGAATTGGGCTCTTCAATAGTAGTGCCGACAGGGTCAAGGTAAGGGCAACAGTCAGGGTGGGTTAAGCATGGTGGGGTGGGGTGGGGGTAGGGGGAGCCTGGGCCTCCCAATCCCCCTTTGCCCTAGTTTGTACAAGGATTGCTGTATTTAGAAAGGACCTTAGCTCTTTAAGCAGACACACTTAGATTCAGAGCTTTGTCGTCCCACTTGTGTGACTTTAGACAAGTTTTTAGACAAGTTTTTCACTCTCTCCGGGCCACTCCAGGATCCCAGGGAGCAGCCAAATAAGGCGCTTGGGCTGAGCTCTTCTTTTCTCGCTGGTAGGTGATTTTCCACCCAGAGTTCCTATCCTCCACGAGCCCCCTGCTCCCCGTGGATTATGAGGAATTTGTCCGTGGCTGCCATCTTGGGGTCTTCCCCTCCTACTATGAGCCTTGGGGCTACACACCGGGTGAGTGCGGCATGGTGGTGGGCTTCTGGTCCGATCAGGCATGAATGATGGAGTACTTGCCCCTTTCTGTGCCCCAAGCTCTCCTTTGCAAAACAGGGACGATGGTAACAGTCTCTTCAGCTACAGAATGTGTTTTGGGGACACACTAGCTCACGTGATATGTAATTAGAGGTCACACGTGATTTCCCCGCATTGGCTGACGTTTGGCCCCCCAGATAGCAACAGCTGAATGCATAGTTCACCCATGGAATGTGGTCAGGGCTCTCCCTGAGAGAGGGAGAGGCCCTGACTCCAGGGCCGGTCAGCTTCACCTTCCGCCTTGAGGTAGGGGTTGGCTCTGTTTAGAGACACAGTCTTTTTTTTTTTTTTTTTAAGATTATTTATTTATTTATTTGACAGAGATCACAAGTAGGCAGAGAGGCAGGCGGGGGGGTGGTGGGGAAGCAGGCTCCCCGCCGAGCAGAGAGCCCGATGCAGGGCTCGATACCAGGACCCTGGGATCATGACCTGAGCTGAAAGCAGAGGCTTTAACCCACTGAGCCACCCAGGTGCCCCTAGAGACACGGTCTTGAACTTATACCTTATCTGCAGTTCTCCCTCCCTTCTGGACATTCTGGTGTAACCCCAAATTCAACCCTGCCTCATAACTTTTCAATCGAGCTACCTTCATGTTTTTCAGGCTAAGGAAATAATCACATTTGCTGTAGTATTTCTTAATTTATGGGTAATTTAACAAAATCTCTCAAACCGTGCTTGCATGAGAATTAGGATGATGATTTTACTAGCTTTATTTCTGTCATGATTTCAGTGATGCTGAGGTTTTGTGTGCTTGGCCCCAACCCTGTTTCTCCCCATAAGCCCTGTTATCTCTGGAGCCTGTGTTAGCAGGTTATGTGGGTTTTTAGGAACACTTACGTTTGAATTATAACAGCTTGAAGCATTTCTCAGACTTCTTTAGGGTATTAAACGAGGCATTAATGAGAGTCTTTCTCTTACCTCCTGTCAAAATAGACTGAAGCTGGGGCACCTGGATGGCTGAGTCCGTTACGTGACTGACTTGGTTTCAGCTCCAGCCCTGATCGCAGGGTCGTGAGATCGAGCCCGGCATCAGGCTTTGCACCTAGTGCAGAGTCTGTGTGGGACTCTTTCTCCCTCTTCCACTACCCCTCACCACTGCAGCCCCCTAAGTAAATATATAAATCTTAAACAACAACAAAAAAACCAGACCAGGAGCGCTTGGGTGGCTCAGTGGGTTAAAGCCTCTGCCTTCGGCTCAGGTCATAATCCCAGGGTCCTGGGATCGAGCCCGGCTTTGGGCTCCCTGCTCAGCGGGGAGCCTGCTTCCTCCTCTCTCTCTGCCTGCCTCTCTGCCTACTTGTGATCTCTGTCTGTCAAATCTTTAAAAAAAAAAAAAAAAAGCAACAACAAGAAACAGACCAAAGCTATGATTAACCAGCACACTCTGGCACAAGAAACTATCTTCGAGGTTGTGTGGATTAAGTAAAATGGTAGACATTGGTGTTATGCCCCAATAATGGGTCCGTGATTAAAGGAGCGAGACTGATACAAAGCGAAGGTCAAGCAAAGCTTTATTTCGTGCCAAGCATCAAGAATCTAACCGAACATTTGGGGATGCACCTCTTAGAAAAGAGGGCGACCCTTCTCTGTTTCACAGACTAGCTTTTTTTTTTTTAATATTTTATTTATTTATTTGACAGACAGACATCACAAGTAGGCAGAGAGGCAGGCAGAGAGAGAGGAAGGGAAGCAGGCTCCATGCTGAGCAGAGAGCCGGATGAGGGGCTCAATCCCAGGACCCTGGGATCATGACCTGAGCCGAAGGCAGAGGCTTTAACCCACTGAGCCACGCAGGCGCCCCCACAGACTAGCTTTTAAGGGCAAAGGCCATGCGGTCGGGCCTGGCCACGCACAGGTGGCCAATGAGATTGTAACACACACACACACACAGGAAACTCCACAGTGATGCTAGGTGACCAACTGAGTTACGACTTACCCTAGTAGACATCTGAACCGGCCTATTACACTTTGATTGGGATTGGCGCCCAAAAGGCTCCCAAAGGGCGGGGACCATACTCCTTGGTAACCAGGGAGACAGTATGCATCCTCCCACTGATCGGATGTCTCCACCTGGCCCGACCCACCTTTGTATCTGGGCTTTGTTACCTGAAGCTGGTTTCCGGGACTTGTTTTTTAAGTGAATCCCCTGTGGGAAGGGGAGCAGGGACAGTTTAAGGGTTAAACAACAAGGTTTTGTTTAACCTCAATGAAAGCTTGCTAAAATATAAAAATATAAAATAGGTCCTTACAATTGGCACAGAGTCCGTACTTAATAATTCAGCATCCTATCGCCTGACTCTAGATTATTCGTCATCCTGAAGCCTTGGGATAAGTGAATTCCCTTTTCCAAGTCTCCTAGCTTCCCCTCTGAGAAACTATGAGAGTCTAATGGGCAACCTGATTTTGTGGGCTCAGTGATTTGCTCAAGGTGTCAGTAGAGGGCGCTGTTGGGGCTTTATTGCGATGTAAGAGGCAGCAAAGACAAAAGCTAAGTGGCCCTTCCTTCTCACGCCTTCCTGCAGCTGAGTGCACGGTTATGGGCATCCCCAGTATCTCCACCAACCTCTCTGGCTTCGGCTGCTTCATGGAGGAACACATTGCAGACCCCTCAGCTTACGGTCGGTGCCCAGACAGAGAGGATCCTGGGGGAGGAAAGGGTGGGCTCCTGGGTCCCCGGGGGAGGAGGCGGCGGCGTCCCGGCGCCGGAGAGTCCCTGGAAGAATGAACGTTTCCTTAGTCTGATTTCTGAGCCCCCGTCCTGGCCTCCACAGGCATCTACATTCTGGACCGGCGGTTCCGCAGTCTGGATGATTCCTGCTCGCAGCTCACCTCCTTCCTCTACAGCTTCTGCCAGCAGAGCCGGCGGCAGCGCATCATCCAGCGAAACCGCACAGAGCGCCTCTCAGACCTTCTGGACTGGAAATACCTAGGCCGGGTAGGACTCCCTCCCACGTCCTTTGCTGGTGAATCGGCCGTTTCCGGCCCGGGGTCTCTGATTCCTCAGCCTCCAAGGCTGGTGCGGAAGACAGCAGCTTTCCACTTGTAAACAGCAGCGGTCTCTTTAAGAAATTAACCAGCTTTTGCAGATAGAGCGCAGTGTGGCGGAAGAGGTAACTATCTATTTAGGGAGTGGAGCCAGAAAAAAAGATGATTGGCGCAGGGGCCGTCTGGAAGGCGCCGGGGTGTGCTCATCAGCATAAGGAGCGTGGTTGGGGTCCGTCCCCTTCTACCTCTGCCGGGGGCAGGGTCTGGCTCCCGTCCCTTGACACCCGGTCCCGTTCTTTTCCCCAAGTACTATATGTCTGCACGCCACATGGCGCTGGCCAAGGCCTTTCCAGAGCACTTCACCTATGAGCCCCACGAGGCTGACGCGGTGAGTGGACCCCGATCTCTCTGATGGCCTTGGAGCTAGACGGCTGGGGTGGGGGCGCGTCTGGAGTGGGAAGGGCCAGGCGGGGGTCGGGGGTGAGGAGGGGACCGTAGGGGCCTCTGCTCACTCTCGGGTTTGTGCCCACACACCCCGGAACGCAGGCTCAGGGCTACCGCTACCCACGGCCGGCCTCGGTGCCACCATCGCCCTCACTGTCGCGACACTCGAGCCCGCACCAGAGTGAAGACGAGGATGAGCCCCGGGACGGGCTGCCGGATGTAGACGGGGAGCGCTACGACGAGGACGAGGAGGCCGCCAAGGACCGGCGCAACATCCGGGCCCCCGAGTGGCCGCGCCGCGCCTCCTGCGCCTCTTCCACCAGTGGGAGCAAGCGCAGCTCGGTGGACACGGCGCCCTCCAGCTCGCTCAGCACTCCCAGCGAGCCCCTCAGCCCTGCTAGCTCCCTGGGCGAGGAGCGCAACTAAGTCCCGTGCCCCACACTCCCGGTCCATCCTGCAGCCCTTGTCCAGAGGGTGGACGAGGCCAGAATGGCGCTGTTCCTAAACCCCACTCCAGATCCCTAATCCTCCTGGGGGTCCACAGCCGTGCCCCCTCCGCCATACACTCCAGCCCCTCTAGCTCCGCTCTTGGAATCCCCAACACTCCAGAATCCACAACGCTGTGCCTTTCCTGGGTTCCAGAATGCATACTTTGTGCCCTGGAATCCTTCGGACCTGGCCTAGGGGCCAGGGGCCAGGAACCTGCCATTTCCCTGCAGTGGTGCAGGAGGTTCTAGGAAACCTGGTCTGTTGCCTTCCAGGCAGGGGCTCCTAGAGCCCTTTTTATAGCCCACAGGCCATGCCATGCTCAGGCCTGGCCCTGAGGGCCAGCAGGCTCTGGAAACCATGTGGTTTCCCTGCTAATGGGACAATCAAGTCCAAAGCTGGGGCACTTTCAGGGACTTAACTGAACGCAGAAGGTCCTCCATTTCAACTCCAGGACTCAGGCTCCAGACCAGGGCTCTCCCCTGTTTACTCTGATCTGGCCCTTCCTGGGGTGTTTGGCTCTGCCTGGAGGGCCCTTCCACCCCTGCTGTTCTCTTTCTCCGTCCTTTGGCCAATGGCGGGTGGTGGTGGTGGTGCAGAACCACTTGGCTTCTCATTCCTGTTGGAGAATATGCAGTCTTGGTCTAGATGCTTTTCTGGTCATTTCTGAACCAGACCGTCCTCTTGTTCCCTGAGTCTGATCTCTCCTCCCTATGTTGAGATTCCTGTTCCCTCCAGGGAATCCCCCTGCCGAGGACCTGTCTTGGACCTGACTGTCTTCCCCTGCCACAAGCCCCAAGCCCTAGGCCCACCACGAAACCACTGGGTTCTAGGTCCCGGCTGCTGAATCCAGAACCTTACCACTGTGCCGCTTCCTGGTCCCTTTCCCGTGGTCTAGAACTGAACCCACTAGGTTCTAGAACTTTTCATATTTATCTCGAGGCTCTTCCATCCTTAAACTGTGCCCTGCCCCCAGCTTTGGTGAAAGGGAGGGGCCCTTCTGTGTGTGCTGTGCTGTGTCTGATCCACTTGGTTTGCAGTTGGGAGGGGGAGGGGAAAAGGGGGTGTGATTGATGTGTGTCCAGAGATGAAAAATACATCTATATTTAAGAATCTCAGGTTTGGTCCACTGTAAGGGCTTGCTGGGCCTCGCTCCTGGCCCCTCCCTCCCCTTGGCTTCTCTACCTCTTTACCTCCTGTATTCTTCCCCCCTCCTCTGCCTACCCCGGAGTCCCTGATACCCTGATGTCTCGGAGAGACTTGGATTGCTGTTCTTGATTCTAGTTTTATTTCAAGGGAAGGCACTCCTGTTTAGTTGGGATTTGCAAGCAGGCAAAAAAGTGGGCTCAGCCTCTTTGGCAGAAAGGGGCTGTGTCACCAGAAAACAAAACAAAACCTTAGCCACAAGCTGGGTGAGGCTATTTAAAATTTAAATGAACCAGATTCCTCAGTAGCTCTAGACACACGCCAACGACCAATAGCCACTTGTAGCCACATGAAGCTTATAGGTACACAACTGAACAGCGCAAATACAGAATATTTATTTTCTTAAGATTTTATTTGAGGGAGCGCATGAGGGGGAGGGGCAGGGGGAGAAGCAGACTCCCCGTTGAGCAGGAAGCCAGCTGAGCAGGAAGCCAGCAGTGGGGACTGGACCCCAGGACCCTGGGATCATGACCTGAGCAGTGGGCAGAAGCTTAACTGGCTGAGCCACTCAGGCGCCCCTGGAATATTTTCATCATTGCAAAAAGTTCTATTGGACAACACTAGCTTAGAACATGTTTCGAGGACACTGGCCTCTGGACTTTAGCCCTACCGTATCCTGAAGAGCTGTTTTCCAGGAAAACTCTGTTTTCTTTTTTTTTTTTTTTTTTAAATTTTTTATTTTTTTGACAGACCAAGATCACAGGCAGAGAGGCAGGCGGAGAGAGAGGGGGAAGCAGGATCCCTGCAGAGCAGAGAACCCAATGTGGGGCTCGATCCCAGGACCCTGAGACCATGACCTGAGCCGAACGAAGGCAGAGGCTTAACCCACTGAGCCACCCAGGCGCCCCTGTTCTCTTTTTTTATTTTTTTTATTTTTTAAGATTTTATTTATTTATTTGACAGAGAGAGATCACAAGTAGGCAGAGAGGCAGGCAGAGAGAGAGGAAGGGAAGCAGGCTTCCTGCTGAGCAGCGAGCCCTATGCGGGACTCGATCCCAGGACCCTGGGATCATGACCTGAGCCGAAGGCAGCGGCTCAACCCACTGAGCCACCCAGGCGCCCCTGTTCTCTTTTTTTAAAAAAAGATTTTGACAGAGACACAGCAAGAGAGGGAACACAAGCAGGGGGAGTGGGAGAGGGAGAAGCAGTCAACCTGATGCAGGGCTCGAGCTCAGGAGCCTGGGACCATGACCTGAGCTGAAGGCAGATGCTTAACAACTGAGCCACCCAGGTGCCTCTTCTTTTCAGTTCTAGAGTGCTGTTTCAGGGGAATCATGTTTCAGGGGAATAGAAAACTGGATTTGCATGTGTGACCATCCCCATTAACTGTTAGTGATGGACACACCTCCCCTCCAGAACCGAGTGGCCACCAAAGTGTGGTGACAACAGCAGGTGCTGGGTGTCCAGGAACCACCTCCTAGATTCTTTGACCAAAACCAGAGAGGGTGCAGGGGGTCAGAGTTCAGTTTCATAGCTTGGGCCCAGCAGCTGCCTGCTAACCCTTCAGTTCCCATTTGGAGGACCTAGTTCCCAAGTTTCACATCCCGTTTCTGTGCTGTGCCCCAAGCCCCTAGCTCAGCGTCTCTTATCACGCGCTCCTGCTTGACAAAGTTACTCTTCAGAGCCCATTTCTGGTTACAGTTGGTTATTTTTAACAGTGCCTGCTTCCAGCCACCAAGCTAGGTCCTACTGGACTCTCCTTGGGAGTTTCATCTCTGCCTTGCAGGAGGGGCAGCTGAACAGCCTGGCCCAGCAGGGAATCTGCTACTCCACCCCACCCCACTCCTAAATTAAGATTAAAGGTTTAGAGAACCCTAGAGATCGTCTGCAGGGCCAGCACCTGTCTCCCCGCCAGGGCAGTCCAGCTGTAAGCCTTGTGAAAGTGGATCCCCCCCTCAGTTCCCACACCACACACACACAAGCACAACACAACCCAAAGCGCCAGCTGCTGCAAAAAGCTTTATTGTTTCCATTTGGTCCAGGGCTTGGGAGAGGGCTCCAGGGTGGTTACAAAGCTGCCTCTGGCTGCAGGGAGAGGCTGAGGCATGGATGTCAGCGAGGGCTCCTCAAAGGATGCTGCTGGTCTCCGGAGCTCCTAGTCGTGCTTGAGGGTGAGCCTCTCGAAGAGATACTCGCCCAGCCCAGCCTGGGGGCCGGCCAGTCTGCGGAGGTTCGTCAGGTGGTCGCCCATCTTCTTGATGAGTTTCACCTCCTCATCCAGGAAGTGGTTCTCCAGGAAGTCACAGAGCTGAGCGACAGGAGAGACCACAATGCCACTTATCCATCGACAGCTTGACAGACAGGGAAACGCGGCTCAAAGGGAAATGTGCCCAATTAAATGCGGATGAAGGGGATACTTACATGGGGGTCTGTGCGGGCAGAACCCAGGGCGTGCAGATCCAGAAGGGCCTGGTTCAGGCTCTTCTCCAGAACCAGGGCAGCTTCCATGGCGTCCAGGGTTTTCCCCCACTCATCTTGGGACGGCTTCTGTAGAGAGGCAGAGCGCTCAGGACTAGCTACATCGTCCGCTAAAGCGTCTAAGAGCTTGCATCTATCACCTCCAGGCTCCTACAACCACCCGTCCCAGGAGACCCCGTTGCAGTGTCTTCGGGGAAGGGCGCGCGCCTCCATTTTGCGCCGCACAAGAGTGAACACAATCGTCCAGAAGCCCGCTGCCCGCACACTATTTACCTGGACGTCCTGGAAGAGGGCGCGGCCGCCGCGCTGGTTTTGCATCTTCAAGAGACGCTCGGCGCCCTCCCGCTTCTCCTCAGCCAACTCGCGGAAGAAGTGCCCCACACCTTCCAGAGCCACATCGTCACGGTCGAAATAGAAGCCCTGCGGGAAGGGAGGCGCGGAAAATGGTTAGCGGGAAGAAAGGCCGGCCAGAAGCCCGGACTCCGCCCTCCGACTACCCTACGGGACAAAGGCGGCCAGCGCGTGCGCACTTGGAGGGAACTTAGACTGGGGGCGTCCTGGGGACCCTCACCAGAGAGAGGTAGGTGTAGGAGGCCCGCAGATGCATGTTGACCAGACGGTTGACGGCGGCCTCCACCTCGGTGGAATAATTCTGACGAATCTGGGAGCTCATGGTTGATTGAAGATCAGGAGGTAAGCCCGAAATTGACTGTGGGCTGGTCCCGGAGGCAGCGGGCGGCCAAGAAGATGGCTCCCAAAGTTGCGACTGGAAAAGAGGTTGGAGGGTGGTCGTTGGCTGGTTGCAGGGGCGTCCCTGGGTCTGTTCCGTCCAAACACTGTTGAAGCAAGAGACAGATCCGCAGGACCGCCGGGCGCACTGCGAGAGGCTGTGGCCAAGGCGGCTTCTTTTATAGCGCGCGGGCCCTCGGAGGTGGGACGTTCAGGGAAAGCGATCGGCCAATCCGCGGTGCTGGGAGGCGGGGCTTGGGACCCCTATTGACCAATCTGAGCTGACAGCAATCCCAGACCCCCCGCCCAGAAGTGGGGAAGTCACGCGCCAGTAGCGCGAGGCTGTTGTGAAATGGGGAAGCAGAGGTGGGGGGTGGACTGCAGGGTGCAAGGGTCCTGGGGCTGATTCTGGGACATCAGGAGATTGTGGGGATCTCCCTGGTAGGTGAAAGGTTAATGGGGACACTGGGAGCCCTGGAAAATTATGACTTTGGGGTCTGGGGGGGTGTCTCAGGAAAGTAGGTTGGATTCTAGGGTTCTCTCTTAGTGCATGGACTTTCTGGCACCTTGGAAGTTTCTCAGAGGTGCGGAGACCTCCAGATGACTGGGGTTTGCTCTGGAAGATAAGGGGTCCCCGGATCATTAAGAAGTTTGGAAGGTGGTGCGGTGAGATATTTCTGCAATCTTTGGGATCTGATAGATGGTTTGAAAAGGGGGGACCTGGAGCCCTGGGGTTCACTCAAAGATTGGGAATTTCTGTAGCACTAGAGTTCACGATGAAGTCCTTATTTTCTGGAATCTTCCCCTGGGAGAGGGGTGGTGGTGGTGTGTGTCTTTAGACTCATGAAGTCATCTTCAAGATTAAAAGGAACAGTTCTACAGCCTTGGGGTCCTCCTGTGCCCCCCCCTCCTCAATAGGGGACAGGGATATTTCTGGAAGCCTCCTAGGGGCTTTTCTAAGTGGTAGGTCGTCTTTGGAGCCTTTGAAAGATTGGGCCATTTGGAATACCCTGGGGCTATTTCAGGGGCCTGTTGTTTTTCTGGAAGCTGCCACAGTGTAGGATGAAATGACACTCAAGCTTTAGGGTCTCTCTGAGGTTACTTTTCCTGGAGACTATTCTGAGGGCAGCCAGAGACTTGGAATTCTCTTTGGCTCTGAAGCAGTCTCTGTCTTGCCTAACACATGCTTCTCTAAGGTCTCAAAGAGAAGCCCTGGGTCCTGAGGGGGAAACAAGGTCTAGGGACCTGTGGATGGGATGGGTCTCTAACCAGTGTACATTTTTTCAAGTCTATCAGTTGCGGGCTGGTGTCTAGGAAGCAAAGCTGGCTCAAACCAGGACCCTGCCCTCAAACTCCCCATGTCCTAGAGAGGGGGAAAGGAGACAAAGACAGGAACTTGACCCTGTTTTCAGTGCCCTAAGGGGTAGCCAGCAGGTTGGGCAGAGGAGCTGAAGCCCCTGAGGCCTGCTTTGCAGGTGGTGGGGGGGACCCCAAACAGCCCAGGCAGAGGGGGTGTTTCCTGACCTAGGGGATGCTGGACTAGGCTGTTATCTGGGGTCCTCAAGGGGTGCCTGGGCCATTGGCCAGGGAAGCAGCAGTGCTGAGTCATGCTGAACTCAGCAGGAAGGGTCTCGGGCAGAGGCGGGGTGGGGCCACTGATTGACCTCATGTCCGTGGCAGACTGCAAAGCAGCTGGGACCCTGAGAACTAGGCCTGGCTGGGAACCAGGTCTGGCTCACTCTCTGAAGAGGCGAGTGTGCTTGGTCTCCGAATCTTACAGTCCTTTTAGCTGCCTTGATGTTTTTCCTGGGCTCCTGCCTGTGGTCATAGTGTCCCCTCTTTATGGCCAGTAGACTCAGTCTCCCCTCAAGGCTGTCTCATCCTACAGCTCTCCCCTGACCTGGTGTCTCTGGGGAGTCTCTGGGGGAGGGGCAGTTGCCCCAGGCACACAGTCACAATGGGGCCTGAGTTACTCATTCACCAAATTTCATACCTCAGCCTAAAGACCTTTAGCCTCCAGCAGGCCCCACCTGCTGTGAGCTGGCTTCAGAAGTGCTCACAGGTGGAGAGAGAGGAAGTGGGGGGACAAAGATGATCTGAAGGACTGAGATCTTGAGGGTGGGGTGAGGGGTAGATCATTGGAGGGGGGAAAACAAGAGGCCCAGAGAGACAGAAGAAAGACCGAGAGGTTGGAGAAGAGACCCAGAGAGAAGGTACAACAGACCTTATGACCAAATGATCTTTATCTCTGATATCTTTTTCCGTGTCTAATCTACAAGGCAGCTTTTCTGGTGTTTTCACGAGGGCCAGCTCTCCTGGAGGGCCCCACCCAGGTACTGGGCCAGCCCGTCCCCTTGGACCACACAGCACCGGTGCAGGCCTTGTCCTCTCTCTCAGAACCAGATTCCAGCATTCTGACCAGTTAGCTTCTCCACAGGGCTCTAGAGCCCTCTCCTGGTCCAGTAAGTCCTCCTCCCAAGGCCTCTCCACCGCCCCGCCCCAATTCCCACCTCAGTAAGTGCAACTTCCTCCCGTCCATATAGCAGAGGCTTCCAAGCCCTAGTTCTCCAGGACCTGTTGCCCTGTTCTCTTTTCCTAAAGCCTCAGGCTCCACTGCCTGGCTTGGCCTTGCCCAGTGCTGCCTCCAGCACAACACCCCAGGCTTCCACACAAGTGATCTTCAATTCTCTCAGGACCCCAGGCTCCTGGAGGGCAGAGCTGAGACTAACTCATCACTAACCCAGAGGGCACCAGGCTCCTTCAAAAAAGGTTTGTCAGCACACAGGTCTCCTTAGACAGCCAGCAAGTGGGCTCAGTGATTCAGACTCCGAAGTGTGGCCTGAAAGAGGTTTATTGCCCCCCCCAGACCACTCCTCCCCGTGCCCCCCGACCCCAATAATTACAAAAGTAAGAAAAATGCCCATGACCCCCAATCCCACCCCTCCCGGAAAAATGCCATAATTTATGCAGAAAAGACACAGTCCAAGGCAGCTGGTGGCCTCAGCCCATCTTTTTCCAGATGGTGAGTGATGCAGTGAGCACTCCAGCCACAAAGATGGTCACTGTCTGCCACGTGGGTGTCCCAAAGTAGGAGAGGAGGCCGTCCTGTGGACAGGGACATCAGTCACTTCAGCAGCTGGGCCAAGGGGCAGCCCTTGGGCCAGCACATGAGGAATCAGGGAGGGAGGTGGTCATAAGGCATGAGTGGGGGCAAAAGCCTAAGATGAATGGATAATGGGGTCAAAGGGTCATCAAAAAACTAGAGGGAATCCACAGGAAGTGGAGGCACCAGGAAGGACAGAAGGTACTAATGAGGTCAGAGATCACTGAGAGGTCAGAGGTCACAGGGAGGTCAGGGATCACCAACAGGTCAGTGGATACCGGACAAATTAGAGGAGTTGATCAGACCTGTGAGGAAAGGCATTACAGACCCCGTTTGATGACCCAGAGTCAGAGAGAGCAACACTAGTGGGCTTCGAAGACCCGAGGAGTGGGGGAGGGGGTTAGGGGGCCTCACCCAACCACCCTGGTCCTGGATCCAGCCCAGCAGTCGCTCTCGAAGGAAGTCCAGTGTCCAGCCCATGATGGTCCTGATCAGCTCGGGCACCTTGGTACACAGGGCCTACAGGAAGTAGGGTGGGCCTTAGGGAGACTGAGCCTTGTCCCCACTGTCTGGGGACAATGGCCCCAAGCCTCCTTTCTCACCTCTGCCTCCCCTTGTACCCTGCTGCAGTCTACTTCCACTCCTACTCAGAATGAGCCTCATGAACTGTCAACTGGATCTTGTTATCCATTGCCTGCTCACATTCCTTCCGTGGCTCCCCAGGTAGTAAAGACCAAAAGGCCTCTCTCAGCCCACAAGGCCCTGTATGAAGGCTCTGACTTGACTGCATTCCAATTTTCCACTTCTTTTCTGTGTGTCATTTACCTTCTTCCGTATCTTCGTTCCCACCAACTCTTCCCTGCCTCAGGACCTTTGCACATGCTGATTCTTCTACCTAAATAGGCTTCAACCAAGCAAATTTTTACTCCTCCCTCAAAGCTCTCATGTCAGGTCTAATGTCACTTCTCTAGAGAGAGCTTTCCTGACCTTCAAACTAGGTAGGACCAGACATACCTCCTTGCAGATGACTTTCCAACTCCCTGAACTTCCCCCTTCCCACCCTTTATGTATCTGACTGCTTCCTCCCTATTGTGCCCAATACCTTACACAGCTCCATCAACATTTTGACCGCTCTCCCCCTCACTTCCAACATTCAAGCCCTACCAGCTGAATCTGGCAAACACGTTAAGACATCTACTCCCTACCTCCACTGCTACCAGTGGACGCCAGGTCAGTCAGTCATCAACCAGGATTACTATAGGTGCCCCCCTCACAGCTTTCCAGCTTTTACCCCATACTCTCTTCTACCCAAAACAGCTCCCCAAAATTGTTGGGTTTCCACTCCCGATATATCTTAAAGTTAAAAGGATTTCACAGTGAACAGCCATATGCCTGCAGCTGAGATTGTACAATTACCATTTTGCTTGCTAGAACAATCCTTGAAATTTACAAATCAGGTCACCTCACTCTCCTGTTTCAAAACCAGCCAATCACTCCCCTTTTGCTCACAGCAAAGTTAACATCTTTAACATCGACTATGGGGGCCCTCACAAGACCCCTTAAAGTCTTCCCTTAATGCATCAGCCCCTTGGCCTGCCTCACGGCCTTTGCACTTGCTGTGGCCCCAGGATGCCTCCCATGCCCCCGATCTTCTTAGATCACCACAACTTTGGCTTTAATGTCACTCGCTCTTAGAATGTTCCAACCACTTTGCATTACATCATCCTCGTTTACTTCTTTTGGCCCTACTGGACAATGTGAGCTCCAAGAGAGCAGGGACCTAGCCTGTTCTGTTTGGCACTGCATCTCAGGTGCCGAGTACAGGTCGGGCACACAGTAGGCCCAAGAAATGTTTGCTCCATGAATAAATGAAGGTGCAAACAACCAGCCCATAGCTCTCTCCATTCCCTCTGGTAAACGGGCTTCCCAGGGCTTGTTGCCCTCAGAACCCCCAGGTCCTCCTAGGTCTGAGTGGAGCTTCCCTGGGCTCATGCCCTGCAGCCGCCCACCTTGAGCACCAGTTTGCTGGCAAAGTAGAAGAGGGCAACGACCCGACCCCAGTTGAAGTTGCCATCAGAAAACATGTCAGCTGCCACTCGGAAAAAGACCTCGCGGGGGGAGTCTGTGTCCACGGCTGCAATCATCCTGCAGGGAAAGAGGAAAACCAGAGCTGGGGAGAAAAAATCAGGCAGAGTGTAGAGACCCTGACATTCACCTTGTACCAAAGACAAGGAAACTGAGGCTCAAGCCAAGCTGATGTGAAAAAGAAGGGGCCAACATGGGGAAAAGGAATGAGATGGACACTTAGGAATGTGGGGAAAATGACTGAGGGAGGGTTTCAATATTCTAAAGGAGGGAATGGCTGAGTGTCCAGGGTGCTGAGAAGGTGTGGGGAGGGGGGCTGGACCCCTGGGTCTGAGAGAATAGGAGGCTGCAGGTCTGAACTCCAGGCTCCTAGGAGAAGGGGGGCCTGAGAGCCAGGACTCCAGGGTAGTGAGGGAGAAGGGGACCAGTGGCTGGACTCCTGGGGCCCCTGGGGCCACACCTCTGTAACTCCACGTTACTGTCCAGTTCATCTCCGATGCGCTTGAGACACTCGCTCAGCTTCTTGGTGGATGCATCCTGGGGCGCCTGCTCGAGGGCCAGCTCTGGTGTCTCTCCCCCCATTCGCCCTGCTCGATCTTGGATGAAACTAGAGTGGGAATGGAGTTTGGGGGGTGCAAAATCAGAATGGGGCATCACTCCTCAAATCCACTCAGCAATAATCACACCTCAAACTCACCCCTGAAGCAAAAGGGCCCCTGTCTTCATGATCTGCTCAGAGCTGGTGGGCCCTAGAGGAGAAAGGAGGGAAGAGGTGCCTGGACTGTTGGATTCTAGGGGATCCAGGGACTAGGGTAGCTCATGATCTCTGAGGGAGGACAACACTAGGAGGTCCTGCACTTCTGGGTTTCTAATAGATACAGTAGTTAGGGGCCCGGACAACTGAGTCCCTGATGGAGAAAAAGGCAGTTAGGGACCCGGACAACTGAGTCCCTGATGGAGAAAAAGGCAGGGAGCCTAGGCCTGTATCCTACGTTCTTCCGGTGCAGGCGGCTGAGGGAACGCTTCATGCATCCAGACCCCTGGCCTGAGGGGGCAGAGGAGAAACCCGCCCCTCCCACCAGGAAGTGGTGCCGGCGACAAGCCCGGGCCTGCCCCGGGGGCTTGGATTTTGGGGTCTCCAGCTTCTCGGGAGTCCGAGAGCACCAGGAAGGAAGGAATCGGGGCACAGAGGCCAAAGAGCCGGGAACCCCCGGGAAGGGAGGGGGTTGGAAGCTGGCAGCGCCCGATCCGGGAGTTTCTGCCCCGGAGTGCTTGGAGATCGCACGGCCCCAGACCGGCAGGAGGGATCGTGGGGCCAGCCGGCGAGGGGGCTCGCCCTCCTCCCGCCCGTCTGCCTCCCGCCTCACCCCCGCCTCTGGGTTGCTCCCCGGACCCGTCCATCACCGCCGCTCCCGCCGCCGCCTCTCGCCGGGTCCGCCCGGGCGGCCGCAGCACGCCCCTGGTCACGTGACCGCCCCGCTGAGCGTGCCTCCTCACGTGATCGCCCCGCAAAATGGCGGCCGCGCGCTGTCGCCCCGCACGCCCGCGCGGTCACGTGAACGCACCTGCCTCACCTGCTGGGGAAGCGTCGGCCCCGATCACGTGACCGTGGAATCCACACTTCCCTGTAGGAACTGCCCGTGGCGCTCTTCTACCCGCCGCCTGTTCCAAGGCAGCTGTGAACTTTCATTCATTCCTCTGTGCAGTATTTTTGGAAGTTTCAGGTGGGATTTGAGCCCTCGCCAGAACAGAAGGAACACCGGAGGCCAAAGTTATCATCCTCTGAAGCAGGACGTTTCAGATGATTGTGAGTTGTTTTTGTGAAAACAAAAGGAATGTGAGGTTCAAAAAGTGGTAAAACTAATCTATGCAGAGGGACTGGAAGGGTATGAAAGGGGAAGGACCCCAAGTCAGGCACCTGGGGGGACCTGAAATGAGCTTTTATCTTGATCTAGGTGATGATTACTTGGGTAAACATGCTGAAAATTCATGGAGCTGCACATACGAAATGTGCACTTTACCACATGGGAATTGTATCTCCTTTGAGAAAGAAGAAAAAACCCAAGATTAGAAAATAGACTGGGGTCAGATAATGAACGGTGGAGCATATAAGAGAGGGTATCTAGGTCCTAAAGTGGGTGGGAGCCGTAGCAGTAAGATCATAAGAATCCTAATACATCAGCCTACCACCACCACCAGAACACAGCCTGACAAAGTCAAGTTTACTGACCCACTGTGATGATGGAGATCACACGGAGAGAAATCATGGAGCATCTTGACAAAGGAAATGGTAGAGTTACTATAGGACTTGCCAGAAGGTTAGAACTTAGGTGACAACTAAATGATGGGCTCAAGGCAGGGTCAACATCAGGCACAGACTGTGAAGTGGAACCAGGGTCTTCTACCCCCTGGAAACTACAAGGTCAATCCAGATGTAGAGTATTGGGTCCAGAAACCCTTTATGTGAAGCTCTGCACCTAGACTGGAAATCTAGGCTGCTATTTTGTTTCAAATGACTACAAGGAAAAGTGGGATGTTTCATTTTTACTGATAAAAATTTCAATACTTTATGATTTTAGGGAACAAAGTCTCCTGAAAGACAGCATATCCTTGGAGGAAATAGTGTTTCCTATTTGAAGCTAATGTTATCTGTGCCTATTATTCCAGCCCAGTAAGTTAGCCTTCCCTTTGCCTTAACTAGAGAGGGCTTTTAAAGTAGCTACAGACCACTAAACAATACAGCCACTGAGTAGTGGGGAGAAAACTTAGTTCTGAAGTAACAACGAAGATGCCACACTGGAACTTTGAAGCCCACGTCCAAGATGGCACCCGATGATTTTACTCCCCAGGTATTCATGCCCCGTTTGGTCCCCTCCCACACTGAATAGGGCTGAGCAATGTGATCAGTATGATATTGTGGAAATAACAGAGTGTGACTTCCAAAGTTAGGTCATAAAAGTTACTGCAACTTCTGTTGTGCTCTCTCTCAGATGACTAAATTATTATTATTTTTTAAAGATTTTACCTGACAGAGAGGGAACACAAGCAGGGGGAGTGTTAGTGCGAGAATCAGGCTTCCCGTGGAGCAGGGAGCCTGATAGGGGCTCGACCCCAGCACCTTGGGATCATGACCTGAGCTGTAAAAGCAGACGCTCAATGACTGAGCCACTCAGGCACCTTTGGATCCTGGCTTTGAGGATGCCAGCCTGTGTTGTAAGGATGCTCAAGCAGTCATCTTCCAGAGAAACACATGTGGTGAAGCACCAAGACCTTCAACCATGTGGGTGGACCACTTCGTAAGCAAAACCTCCAGCTCCACTCAAGCCTTCAGATAACAACACCCCCTGATGTAGGAAAGATGTTAGGGTGGGGCAACAAAGAATTCTTGAGATGCAAAAAACAAAAAAAGATTTTTATTAAAGCACAGGGGGGCACCTGGGTGGCTCAGTGGGTTAAGGCCTCTGCCTTTAGCTCAGGTCATGATCCCAGGGTCCTGGGATCAAGCCCTGCATAGGGCTCTCTGCTCAGTGGGGAGCCTGCTTCCCTTCCCCTCTCTCTGCCTACTTGTGATCTCTGTCAAATAAATAAATAAAATCTTTTAAAAAATAAATAAATAAAGCATAGGGACAGGACCCAGTGGACAGAAAGAGCTGCACCAGAGTCAGAAGAGGGCCTACAAGTTGGGGGGGAAGGTAAGGAAAAATGAAGGTTTCAAAAGAACTTTCATATGCTAAAGAGGACCTGCAAGATACTGGAGGCCTTGCCACTGTCAAGTTGAGGTTGTGTTTCCCTCTAGCAAGGTATTAACGTTAAGATAGTTGGGAGATTCCTGCATCTCTCGGCATCCGGGAAATACAAATCAAAATCACAGTGAGATCCCACCTCACAGCAGTCAGAATGGTTAAAATTAACCAGTCAGGAAATAACAGATGTTGGGGAGGAAGCGGAGAAAGGGGAACCCTCCTACACTGTTGGTGGGAATACAAGCTGGTGCAGCCACTCTGGAAAACAGCTCGGAGTTTCCTCAAAAAGCTGAAAATAGAGCTACCCTATAACCCAGCAATCACACTGCTCAGTATTTACCCTAAAGATACAAATGTAGTGATCCAAAGGGACACGTGCACCTGAATGTTCATAGCAGCAATGTCCACAAGAGCCAAACTATGGAAAGAACCTAGATGTCCATTAACAGGTGAATGGATAAAGAGGATGTGGTATATATATACTATGGAATACTATGCAGCCATCAAAAGAACTGCAATCTTGCCATTTGCAACTACGTGGGTGGAACTAGAGGGTACTGTGCTGAGCGAAATAAGTCAATCACAGAAAGACAATTATCATATAATCTCTCTAATAGGAGGAATTTGAGAGGCAGGTGGGTGGCTGTGGGGGGGGGGTAAGGAAGGAAAAAATGAACCAAGATGGGATCAGGAGAAAGAAAAACCATAAGAGACTCTTAATCTCACAAAAAAAAACCCCTGAGGGTTGCTGTGGGAAGGGAGGTAGGGAGAGGGTGGTGGGGTTATGGACACTGGGGAGAGTATGTGATATGGTGAGTGCTGTGAAATGTGTAAGCCTGATGATTTGCAGACCTGTACCCCTGGGGCAAATAACACATTATATGTTAATTAAAAAAAAAAGAAGAAAGATAGCTGGGAGATTCCTGGAAGAGTGTCACCCAGGGCCCACCCAGGAGCAGGATGGGATCGCGTGGTGCGAACTTCTGCTTTGTCTTCAGCCAGCCTTCTGTTCCCTCATCATTTCCCCCCTGAAAATTTTGATCCTTCAATCTTTAAGGTTGTTGAAGGTGGAAGGTCTCATCTTCTGTAATTTCTTCCTGCTGAATGGGGGCCTAGAGAAGTCCCTCCCTATGCGTCAATACTGGTCAGCTGGGGAACGTATAGGGGAGCTGCGAAAGGCAGAGGCAGCTGAGTCCAGGGGAAACTGCTCAAGGGATCTTCCCAAGTGGAAAGGCTCATCTGTTGACGTGACGTTATGGCAGCAAAGCAGTCAACACCCAGTGGGAAGACATGGGAGAAAATGGCAAAACGTGGTTAGTGAAACAAAAAGGAAAAGATGCTCAAGCTCCTGGGTGGCTCAGTGGGCTAAAGCCTCTGCCTTTGGCTAAGGTCATGATCCCAGGGTCCTGGGATTGAGCTCCCACATGGGGCTCTCTGCTCAGCAGGGGGCCTGCTTCCCACTCCCCACCCCCGTCTCTCTGCCTGCCTCTCTGCCTACTTGTAATCTCTGTCAAATAAATAAAAATCTTTAAAATTAAAAAAAAAAAAGAGATGCTCAAATAAGGGTTCTTTGGTAGTTGACAAAAATCCTTCCCAGTCCGGGTATTTAAGAAATCATTAAAGGAAAGAGAGGGATTATTTAAAGTGCCAATTTTAGTATTTACATCAGGGAGAAACCCAGAAGTATTTTGTGGTAATCCGGACTGAATACACAGCATTCTTTTTTTTTTTTTTTTTAAGATTTTATTTATTTATTTGACAGGCAGAGATCACAAGTAGGCAGAGAGGCAGAGAGAGAGGGGGAAGCAGCTCGATCCCAGGACTCCGGCATCACAACCTGAGCCGAAGGCAGAGGCATTAACCCACTGAGCCACCCAGGCGCCCCCACAGCATTCTATTTTTATGCTAGCCCAAGTTTCACCTTGTGTAACAGTTGAAACATCTAATGCCGTCCTATTTTGCAGAACTAGCTTTACGCATTTGTGTCATCTCAGTGTGTAGCAGGCAAACGCTATTGTGGGGATCATTCAGGGCCTTTCCTGTGTACTTAAGAGCTTCCATGAACCAAGCAACATCTTCAGGTCTCAAAGAGGGAACAAAGGTGGCTGCTCGGTCGTTATACTAACGTAATACAAACCGTGTCCGCCATTGTTTTATATTTGCAAGGTTGGCTGGGTTGGTGATGGTTTTAATAATGCATCTGTGCATCCAGGCAAAACCCAGAGTACAGTGGCCTGTCTAGCTTGGGGAAAGCTATGGACACAAGTTAGGGCCGCAGAGCCACTGGGTCCTGTTAGAAGACAGTCCTGTAGTTCTGGGTTTCTGTAACTACAGCCAAGGTATCTAGGACTGCTGAGTTTTGGAGAGCCATCTTTTGAATGTATAATAAAAGGCAGTCCGCTGTTACTTTGTACGGATGAAGGAAGTCCAAATATAGGGACAGTTTTTCTTTGCAAAATTTCTCTCACCTCTAAGGCCTTTTTACCCACATCAGTGGCCTGGCATAAAACCCTGTATTCCTTTCCATTTGTTCCTAAGGTCATATCCTTTGATGTCCTTTGCGGTGAATTACAGCTATCTCCTTAGGTAGGTGTGTACAGCCTTAAGAAGAGTAATAATTTCCAGCCCCTATTTGATTGGGGAGTTACAGCTTGATAATAACCCCCCTTTCTTCCAAACTGCTCCATGGACATGTAGGACTAGGAAAGCACATCTGGAGTCAGTATCAATGTTAATTTTTAAGGCTTTGTCAATCGCAAAGCACCACACATACCCCAAAACCATAAAGTGAGCACCACACATACGCAGCTTTTCTTAGTCTCTTTTCCATAAAACTACTGACATCAGTAGACCAATGGTCATCCGTCTTTTCAATGTGGGCATCTTTAAAATATGGCTGACTACCATCAGCAAGATCAATAACCTTTTAACAGTTATGCTCTACAGAAGGACGATGGTCAGGTCCGAGCATGGGTAGCTGGGTTTAAAGTCTGACCGGTCAAGGGTTATTTCAGGGGATCTATATAAAGCATAAGTCTGGGGGCGCCTGGGTGGCTCAGTGGGTTAAAGCCTCTGCCTTTGGCTCAGGTCATGATCTCAGGGTCCTGGGATCGAGCCCCGCATCGGGCTCTCTGCTTGGCAGGGAGACTGCTTCACTCTCTCTCTCTCTCTGCCTGCCTCTCTGCCTGCTTGTGATCTCTCTCTTGTGTCAAATAAATAAAATCTTTAAAAAAAAAAAAAGCGTAAGTCTGCCTCCATCATCCACGGGTGGCCTTTGGTTTCAAAGACACTCTGGGCCTGATGTGAAGTCATTATAGTTAGGGACTGTCCCATAGTGAGCTTTGGGGCTCTTTTGTATGTACTTGGCTAATGCCTTTGCTTTGACTGTGAGGGATGAAACAAGAAGACCTCTTTGGGGTAAAGTGTTAATATCCTAATTACAAGGAGTCACTGGCAAGTGGGGGAAGACTTAACTAAGAGATAAGGGCATTCCCAAGCACATTATGCAATAAAGCACATAATGCATAAAGAAAGTGGGGTCATCCATTATCTCCGGTAAGTCCACAGTTAACCCCATGAAGTGGGGCATGCTCTGGCTTTTAGGAAAGGATTTTTGTCATCCCAGCCATGTGGAACTGGTCAAAGTGATAGCTGAGTTGTACAATTATTGGGGAATCTATCCCATTCTCCAGTTGTTTAAGTAATCGTGTGCCCATGAGGGCCTGTTATTATCCCCACAGAAGAAAAAGCAGGAAGATTGTCTAAACAAGCTCCTGTGCTTTTCTCTGAAGTTTCCCTCAAGCTGTCTAGCTTAGGTAAATGACAAACATTTGAAGACAGTCAAGGTCTAGAATTTAACATCCACAAAGTGGGTTATTTAAACATAATTCCTTTCTCTAAAATAACCCTCATTTCCAGAGATAGCTGAATAGGGACAAATTTGTTTGCAAAACGAGTCCTATTTTAACAAACTTGGCCTAATTATTTACATACGCTCAGCAAGAACAGTGAGTGATCATATAGATCTTTTAGCATCTGCTTTGCTGGAACTTTTAAAAAATATATTTTATTTATTTACTTGACAGAGAGAGAGCTCACAAGTAGGCAGAGAGGCAGGCAGAGAGAGAGGGGGAAGCAGGCTCCCCACCGAGCAGAGAGCCCAAACTGATGCTCAGTCCCAGAACCTGGGGATCATGACCTGAGCCGAAGGCAGAGGCTTAACCACTGAGCCACCCAGGTGCCCCTGCTGGAATTTTTTGTAAGGAATCTCTAGGTTGAACTTTTAGTAGCCTCTCCAGACCCAGAAGCCAAGCCAAGCGCTTATCACCAGGCATGCTGGCAGTATCTGTAGATTTGGATGAATTCCTCTTCACGAGGTCCCCAAGGTGTCCTGAGGGTCCTGCACTTGCCAGGAAGTGACATTTGGGCTGCTGGGAACTCTGTAAGCAAGGTACCAGGCCAATGTTTCTAAGGGGCTTTATGGCTCCACCTTTCACAAAGTCAACCTTAGTTCCTTTAAGCTGTCTGGTCCTATCGGAGTCTATGGATGTCCTTCTCAAATACAACATTCCAGCCAAAGTCTTGGTAAAATAACCAATGTTTCCAAGTGTCCTCTTACAAGGAGAACAGATTCTTACAGAATTTACACAAATGACTATGACTGCCATGGAAGAAAGAATACTTACTGAGACCTTTTGAATCTTAGAGGGTACAGGTAGAGATCTGTTCACAAATGAATACTTTATCACGTTTTTATGAGTCACAGCTATCTTAAGAAAAAGAATTCTTAATCTGGAAGAGTGAACATTAGAAAACCAGCAATGTTTCGGACAAGAGCCACAGAATTATAATCATCTTTTTAGTTCATTTAGTCCCATGTTACTGATTCTTGTTCAGTTCGAATGCAGCTTTTAGTTAGTTCTGGAAATTCTTACTCATTTCAGTTCTGATCTTAAAGATACTAAATGCCTGTATTGTCCTACAAGTCTTTTGTATGAACCTCCTTGAAGATGAAACTCATTTTGCAAGACAGTAAGAACAATTACAAATGACAAAAAAACAAAAACAAAACAAAAAGACCCAAAAACGGACAGTGTTAATGATTCTGATATGAGAGTTCACTATGATACGACTGACAAGGAATCTCAAGTTATTCAGACACGTAACACTTCAATAACCAGAGCCAGAAGGTAACATATCACACAAATAAGCCTTGTCAGTCAACAAGACTTTGTTCATGATTTAAATCTTGGGGATGTTTGCTAAAACCTTAGAAACTTTGTGGGGCACTTGGGAGGCTCAGTCGGTTGAGCGTCTGCCTCGTGATCCCAGAGTCCTGGGATGGGGCCCCGCCCGGTAGAAGCCTGTTTCTCTGCCCCTCTCCCTTGCCCTCGCTCTCTTTCTCTCTGCCTGAAATAAATAAAATCTTTAAACAAAACCCTCAGAAACTTTTAAAGCACATGCCTAAATGGGATTCAGGATGTTAAAGATCTGATAAAGTCGAAACACAGAAACTGTGTTTTTCTGGGCAGGCAAAAAGGAAATAACTATTTACATTTTCTTAATCAAGAGCGGACCAACAATTGGAGAAAAACTGTTTGAACCGAGAGAAAGCAGACTTTTCAGTGTTATACCAGTGTACTTTGTAAAATCCATTCATTTCAAGGGGTGCCTGGGTGGCTCAGTGGGTTAAAGCCTCTGCCTTCGGCTCAGGTCATGATCCCAGGGTCCTGGGATCGAGCCCCGAATGGGGCTCTCTGCTCAGCAGGGAGCCTGCTTCCTCCTCTCTCTCTCTCTCTGCCTCCCTCTCTGCCTACTTGTAATCTCTGTCTGTCAAATAAATAAATAAAATCTTTAAAAAAAAATCCATTCATTTCAATCTTAGTCTGTCCTGACCACACCTAAAATTCTATTCTGAAGTTTCCCCTTCCTAAATGTCCTACAACTTTCCTTTGCAATCAGATTTTGTCCCAAGTCATTTCTTTCCGAACAACCAGTCTCGTTTAGGACAAAAGTACCTTCTTTTACCATCAAAAATGCATTCCCATTCCTTATATCTTTCTTACATATCTTCTACTTTTCTAGAGTTGTTTCCCTTATTTCCATAAGTCTTAATCACACTTAGCAGAATTTTGCACTCTTACAAACACAGTACTCCCCAGTGATGACCAAGTAGTAACCAGTTGTGACCTGTTAAAACAGTGTTCTTTGGATGGCAAAATTAAGCACAAAACGTGTTTACCAACAGACTTAAACATCCTTAATTTCTTTGCCGTAAGAAGTCAAAAGCACAAAACCTATGTCCAGGTATCAATGATTTAGGACTTTATCTGATTTGGAAAAGACCCAGATGTCCAAAGAATTTCATCCCATTTATCATCCAAGCAAAACTTTCAAGTTTCAGGATACCAAAGCCTTTGAAATATATTGTAGCAATTAACCATGAAAACTACGATGAGACAGACAGTTCATCATTTCAAGTCATCTTTTTACTAACAACTGGCAACAGAGATAACACGAGTTTTCTTTGACCTTCAGTAAACCTTGACAGAGTAAGAGTTTCACGTTTACTGCTGGTAACTTGAAAGAGACATTGTCTATCTTTTTTTTTTTTTTTAAAGACTTTATGTATTTATTTGACAGAGATCACAAGCAGGCAGAGAGGCAGGTGGTGGGGGGGGGGCACGCTCCCCGCTGAGCAGAGCGCCTGATTCGGGGCTCCATCCCAGGACCCTGGGATCATGACCTGAGCCGAAGGCAGAGGCTTAACCCACCGAGCCACCTAGGTGCCCCAAGACATGTCTATCTTAATTAAAACAACCAACTTAACTTAGTTTAAATACTGAATTATCCTCCCCGTTGTCAGTTTTTAGCTGAGACATAGGTGGGGAAGTCTGGACTAGGCCGTGTTAAGTCCAAGAGGTGCTCTTCTCACTCCTGGACAGTGAGGGTAAGAGGAGGAGCCAACAGTTCTGGAAGCATCGAGGATGGTCCAGAAGCCAGGTTTACAGGCCGCACCCATGGTGGTACAGAAACGGGGAGAAGAGGCAAAGTGCTGGCAGAAAACAGAGAGAAAAGTGTCCCCTGTCCTAGAGCTCCTCAGCTCCAACAGAGAAGCAGACGCCATGTTTCGCTGCCAACAAGAGGGGAACAGGCAGTCCATGTCCGGCCGGAGAACACAGGGAATTTCCCAAAACGAAGAAGGGAGTTTCAGCAGGTGCCTGGGAATATTCCTTGAAGTCCCCGTCCCGACGGAGACTAAACACAGCTGGCTCCAGTTATCCCCATTAACCCGGAAAATGAGTGAGGGAGAAGCCCCCACATCTGTTAGGAGGAACAGAGAGGAGGAGAGTCAGGGTCCCCTTTGCTAGGGAGGGTCTGCGTTTCCCTCCAGCAACCCGGGGACTGGGTGGCTCAGTTTTTAAGCATCTGCCTTCGGCTCGGGTCATGATTCCGGGGTCCCGGGATGGAGCCCCACACTGAGCCCCACATCGGGCTCCTTGCTCAGTGGGGAGCCTGCTCCTCCCTCTCCCACTCTCCCTCCAGCAGCCTGGGTTTATTCGGAGGAGGTTTATTTAGATAATTATCACCCGATATGTCAGGAGGGAGTTTACTAGCCCACCCGTTCTGCCCTATTTCCTACAAAAGAGATCTCTCTGACAGATCCCACTGAGGCTATGCGGTGTTACAGGAGCTCCGTCCTTTCCTCGGTTTTGCATTCCGAATTGTTTCCAGTGGGTTGAAGACACCCCAAGGGAAAGTTCTTGGAAACCAAAGGAGAAGCCTACAGAGACCATGCTTCCAGAAAAGTAAAAAATGTCCATTATCACAGCCCCACCACCCCCACTCCTAGATAGCGTCCCATGCAGGGTTATGTCAGAAGTTCCCGTGTGTCAAGAGCGACCTGAGGCGTCCCTCAAGCAAGACATCACTATTAATCGCAATCTGGCCTTCCCATGAAGGCATTCTGCCCTAAAAGGCCCATAGGAGGGACGCCGGCGTCCCAGGCTGCCCATGGGTGCCTGGTCAAGGGACCCAAACACCCGTGCCGTGCTGTCGTACGTCCCTGGAGGCTGCGTACTGCCCTGCCATTTTAACCCATGGAAAATACTAGGAAAGTTTTACAAGGGGCAAAGACCCAATTTAGTAGTTTTAAGTAGTTAGTAGAGAATGTTGACGGAAAACAGTACAGACAGACATCCACCATGGTCTAAGCAACATTCCAGCATACGCTGTCCTTTCAGCCAACTTCCCTAGGAAATGGTCCCTGGTTGGGTTTTAATTCCATCGGGTACTGGTTTCGGCAGGATTCCAGTGGCCGTCGCTCGGCCAGAAGCCGCTGGGCCAGGGACATGGAGGGGACGCATTAGATCAGTCAGGAGGAAACCTCACATGGGCGTCTTAACACTGGCAGCTGTCCTGATGACTCAGGCGGCTGTCCCATGCCCAAGACAGATGACTTTGTATTAAGGACAGGAATGAAGAGAGGGCATCAAGTTTCTGGGTCTTATTACCATGCCGGCCAGGGTACTAACTTCCAGTGAAAAGGCAGACTTTCTCCTCCCCGTACAGAAGCCACAGGCTAGAGGATAGCTACCTGAGCAACAGACAGGGAAACGTTCCAGTAAGACCGTACTCCTTGAAAGGCCCTGAAATGAGATTGAAGGAAGAGGAGAGAAAGTACTCACCAAGTTTGCACTGAAGCTCAGAGTCCGGATGAAAAAAAGGTTCAAAGTCCCTTCATGGTCGCCAGATGTTGTTAGCAAGACCTTAGGGTTAGGGTTTGAAGCCGAAGGCCCAGAAAGAGTTCTTCAGACGTCTTTGGTGCAAAAAGGTCACCAGCAAGGAGAGAAGACCCCTGGGGAGAAAGTGCTCCACTAGAGTCACAAGGAGTGGCCCGTTATAAACCTACAAGTTGGGAGGGGGAGGTAGGAAAAAAGGAGTTTTCAAAAGAACTTTCATATGCTAAAGAGGACCTACAAGATACCTGAGGCTTCGCCATTGTCAAGTTCAGGTTGTTTTTCCCTCTAACAAGGCGTTAACATTAAGATAGTTGGGAGATTCCTGGAAGAGTGTCACACGTGTCCCGTGGCGGGGGTGGGGGTGGTAAGGGGTGGAGGGGTAGGGGGTGGGGGGTGGTTACAGGGTGTTGGCTTCTGCTTTGCGCTCAGCCAGTGTTCTGTTCCCTTCTCTCCCCTTACCAGTGTCCTGATTGCAACTTCACGAGAGACCCTGAACCTGAAGCACCCAGCCAAGGCATGTGTGGATTTCCAACCTTCAGGAATTTTGTGAGATAATATTTATTGCTGTTTTAAGCCTGAATGTTTGGGAGCGATTCATTTCACAGCGATAGATGACTAAGTCATCTCAGACAATAAAGGCCTATTTACAGATGAGGAAACTGAGGCCCAGAGAAGGAGCTGAACTTTCTAGAGTTGCACAGGAGTTCTCATGGGTGCTCTCAGGTGTCCGGCTTGACAGCTGTGTCATTTAGACAAGAGCTTTCTTACTCAGCCCCACTCATAGGTCCCAGCCTCTTCCATGTCCTCCCAGCCTCCAGTCCCTCCCCTCTAGTCCATCCCCCCCACATGGACTTAGAAGGGTCTTACTATATACCCAGAGCTGACCATGGCCTTCCCCTGCTCTCAGCCCTCCCATGGCTCCCTGGTAATGAAAAATCTCTTACACGTTTATAAAAAATATTTATTTATTTATTTCAGAGAGAGGGGGAGAGAGAAATAGCATGGGCAGAGGGAGGGAGAGGGAGAATCTTCAAGCAGATGCTCCACGGAGCAGGGAATCCAACACAGGGCTCTATCCTAGAACCCTGATATCATGACCTGAGCTGAAACTAAGAGTTAGCTGCTTAACTGACCAAGCCACCCAGGTGCCCCTCTCTTACACGTTATTACAAGACAATGAAGCTGGGGCACCTGGGTGGTTCAGTCGTTTAAACATCTGCCTTTGGCTTGGGTCATTATTCTGGGGTCCTGGGCTTGAGCCCTGGGTGGGGGCTCTCTGCCCAGCGGGGTGTCTGCCTCTCCTTCTGCCTCTCCCACCCCTGCTTTCTCTCAAATAAATTAATAAAACAAAAAAGGACAATGAAGCTAATAGAATCTGCTATTTACAGTACATCCAAAGAGGAGAGAAACTGGTATTTTAAGACTCTTCTAACAAAGAAAATATAATGTACAGATATTTTAAAGTTATAGACTTATATTACAAGACGTAAGTGATAGGTGGAATCTGGGTGTGGCTTCCCTGGGGCCCCTGCTTCACATTCTCTCCCAAGGCTATCAAAAAGGGGTCAGCTGGGGTTCTGGTCTCATCCAAAGTTTCAGCTGGGGAAGGATCCATTTCCAACCATGTTTTTTTTTTTAAAAAGATTGTATGGACTTATTAGAGAGAGAGAGAGAGAGAACATGAACAAGGGGAGTGGGAGAAGGAGAAGCAGAAGCAGACTCCCCTCTGAGCAGGGAGCCTAATGTGGGGCTCAATTCCAGAGTCTCGGGATCATGATCCGAGCCAAGGGCAGATGCCCAACCAATTAAGCCACCCAGGCGCCCCCATTTCCAACCATGCTTCCATAGTTATTGGGAAGACTCAGTTCCTGGAGATAGGTTGGACTGTGGCCTCCATTCCTTGCTGGCTGCTGGCCACAGGCTATCCTTACTTCCTTGTCGTGGGACCTCTTCATAGGGAAGCTCACAACATGGCATCACAGTGAGCAAACAGGAGTGTAAGGAGGGCTGACGTCCGTCTATTATCACTTAGTCTCAGAAGGGACATCCCAACCCCCCTGGCCTTTAGCAGATCACTAGATCCAGCACACCCACAGGAAAGGGGAGACACAAGGACATGAAGACCAGGAAGTAGAGGTCACTGAAAGCCACCATAGAAACCAGCACCGGGAGATGAGGAGCCCTTTATGTTGTGGATGCAAAGTTATTCAGAAGCAGTGGGCCCTGGGGGCTGACCTAGGAAATTTTGCAGGGTGGGCAATACTAGGTAGGATTTGGGGATTCTGTTTTGCTTCGACGTACTGAAAATGAATCCATCTCTCATGTTCTAAAAGCTGTGGTATCAGGTGTTCCGGTCAGCTACTGCTGCATAACAAATCATCCCAGAGCTTCGCAGCTTCAGACCACAGGAATCCTCTTATTATCTTGCATAGCCCGTGGGTGATGGAATCAGGAAAGGCTTAGCTGGGCAGTTCCAGCTTGGGGCCGCTCAGTGTTTTTAGTCAGGCAGCAGTGGGGCTGGAACAGTAGAGTCCGTGGCGGTCGGAACCCACTGGCTGAGAATCTCCTTCCTCACAGAGTCTCCAGGCTTTCCGCATCGTTTCTGTGTGGGTTAGTTCGGGCTTTGTTGTGGCTTGGTGGTTTCAGGATGTCTGGGCTTCGGGCATTATGGCTGAAGGTTTCAAGAGTATTTCAGCTCACAAGGACGACGTTGCATGGCCTTTCCTGACAACCGCACAAGTCATGGGGGTTGACTTTCTGCCATGTTGCAGTGACTATGGCTGAGTCATGAGCACACTCAGTTTCAAGGGAAGAGGAACGAGAGGAACTCCAACGAGAGGGGAAGTGAGTGGGACAGGAGAGATCTCAGGAAAATGCAAGGCAGCCCACTAATTCAGCTTTAGGAAAGGCTAATGTGACAGTGACTTAAACATCAATGAAGCTTATTGACCTATCATGGGAAGTCCAAGAAGATGCCATCCCATGTGATATGAACATAGGGAGGGAAGTTCCAAGGTCAGGGAGTGTGTGTTTAACTTTCTATGTCAGCTTGGCTGGGCCACAGAATATCCAGAAATCTGGCCTTATATTTGCTGGGTGTTTCTGTGAGGGTATTTTGGGTGACATTAACATTTACATTGGTGACTTAGTAAAGCAAACTAAAAGTTCCTTCTTGTGGGTGAGCCCATTCAGTCAGGGGAAGGCCTGACTAGAACCAAAAGGCAGACCCTCCTCAGAGTAAGAAAGAATTCTTTCTGCCTGACTGCCTCTGAACTGGGACACCAGCCTTCCTCCTGCCTTCGGGCTCACGCGGAAACATCAGTTCTTCCTGCATCTCAAGCTGCAGGCCTCCTGAGGAGACGTGCACCTGGTACTCCAGCCTTTGGACTTGAGACTGGAACTAAACATCAGTTCCCCTGGGTCTCCGGCTTGCCAACTCCCGCTGCAGCCCTCAGGACCTGACCACTTCCATTGTCGTGTCTTTCTTCTAGCTCTCTAGCTTGTGGCTCCACCATCCGCAAACGTGGCTTCTGTCTCATGGTGTAAGACTGACACACCAATGCCCAACAACACATCTCTACTCCAGTATCAGGGAGAGGTTGAAAGGGAGACCATCCTCTTTGCTTAAAAAAGGCCGTAACTCAGACGCTGCATACATCCCATTGGCCAGCACCTACCCATGTGGCAAGACCTAGTTGCAAGGGATCCTGGGAAATGTAGTCTTTAGCTGAGCAGCCATAGGTCCTTCGAATACTTTCCCATCATTTAAGTGAATGATTACAGTGATGTTAGCCATGTTTGCCACGCAAAAGATGGAAACCAAGCAAGCAGAAGGCTGAAACCAGTGTAGTGATAGCTGAACAATGTTTAAGGGGACTTGGAATAGAAAATAATAGAAAACTCATTTGATTGACGTCTGATCTCTCTTATTTGCTCCAAGTTGGAACTGCTAGTGTAAATCCAATGTATCCATCTCCATCTTCTAGAGCCTGGTAGAGTTGGACTTCCTGGGCTCTCTCTGGCTCGTCAAGGTCGTGTGACTAGCTTTTGCCAATGAATTACAAGAGATTATGTATGTTGTTTATGTGTTAGGGCATTTAAGTTTTGGTACCAAAGCCTCCAGAACTTTCTTTCCTTGGCCACCGTGACTGGCAGGACTCCAGATGCTAGTGGCTCTGTTAGCCTAGATACCAGACGTATACAGACCAGAACCCTCAGCTAATACATAACACCAGTGAGACATACACCTGTTTGCTAAGTTGAGATCTGGGCGTTGTTACTGCAACATCACCGAACTTACACAAACTATTACAGAAAAATAGGAAAGTTAGATCTTGCTTAGAGCACAGAGTTAACCCTAATTGGCTGATCAGCCACCCACACATAGCCCCCGACCAACTGCTTGTAATTTTAGTGGGACAGACATCCTAAACCTGCTACACAGAGGGGCCTATGACCCAGGCTTTGCCAATAAGGCCACTGAAACTGAAGGCAAGGGGTGCCTGGGTGGCTCAGTCGGTTAAGCATCTGTCTTTGGCTCAGGTCCTGATCCTGGGGTCCTGGGCTATCAACCCCCATACTGAGCATGGACCCTGCCTCTCCCTCTCCTGCTTCCTCCCTGCTTGTGCTCTCTCTCATGTTCTTAAAAAAATAAAAAGAAAGAAATGGAAGGGAAATCCCTTCTCTCCCGTTAAAATGACTTTTTGTACCATAATGGAGGCCTGGAGTTTCTAGACACTGGTTTGGAAAAAGCATGACCTCAAAGGGAAGGGCCATCGGTTAACATTTGTTGAGAATCTACCCTGCCCCCAGGGGCTGTTCATATACCATCTCATTTAACCCTCACCAGAGGGGGGTCAGTACTGTCTTTTCTTTACTGAGGAGGAGACAGGGGCAGGGAGAGGCTGCAGGAAAGTACATTTAGGGACACACCTCCTACCCACAGGCGAGTCCTTGCCCAGGTCACACAGGGTATGGTAAGCAAAACAAGCTCTGCCCACAGGGGTCTGCTCTAAGAGCTTGTGAAAAATGTGGTCTCGGGATACCTGGGTGGCTCAGTCGGTTAAGCTGCCGCCTTCAGCTCAGGTCATGATCCCAGGGTCCTGGGATTGGGTCCCACATCAGGCTCTCTGCTCAGCGGGGAGCCTGCTTCTCCCTCTGCCTGTTGCTCTCTCTCTCTCTCTCTCTCAAATAAATAAATAAAATCTTTAAAAAAAATGTGGTTCTGACCCTGTCTTTCTCCCCTTCCCCACATCCTTCTACCAATTTATTCTCTAGTGACCCCTCTGGCAACCCCTTTGCTCCAGCTCCCACCAAACCACCATTGCCACAATCTCTGTGGGAGTCACGCCTTTTTTATTCACGGCACACGTCAGCCTTTGTCTTAGGGGAAGGTGACTCCAATGGCCTTCCTCACTTCTTCAAGGATGTCAGCCAGGAGTTCACTTTCCGCCAGGGGCATCACAGGACTTTCCTTCAGACCTGGGGGAGAGTACAGTTAGGGACCCCTTCTGACTCACGCCTTTAAGATCAAAAGAACTACCATTCCCTGAATCCTGTGAGGCACAGTCATACATGGTGCTGGCAGACGGATGCCCCAGGGGATCCTGGGAATTGTAGTTCTAGACAGCTACTTAGAGAAGCTGAGGGTTAGGGAGCAGCCCTCTTTTTCTACCAGGTTTGCCCCTCCACCCTGCCACCCTCTCACCCATCCTTCACATCCTTACCCTTTCGCAAGCACTCCCGGACATGCTTGGCCTCATAAACCATGCCCGCTCCATTTGGAAAATTGAGTTCCTTGCCTGGGGTAGGGGGCAGCGGGAACTCCTTACACTCTCCCTTCACCACCAGCTCTGCTGGGCACCAGCAGGGCTCGAGGACCTGGTGTGGAGAGAAGAGGTGGCTACCGTGGGCTCCAGCCTAAGGATATTCGGGGGGCCTCCCTCTCACACCTGGTGGCTGGGAGCTGGTAGGAAGAAGGCTTGTCCCCCCTCTTCCCCAATGCTGGGGATTTGCTTCTCAGCCACGGAACTGTCACAATAGAAAACTGTCCGTTCCCCTCCCCAGGGGCAAACCCCTCTCTAACCAGATGCTTAGGCCTCGAGGACGGCTTATCTCTACATGTGTGTGAATCTCCTTTGCAAGGAGGAGACTTAGACAATCCAGCATCTTCTTATTTACTAGGAGACTTGATTTTTTGGCCCTAGAGCCCCCGGAAGCCAACAATATTCCCATTACCAAGTCTAGGCCAAACTGGAGACAGAGATGTGCCCAGGCAAGGTCCAAATTCTTCTGCTAAGAACAGGATTTCTTTCTAGCAACAGAGCCCCAGGAAGCCCAATGAGGCTGATCTTTGGTAATGCCTGGACCCAATCCTGGAAGCAATTCCACAGGCCACATCGGCCCTCTAAGCATGGTTGATAAGAACTGGTTTCTCCTCAGGCTCGAGGATTTTTTTTTTAGATTTTTTTTTAAATTTTATTTGACAGATCACAAGCAGGCAGAGAGGCAGGCAGAGAGAGAGAGGAGGAGGAGGCAGGCTCCCCGCTGAGCAGAGAGCCCGAATGCGGGACTCGATCCCAGGACCCTGGGATCATGACCCGAGCCGAAGGCAGAGGCTTTAACCACTGAGCCACCCAGGCGCCCGGCTCAAGCATTTTTGACAGGCCAGGAAATTCACCTTCAGGAAGGAGCCTAGAGGTCCAAACCCATCCCATCACCTGGTGGTCGAGGATGGATTCCTTAGCAATGCTGGGGGAAAGGCTGATTTAGCCCCTAGCCGGGTCCGGCAACCACAACTGGCCCACTCCTGTTGCGAGGGGCCCCGGTTCCCAGCTCGGTCAGTCGCACCTCACCTGGGCCATGCCCTTGGTGCCGCTCACTGAGGCCGTGTTGGAGAGCGGAGCACAGATGCTGCAGGCAAAGCTGGCGTGGAGCTCTCCTGGGTACTGGAGGAGCACGGTGACCCTGTCGTCCACACCTGGGGAAGGCACAGGACAGGAGAAAGCCTGGTCTCGAATCCCGCCTATGGAACACTGGGGCACCTAGGTGGCTCAGTCATTGGGCGTCTGTCTTTTGGCTCAGGTTATGATCCCGGGGTCCTGGGATTGAGCCCCGCATCGGGCTCCCTGCTTGGCAGGAAGTCTGCTTCTTCCTCTCCCACTCCCCCTGCTTATGTTCTCTCTCTTGCTGTGTCTCTCTGTCAAATAAATAAAATCTTTAAAAAAGGGGGGGGGGGCGCCTGAGTGGTTCAGTGGGTTGGGCCGCTCCCTTCAGCTTGGGTCACGATCCTGGGATCGAGTCCCATATCCGGCTCCTTGCTCGGCGGGGAGAGTGCTTCTCTCTCTGCCTCTCCTTGCCACTCTGCCCGCTTGTGCTCTCGCTCTCTCTCTGACAAATAAATAAATAAAATCTTAAAAAAAAAAAAAAAGGAGACCTCGTCTCTAACACAGCAGTGAAAAAAGAATGAGGCACTAAAAACACACGTGCTGGGCACCTGGCTCAGCCGGTTATGTGTTGGACTCTTGGTTTCGGCACAGGTCGCGATCCCAGGATCCTGAAATCGAACCCGAAGTCAGGCTCCCTACTCAGCAGGGAATCGGCTTCTCTCCCTCTTCCTTTCCCTCTGCTCCTCCCCCCACAACACATGCTCTCTCCCTCCCCCCCAAAATAAATAAATACTTAAAAATTTTTAAAAACAACAACAATTACAAAAAAACACATATGCTAAGTGAAAGCAGACGCGAAAGGCTGCGTATTGTCGAATGCCACTTGCGTGAAGTGTCTCATGTCTGGCAAATCCCCAGAGCCAGAGAAGAGATGAGTGTGGCTGTGGAGGGCTCAAGGGTATGGGAGATGGGAGAATAATTCCAGGCCATGGGATTGTACACTTTGAATAAATACACTGTACGGTATGTGAATTATATCTCAGTAAAGCTGTTACCAAAATCAATGTATGCTGAAAAAAAAAGGGGGGTGCACCTGGGTGGCTCAGTCAGTTAGGCATCTGCCTTCGGCTCAGGTCATGACCCCAGGGTCCTGATATCAGGTCCCTCACTGGGCTCCCTGCTCAGCGGAAAACCTGCTTCTCCCTCTCCCTCCTGCTCTGCTTGCTTGTGATCTCTCCCTTTGTCAAATGAATGAATAAAATCTTAAAAGAAAAAAGCTTGCATACTGGGGCCTGCTTTTTACTGGACTTGAAACTGAGCCTACCATGTGAATGAGGCACACTAGCCAGATGAAAAAAAGAGAGAGACTGACTTCATTAACTTTATGACAACCTCAGTTCCCCTTTCTTTCTTTGTCTCTCTTTACTCCCAACGTGGGGCTCGAACTTTCAACCCCAGGATCAAGAGCGCACATGCTCTACTGACTGAGCCAGCCCGGTTCCCTTCTGACCACCTTATTATTGACATTTTACCAGTAACCAGGCTTCAGAGACGTTAAGTGCCTTGGCTAAAACCACACAGCAAATCCCAGGACAGAGCCTGCCCACACTCTCCACTCTGATGCTCTTTGACTTTGGGTAGGAAGTTCCTATAGCTGTCTAACCTGATTCTTAGGGGCTAGGAGGCTCATCCCTAGTTCAGTGCTCCCAGTGAGGGAGGATCATCCTTATCGTGCTTATACAGTCCAGGATAGACCGTACCTGTTTCATAGAGCCTGCCCATGGCTGAAATCTTCTCGGGGCTTCTGCCCACCAAAGACCATGGAGATGAACTGGACACAGTAGATACCAAAGTCCAACAGGGCACCGCCAGCCTGGGCCTTGTCTATGATCTGGGGTATGCCGGTGAGGTCCTTCCCAAATTCTGCCCGAGCCACCCGGAGATCCCCCGACACGGCCGACCTCAGAGCTTCTATAGCAGGAAAGAAGCGTGTCCAGATGCCCTGCACACCACAGAGGGGAGAAAGCAGGACAATGGAAAAGGAAGGAAAGACGTCAGAACCCATGAGTTAACCAACCAGTTCCTCTCCCTTCTGGAGCCCCAGCATGAGGGACTCCCCGCTGCTCCCCACTGTCCTCTCAAGAGCCCTCCCTCTCCCTTCCACAGCCCTCATCAGTCCCCAGGTTGTGTCCTGTCCCTGAGTCTCTCTGCCTCTCTCCTCCCCTCTCCATTCCCAGGGCCCCAACTCTGGCCTTGTCCTTTCTAGTTGGACCATTCCTCCAGTCTCCCAGTAGTTATGGGCTCAGTTGTGTCGCCACCAAATTCAGGGTGAGGTCCTAACTGGCTCCCCTCCGCCCAACCCCAGGATCTCCCAGTGTGGAGATGGGGTCTTTAAAGGGGTAATTAGGTTAAAATGATGTCATTGTGGCAGGCACTGACACTGAGGAAGGACCACCTGAGACACAGGGAGAGGAGAGCAATCTCCAAGCCGAGGACGGAGGCCTTAGGAGAAACCAGCACCTCGATTGCGGACTTCTAGCTTCCAGAAGTAGGAGAAAATAAGTCTCTGTTGTTGAAGTCCCCCAGTCTGTGGTGGTACTTTGTTATCGCAGCCCTGGCAACCGAATACACAGGGTCTCCCTACTCCAGACCACCCTCCACGTGGTCCCAGAGGCAGCTTTCCCACTCCTAGAGTTGGCCCTGTCTCAAATTACTTGCCCCACCCAAGATCACAGAGCTAGGAACCGGTGAGATGGAATCTAGAGTCTCCTCTGACTCTAAAGTCTGTCCAAGGTCAAGTTCAACTAAAGACATGAAATCTGCCCACTCTTATTTTCTGGAAGTCTTAACTCTGCTTTCCCTCTCTGGCCCGTTTACCTGGGCACTGTACTTTTCCTTTATGGCTTGGGTCAGTTCCTACCTGCGGGAAACTTCCTTGACTATCCCCCATGCTGGGCTGATGCCTCTGGGTTCAACTGCCCAGTGCTGTATCTACAAAAGTCTGTGCAACTGGGCATCGCAATAGCCCCTTTCTGTGACCATGGCCGACCTTGAGCTCATTGAAAAACTGAGTCTGTGTCTTAACCCATTACGAATGCAGAGTTCCTAGGGTTGGATCTGAAACACAACTGGAGCTAATAAAAACAAGGAAGCAATAAATTTAGCACTTTGGCACTGCCGAGGCACAGTGAGAACCAGAAGCACCAAGGAACCAGAGTAAATCTGGACTATCTCCTCCCTGTGCATAGAGAACTTTGCAGACTGGGAGCAGTACTGGGCACAAGACAGCTAGCTAGGACAGGGGGAAGTAAGAGGCAGCTGTTGCCACTATTGGCAGAACCTATGGCAAGGCAGCATCTAAGAACCAGGATACTCCTTAATGTGAAAATAGCTCCTAAAGGTCATTTGGTAGCCATCTTAACTGCTGGCGCTATCTAGCGCCATTGGGCAACCATTTTAATTACTGGCACTCTGCAAACTGTCAAAGGTCCCATAGAGGTAGCCATGTCTGATAAGGGCAAAAGCAAAGACAGGTTGACCTTGAGAGTTGGTAAGGTAGAGGTGCCCTGGTCCTTCTGATCAATATCCTTGGAAATCCCCCCAAACTCAGCCTATTGCTGTTCTGTGCCACTTTTTCTCTAAAAAGCTGACAAAATACCGCTCAGGGGGCTGAAGTTTGCTAAGCAAGGGCTCTCACTCCTGACAGATGTTGCTAGTAGAGTTCATGGCCCAGCTCAACTACATTCTGGAAAACACACCAACAATAGTTCCCTTTGCCGCCGTCTTTGTTCTTGACAAACCCTTCTGTTGTGTTCCTCCAAAAAAGTCCACTGGCAGCCATGTTAAGTAATGGCAAGAAGCACTCTGTTGGAGGTTGGAATGTCCCCTTCACCCTCACCTCCATGAGAAAGAAGTCTCAGGATTGGGCTTCGGCAACCGCAGAGGTCATGCCCATGGGCTTCTCGCACAGAACGGCCTTGCCTGCTGCCAGGCATAGCAACACTGCGGCCTTGTGCTGGACTTGCTGGGTGCTGATGTAGGCCACCTCTGGACTGGAAGGAAGGAGGGAGAGACATTAGGAGCCCTGGCCACCCCAGACGTCCTGGACCTGCCCCTAATGTCGAGGCCCCGCCCCCAACAAGCTAGGAACTGGGGTCCCACCGACCAAGGACAGTCAGTCCCACCCTAGCGGTCAAGCCTCGTGTCCCATTAGGAAGGAGCTAACCATTCTCTCCTATAACTCATTTTCTTCAGATTATTTCCAACCTTCCAAAATGATCATGAAGTCATTTGTCATGATACCACCAAGAGGCAGATACTGTTATTTCGCCTGTTTTACAAATGAGGAAACTGAGAAGGGCAAGCAGAAGAGGAAAATGCCAGTTCCGTTGCTGTCCAGCTCTAACGTCCTGCCCCCCCCCCCCCATCCAGGCCACTCCAGAACACAGGAGCCCAGGCCACACAGCTTACTTAAAGCCAGAACAGGGGCGCCTGGGTGGCTCAGTGGGTTAAAGCCTCTGCCTTCAGCTCAGGTCATGATACCGGGGTCCTGGGATCGAGCCCCACATCAGGCTCTCTGCTCAGCGGGGAGTCTGCTTCCCACACCACCCCTCTCTGCTTACTTGTAATATCTGTCTTTACAGATACTATAAATAAATAAATAAATAAATAAATAAACAAACAATAATTATAAAAATTATATTATTATATAATTATATTATAAATTATTACATTATAATTATAATTATAATATAATATATTATATAATATTATATAATTATAATATATTATAATTATATAATATTATATAATTATAAATTATTATATATAATTATATATTATAAATAAAAATTATATATAATTATATATTATAAATAATAATTATAATAAATAAATAAATAAATGAAATCTGGGGCGCCTGAGTGGCTCAGTGTGTTAAAGCCTCTGCCTTCCGCTCGGGTCATGATCCCAGGGTCCTGGGATTGAGCCCTGCATTGGGCTCTCTGCTCGGCAGGGAGCCCGCTTCTCCGACACCCCCCACGCCCCCGGGCCTGCCTCTCTGCCTGCTTGTGATCTCTGTCAAATGAATAAATAAAATCTTTTAATAAATAAATAAATAAAATCTTAAAAAAAAAAAAAAAAAAAAAGCCCGAACAGGGGTGCCTGGCGTGCCTGGGTGGCCCAGTTGGTTAAGCGTCGGCCTTCGGCTCAGGTCATGATCCCTGGGTTCTGGGATCGAGCCAGTATGGGGTTCCCCGCTCAGTGGGGAGCCTGCTTCTCCCTTTCCCTCTGCAGCTCACCCTGCTTGAGCTCTGCTACGCTCTTTCTCTCTCAAATGAATGAGTGAATGAGTGAATGAATAAAATAAATAAATAAAAATCTTAAAAAGAAAAAAAAAAAAGTCTTAAGAGGCTCACAAATTCAGGCCCCTTCCAAACCACGGACACCTTGTTAACAAACGCAATTTCTTGCTAGACTGTTAATCGCAGACCCAACTCGTTCCTACAGTTCTGTCCCCCCAGCCCCAGCCCCTTCCAGAAGCACACAGGGTTTGGGCCATCCCGCGGAGCCTTGTTTATCCTACGGGGCAGCCCAGAGCCAGCGCCCTGGTGGCTTCGGCTGCGTGTGTCACTCACCCACATTCGGGTCTTTGGCCAGCTCCTCATAGGACCCATAGGCCTTGCGGATGTCATGTTTCCTCGAAAACTCCTTCGCCCGGCTCAGGTCTCGGGCTGCTACCGCCACCACCTGGAAGGACGCTAGAGTCAGACTTGGGAGGCTGCGGCAGGTGGATGGGAGGGAGGTTGATGGAGAAGGGCCCGGGATAAGAAAAATTACGTCCCCCAGGATGCAAAGAGAAGGGGTCCCGGGGGAGGACGTGACGGGGGCTGGATACGGGTCCTGGAAAAGAGAGATCTGACGCAAGCGATTATTAAATCCCCTAATACCTAAATTTGTTTTCTTCGCAGTAGTTCAGAACAAACCCCTCCCGAACTCGACGAAAGTCGAGTTCACGGGACAGAAGTAGGGAGAAAGGAGTAGGGTACCCTGGCTCCCTCCTCCCTCCTCCCGCAGACCCAGGAGTCCCGGTTCCCAGGCCTTCTCTTCCAGAGGATTCCAGAGAGAGGGTGGACCTGGTGCTCGGAGCGAGGCAGCTTCGCAGCACGGTCGTGAAGTCGCAGGAGATAAAACCGACTGACACGATGCCCCAGCGCACCGCCATCGCCAAAACCTGGGGTCCCAAGGTCTTGCCACCTGCGCCTAGAAATTAAAAACCTGGTGCCCCGCCCATCCGGGGGCGTGGTCATTTCTCCGCCTCTTGCACCTACGCCACTTCTCATTGGCCACTAGGCCTGCGCACCCCTCCAGTGCGGACGCAAAGGAGAAGGTTATTTAAATCTAGCAGCGCACCATTGGCTCTGCTTTATGAGGGGGTGGGACCAGAAATTCTCCCTGAGTCGCCGATGGAGACTTCTAACCACGTGAAATTTTTTTTCCTTTTGCATCTCTACGGGCAACATTGGGGTTGAAGTCCCCACCGACCACAAGAGTTGCACGCTCTACCCACACGCCAGCCAGGCCCTGCAGGAGTGGGTGGGGAGGCTTCCTCCCTTGTCACCTTCGGAGCTGGCGCCCTTCCTCCTTCCCCTAACTCTTTCGCTCCAAAAGCCGGGCACCCTTAGGAATTGCCTGGGGGGGGGGGGGGGGGGCAAGATAGTAATAGCAATTACTATAGCTATAATTGCTATAAAAAATTACTAATATTTCTAGAACGCCTGTCGTTGCCAGGCCCCCAGCTCCGTGCTTTACTTTCCTCCCTTCCAATTTCTCACCACAGATCTGCGAACTTGGGTTCTGTCGCTCGCTGTTTACAGAAGGAGAAACAATCCCAGAAAGCCATGGTCGTTTTTTGGAAGTCTCGCAGCCAGGATGTGAAGACGTGCAAACTGGCTGTTTCCAAAGACCGTTAAGTCTTAGAAACCAGTCTGTTCGCTTCTTAAGAGCCCAGGTGCCAGGTTGACTGGTCCCAGCCCCTCCTTGCCACTGCCTGGCTGTACTGCTTTGCGCAAAGGGTTTCCCTATCAGAGCTTCACCTTCCCGTTCGAAAACTGAAGTCACAATGGCATCTACCTGTTGAAGAGGATTAACTGAGCTCCAGAGGCTATAATGTAAAATATATCAAATGATTATTCTCTAAGTCAATTGGCAAAGGGCTGGCCAACTTCATCCACGGCAAATCTGTGCACTTCTCTTTCCTTGTAGACATTCAATTAAGGTCTGAGTTTCAGGGGCTCCTGTGTGGCTCAGTCGGTTAAGTGACTGTTTATGGCTCAGGTCGTGATCTGAGGGTCCGGCATTGGGCTCCCTGCTCCGCGAGGGAGTCTACTTCTCCCTCTCCCTCTGCCCCTACCTGCCCCCTAGCTTGTGCTCTCTCTCAAATAAATAAAATCTTAAAAAAGAAAACAAACAAACAAACAAACAGACCAGCTGATTAAATAATGTAGCAATGTCAGTTCCTGGCTTTGACAATGCACTATATTTACCTAAGATATCATCGCAGGGTGGGTTGCAGGGTTGGGGGAAGCTACCTGTAGGGTACAAGGGGGAGCTCTCTGTACTATTTTTGTAAGTTCTTAAACAGTTTCAGGATGAAATGTTACGACTTAAAATTGTTGGCAGCGAGTCCCTGTACCCAGAAGAATCATTTTGCAATATCTGGTAAAGGAGAAAAGGAGGGTGCCTCGTGATCCAGCAATTTCCACTGTGGGCAGAAGACACATACCCTTGAGAAACTGTCCGATGTGTGCCTGGGAGGGCATATGTATTATTGCAACATTGGCCGTGATAGCTCAAAATTGGGAAGAGCCATCAGTAGAAAAACCCATGAGCAAACGGTGGCAAATTCTAACAACAGGGTACCACACAGCAAGAAAAATGGGTGAACTAACTCCACACTATGTATACACTGAATCTCAAAAACATAAACTTTCAGTGGGGTACAGTACAAACACTGAACTGTGACGGCTGTGTTTAATTCGTAATCAAGTTAGGAAGATCACTGCCCTGGGACAAGAATCCTGTGTGTTGAAGGTCTGATAAGGAACTAGGGGTGGACCGCCGGCAAGCAGATGATAGCCTCTCTGGGACCTGGAGTGAGAGCCAAGGGATTAACAAAGGGCATAAGACAATGTAGAATTTAGAGGTAGAACATCAGTGAATATATATTCTCTTGATGTCTGCTGGCAAGGGCTACCTGGCTGGGCTCACGTGGCCACACTGGGGGGGTCTGTAACCTGAAAAACACACCTGCTTCCTAGCTCTTACTCTCTTTGTGGAGACAAGCAAGACAATGGTGCTGGAAGCATGGCAAAGCTCTAAGCTTGGGCACCAGCACTTCCCAGAACTTGCAGGAAACACTGTGGGCAGACCTTGGAGGACGTTGAAATCATGGCAAAAGGGGAAGACCTGTGGCAGCCAGCTTCTAGCCAGGAATTCCAGAGAGAGCCTCTGGGGTCATTCCACAGCTTGTCCTCCCAGACAGAACACGGATATTTACTGAGCATCTATTTTGCTCTAGGTCCCTAGGACACGTCAGAAATGAGACAGTGCTTCGTTGTGTTCTGAGAACCCAGAACAGGCCAGCATGGTTGGGTCAGTGGGATGGAAGATGGGGCTGGGGAGGGGTCAGCAACGGTTTGGAGAAGACGTGGAAGGTTTTTCAGCAGGAGACAACAAAGATCTAACAGGCATGACTCACATATTCACTGAGCAAACATTTTTACTTTTGACTTGGTCGTGTGCTGGTTGATGTCCCAGGGACAACCTCGCTTTGCTCTCTGCCGCCCTCTAGTGGGCGAAAGAGACACAACCTGTGACAGGCACAGTAACCACCCCCTCCCAAAGACGTCCCTGCTGTAATCACCAGAATCTGTGACCATGCGACCTGACCTAATAAAACGGACTTTGCAGGTATCACTGTGAAGGCTCCTGAGATGGGGAGCTTTTCCCGGATTCTGTGGTGGACTCGTTGCAATTACAGAAGACCTTAGGAGAGGAAGGCAGGAAACTCAACCCGGGCAGAGGGACCTCAAAACAGGGCAGGGGATTTGAAAATTCTGTGCTGCTGGCTTTGAAGCTGGAGGAAGAGGTCATTAGGCCAGGAATGCAGATGCCAGCAGAAGCTGGAAAAGCAAGGAAACAGATTTTCCACTTGAACTGCCAGGGTCTTGAGTTCGAGCTCCAAGTTCGGGCACAGAGCTTACTTAAAGAAAGAAAAGAAGTCAGAGTCTGGAACCCAGGTTGGGAGTGGGGGAGAATGTGAAAGATAAACCTAGAGGGATCAACTGGACCACCTGGGCAGGGTCGAGGAGCTCCTCTGTGGGTGATAGAGTGTGAAGGTGAAGACAGCAGCGTTTTGATTAATAGAGTCATATCCAAGTGTTAGAAAAACCCTTAGGAAATTAAAGGTCACAACCACAGAACGGATGAGTGGACAGCGTGCCAGGCAGGGAGCAGAGTGTGCACTCATTAGCCGGTTAAAAAAAAATTTTGGGGGTGGGGTGCCTGGGTGGCTCAGTTGTTAAGCTCCTGCCTTCAGCTCAGGTCATGATTCCAGGGTCCTGGGATCGAGCCCCACATCGGACTCTCTGCTCAGCGGGGAGCCTGCTTCTCCCTCTCCCACTCTTCCTGCTTGTGTTTCCTCTCTTGCTATGTCTATCTCTGTCAAATAAATAAATAAAATCTTTAAAAAAAATTTTTTTTTTGTTTCAAATTAAGCGCTACACTCTACTTGGGCCTTGGACTTGCGGCCCTGAGATCAAGTGTCCCACGCTCTACTGATTGAGCCACCCAGGCGTCCCCCATTAACTCATTCACCAGAAAAATTTCAGCACAGATTCAGTACCAAAAAGAACTTCGCATGAACTGGATCCAGTGGACCAGGGTTCCAGTCCCAGCCTGGCCATTTACCAGCTGTGGGCTTTTTGGCAAGTGACTTAGCTTCTCTTATTCGCTTCATCTGTAGAATGGAGTTGATGACGGTGATTGCCTCACAGTGTTTATGTGAAGATGAAATGGGCTGTTACTGAGATCATATAATGTGCTCGGCAGGGCACCTGCCATGTTCCAAGTGCTACAGAAGTGTTCGCTGCTGTGTATTAGTGTCTCGCTGCTGCTGTAAGAAATGACCACCAATAGTAGCAACCAAGAAATCATTTTCCGAATATACATAAATAGTCAGAATAATCCTGTTGATTTAAGACTAGAACAAAAGGCCAGGCAGGGAGGCAGTGGTGGGGCGGAGGGGTCTTTGGGGCAGAGATGACCTGGTTCTTGACCATGTATGCTAGCCATAGATGCTGCTGTATGGGGCCACGAACTTGACAGACGTGAGCCTCCCTCTCCTGGCTCCTTTGGAACTTAGAGTCTCTGATGGAGAGAGAGTAAGGAAGCCTGACACAAAAGGGTCCTGGGCAGCTGGAATGGGGGACCTCCTTCAATATGGAAGTCACCGACAGGTGCCCGGGGACACTAATTGCGTAAATGTGATCATATAATAACAAATTACTGCTTGCTGATCTCAAATTTCAACCCAGGAGCCATGCTGTTCATGTGTATTATTATTGGATCCTTCAAAGAACTCTACCATTTAATGCCCATTTTCCAGATTGGCTCAGTGAGGCTCAGCTCCCAGTCTTCCAGAAGCCGAGTGGCTGTGGCTGCTGTTTGTGGTCATTGTTGGGGTTCAAGCCGGGACACACAGCAGGTCCTGTAACTTTCCAGAACCCTCCCTTGGATATTTCAGGATCTGGGAATTTGCGTTGTTAATGAGCCTCTCAGATAATTTTTTTAAAGTCCCATCAGTTCAGTAACAGGGAAAAAAAAAAAAAGTCCCCACAATGGCAGTGAAAACCCTTACTTCTGGGGTGTGTTCAGGCTTCTGCAAGTCTGGGATCTTACCAGCAGGCCAGAGACAAAGGCCTCAGTGGGTTTGTAACTGTCGCCCAGCAGCTCTTTGACCCGTCTCTCCACATCAGTCTCCAGACCCGCAATTTCCTCTTTCTGCGGGGGAGCTGCTCCGGGTCCACGCCCCCCGGTTGTAGCTCCTTACGATCAGACTTGACCGTGACCTTCCCTTGAGGCCTTACTCCATGCTGCTAGAGGCCCTTGCCTGCAGCCCCAGAGGGCCTCTGAAAGTAAGGAAGGGTCCCTGGGCCACAGGCTGCCAACACCTGGCCCAGGGTCGCTGTCCATCCCAGCTGCCTGGTGGGGCAAGGGAGGGTGGAAAGTATGTGCCTCCGGCCCCTCCCTGCACTGCTGCCTCCTCGAGGAGGCCCACCAGCTGGCTCCAGGCCACTGGCTTGGGCTCTGCCAGAGCCACCCAGGACACCGCCCAGCAGATCTGCCTGCCCTTGGTGCCCAGGGGCTTTGTGTCTCCTCAGATAACTTTTATCATTTGAGCCTCCTTTACACTTCGTCCTCTTTGTGGGTACCAAACTGGACCTACGCTATGCCCAGTGGTGTGTTGGCAAACAGGCGCTGGCATGCAGGGGTAGGAGGAGGCTCTGATTTGTCGCCTCTGCTGATTTCCTTCATCAGCTGTTGGTGCAGATGTGATATCTGGAGCAGCTGCAGCCACTCTGGGGCCACAGCAGAACTAGGTTATGGGAGGAAGTGGTTCCCTGGAATCACCCTACCCTAGGATGTCTTGTGTTGGGAGATAATACTTATTCTATACTAAACCTTTCTATCCTTGTGGCTGGGATCCTGCTGAAGGGTGTGTGCGCTTGCGCGCGCGCGCGCACACACACACACACACACACACACACACACACGGTGGACTTATCAGAAGACAGAAAGTTGCCAGGATGAAGCCTCTCAGCTATTATGCTTGAACTGAATTTTACAGAATGAGGAGCACTTTAGCAGGGGAACTGAGGATGAGGTTTCAGAGGGAACGGTATATCCAAAGACACAGAGGCATGGAAAGTGTTCCAGAAAGTGTATTTGAATGGAACTGGAATACAGAGAACTTGGAGCCATGTGAGAAAAGGCCAGAAAGTGGGGCAGGGCCTCCTCCATGGGCTGAGGGGCTGGAACCTGATCCTGGGGCTGGGTTGGCTCCAGAACCCCTCTGGGGCTGTGTGGGGAATGGGTGAGGAGCCAGGCAGCTGGAAGCTAGGGGTCAGGGAGAGTCTGGGTTCCTGGGGTCAGCACTAGTCAGCTACGCTGATGACTCTGCTGCCCCTCGCAGCCAGCCATGGGGAAGACACCGTCCTTGGACATCAATGTTTCTCTCGAGAGACCACCCCCCCCACCAAAAAAAAACCTCATCAGCCGGGCAGCAGGCAGGATTCCGGCAGCAGCGGGGACAGAGGCAGGATACCAGGGTAGCCATGATCTGGGCGGCTGAGGCCAAACCATCTCGGGAAGGCGGGCACAAGGCCAACCCTTCTTGGGAGGGAGAGGACTTCCCTAAGTTAGGTATGCAGTGAGGGTCCGACTAGACTTGGGGATCTCGGAAAGAAGGGAGCACAGACTGGGAGGCTGTGGAAGCTGAGGGGCAGATGTAGGGCTCAGGGAGCAACGTGTGAAGAGCCACCTGGCCCTCCCCTCCCCCAGGCGGCCACACAAGTCGCTGGCCCCCCAGGGAGGTTGATGTCGACTCCACAGCCCCCTCCCACCAACTGCCTCCATAGGAACTCAGAGCGTGTGTATGTGTGTGTTGGGGGGGGGGGGTCCCAGGAGGATCACAGGTGTTGGGTGTCCGACTGGGGCAGCTGTGGGGGCTGATCGGGAACCTTCTTTTCTAAAGGGTCTCCATCCTTCTGGTCACCCGCTGGAGCTGGGACAGGTGCATCGTCTGGAAATGCAGCGAGGCAATGGTAGCAGTAGGCATCCCAGCTTCTTCCTCCCTCGGACCCGGAGTGGCCGCCAGCACCCTCCCCGCCCCCGGGGTGCCCAGGGGCCCAGAGCACCTGTGTCCGGGTGGAACTGGAGCTGTCCCTCGGGGCCAGGGCCTGGGCTGTTCTGGCCTTGCTGCTGCTGTTTTCTTTGTTCCATTTGCAGAACGGCCTGCAGCAAGTGGGGGAGTTGCGCAGGCAAGAGGGGATGATACGGAGTCTCCATCGCAACTTGCTAAGTGGTCCTGAACCCATCCCTTCCCTATGGGCCTCCGCATTTTTCTCTCTCTCTGAGAGTTGGACTTAACAGTAAGAAGATCCAGTTTTCCCTCCCCTGTCATGGCTTGGGTCATACCTCGGGACCAGGAAGCCTTCACTGAACCCTTGCTGAGTCTAGCCTCCCACTCTGTCTTTGGTCTTCCTCCCTCCCACTTTCTTGCATAGAGCCCCCACTGCCCTTATCCAACATGGCAGCCACAGAGGGGTCAGGGATGGGGACATCCGCCCTTACTAAAGATGGCGGTCACCACCTGAGAGTCTAGTAGTGATGAACATGGTGGCCACAGGCCTTCCCAGCTTCTGAATATACAAGGACAGAGGCCACCAGGGACTTAGAGGATGGGGCCAGCCTCCCTGGCCAGTCACCTGCTGCAACTCTCTCTTCTGGGCCTCCAGGCGGCCCTGAGAGCGCCCCAGGGCCTCTGTCTCCTGGCTGAGGCGCTGCGCCTTGGCATTCAGCTCTGCCTCCCGGGCGGCCAACTCCTCCTCAAAACGCCTTAGTTCGTCCTCCGTGTAGGCAGGGTGCATCTCCACTGTCTGTGAGGTGGGGACAGGGGTCTCAGCGGGGTGCCGTGAGCCTTAGCCCACCCGCGCTGGGGAGGGCGCCGCTAACAGAGGAGGCCTGGGTCACGTATGAGGGCGGAAGAGCTCTGTGTGGAAGCTGAGGGTGATAAAGACCCAGAGAAAGGGGAGAAGAGAGACCCAGAGGGGGACGGAGACTGAACCCAGAGACAGAGGGAGGCAGAGAGCCAGGGTAGGGGGACAGAGACCCAGAGGGTAAAAGAAGTGTCCAGAGACTCTGAAAGAAGGCTTCGGGCTGGGGGGAGAGAGGCATTCAGGACTCAGAGAATCTTCCATGGTCTCACCTCCCAGTCCTCCCCGGTGTCCCCAAACTCCTTCCTCTGGGTGGATGCGAGGAACTCCTCCAGGGTCACGAGGCGGTCCTGGTTGGTGTCCACCTGGGGAGCCAGGGTAAGCGACAGAGCTGGGCCTCACTCCACCCCGGCCCCCACCCTCCCCATGACCCCTGTCCCCCCTCTCACGTTCTTCATCACATGCTCCCTCATGCGAAGCCGCTCCTCCTCCATCTCCCGCATGTCATCTTCTTCGTTCTTCGGGTCATACACCTTCTCCAGCTGCAGCAGGGTCAAGGGAGAGGAAGGACACATTGATGGGTCCAGGGCGACCTCTCACCTAGGCTACTCCGTCTCCTTACACACACAGACCACGCAACTTCAACTCCCAGAAGTCCTCAGGGGCACCCTGACACTCCTGGTAGCCTCCTTCTGTCCCAGGGGCTGCTGGGAGTTGTAGTTTCTCTTGAGTTCCCATCCAGGGGGACCCGAGGGGACACGTGGCCAATGCGGGCATCCTCTGCACCCGTGGTTTCCGAAATGCTCGCTCACCTCCTTGGTGAAGAGGGCCTCCAGCTCCTGTTCATCCAGGACCCCATCACTGTTGATATCTGAGGGGGAGACAATAGGGTATCTTGGGGGGACTGAGTACAGGGTGGACTAGAGAAAGAATTGGGGGCTGATGTGGCCTCTGTTATGAGAGGACAGGTATCCTTGGGTCTCCAACAATTCAATGATACCCTTCAGGCTCAGTACCCCATTGGCCTGTTGCTAGGACAACCAGATCCCTACCAACCAGGGTCCCAAGAAGGGAATAAATGAAGGTGGGCTTTGCCAGGACCACTCGGGACGGTCGTCACGCAGGACTACTTGATCCCTAACCCCTGGTGATCTAGGCACAGGATCAAGCCCTTTGCCCAGGAGCCAGGGGTGTCAGAGGCCTCCGTCCCACAGAGACCCAGGCCACAGGAATCTCTCCACCTGCCACCCAGCTTGTATGGCTCCGAGGCTCCAGGTTTCTCAGCCGCATGGGCTGTCCCCCCGCCCCCACCCCTCGCTCGCTCAGATCAGCACCCACACTGGTCCTTCAGAGGAGGCCGGAAACCCTGACCTTGCAAATCCAATGTTTAACTTTTTTTTAAACGTTTTCTTCTTAAGCAGCCTCTACAGTGAGTGTGGGCCTCAAACTTAGAACCCCAAGATCCAGAGTTACATACTCCACCGACCAAGCCACCCAGGGGGTCCTGCCAAAGGGCATTTTACTTGACTTTCTGCCCTTGGCTTCCAGAACATCATTTTCTCCTCCCAAATACCCCTCACTCCCCTTCATTGGTTCCTGTGGCTCCATCCTCCTCCTGAATGCTACCTATCGGTGGTCCCCAGGGCTCAGGCCATCTGATCCTGGAATCCAACATGGTAGCCACCAGCCACACTGGCCATTTAAATTTAAATCGATTAAGATAAAAAATCCCAGGGGGGCGTCTGGATGGCTCAGTGGGTTAAGCAACTGTTCAACAGTTCGGCTCAGGTCATGATCCTGCAAAGGATAGAGTCCCACATCAGGCCCCCTGCTCTGCAGGGAGACTGCTTCTCCCTCTGCCCTTCACCCTGCTCCTGCTCTCTCTAAGAAATAATAAAGTAAAAATCTAAAAAAAAAAAAATCCCAGTGTCTCACCCCACTTATTACCCGTCAAGCATTCAACAGCCACATGTAGCTGGTGGCTGCCATATTGGATAGCACGGAACATTTGGATCATTACAGAAAGACTGTGACTGGCCAGCCCCTCTTCAGATGGGTCCCTGCAGTCCCTCATCTACCAGTGCCTCTACACCTGAATATCCAACTGTCAACTCTCCTGGCCACATAAGTGTCTGACAGACATTTGCGGTTTAACTCGAACGGACCTAGTTCCCAATCTTCCCTGCCAAATATGGCTGCTCCCACCAAGTACCTCAGAGTCGCCCCTGACCCTATTTGTTAGCTCATAATCCTCATCCAGTCCATCCGCGAGTCCTACCAGCTTGCCCTTTGAGATAAACCCACAATCCAACCGCTCTTCCCTACTTCCCATGGCGAAGCCACCAGCATGTCCAGCCTTCTCCAGGCTTTGGCCCTCCCGCCGTATAGCCTATCCTCCACACAGCGGGATTCTGTCAGCCCTTAAGGCAAACAGAGTCAGTCCCAAACAAGACAAATTCTGTATGAGTCCACTTGTGTGAAATAGCTAGAATTCACAGAGACAGCACCCAGAAGAGAGGTGGCCAGGGGCTGGTTGGGGAGGAGGAGCGGGGAGTCGTTGATTGACCAAAGAGTTTTCCTTTGGAAAGGATGAAGAATAATTCTGGACTTTGGCTGAACAACAACGTGGGTGTCCTTAGCCTTCCTGAACTGTCCACTTCCAAAGGGCTGAAGATGGGACATTTCATGGTTAAGTGTATTTCACCACAGTTACAAATTAAAAAAAAAAAAAATTCATGTCTCAAAACTAGAGAATTCAGTTCCTTGGTGTGTTTCAAGAACTTAACAGCCACATGGGGGCTGGTGGGTACAATACACTTTCCGCCCGTAACCCTCCTGTCGTCTTTGCCACGTTACTCATCTCTTAGCACTCCTCGGGGCGCTATTATCAAATCCCCTTCCTTGACTGTCATCCCCCCACCCCCAAGATCAGGAGGCATCTTGGCATTGGTGGTGTGTGAGTTTAATGGGCGGCTTGTGTAAAAATTCTAGAACATCTTATACTCCCTGGTTTTTTTTAGATTCACCGAAATACAGCGTTACCAGTCTGCCTGATCACTGGCTGTGTGAGAGCGGGGAGCTCTGTTCCCTTCACAGCGGGATCCACAGACTCTCCATGAAGTTTGGTTTCAGAGGGAGCTGGGGAAATGTCTGCTGAATCAATGAGCCAGGAGCAGCTAAGCTCCGCAGACTGCAGGCAGCTTCTGGGACAGGCACATCTGAGGGGGTCCTGGCAATCCTGGGTTAGGTTCCCTCAGAGGAGGAGAATGAAGGGAGACGTGTGTCTGAACCACCATGAAAAAGGTAGCTTTCCAGTCCCTGGAGGCCTGTTTATTTGGCAACAGGGCTCCTGGGCTGCTGTGGGAGGCGGGCCCAGCCTAGCCAAGCCTGGATGGCTCAGTTAGCGGATATCAGCCAGTCCTGAGAACCGAGGAGTCTAGTGTATCCCTGAAAAGAGGCCTAGCTCTTCACTGGAAGGTTCTAGCAATGCGGAAGGGTGGAGCCTTCTGGACCAACAGGAGGGACAGGCTCAGATCTCTTTGGCCTGCCTAAGCCTCACTGTGATGGGGACACTTCTTCTTAGAATTCAGGCCCCAGAAAGGTCAGAGCCTCAGGGTTCAGCCTGGGTCTTGGGGCGCCTCCCCACCTTACCATGAAGTATGAAGAAGGTCTTGGGGTTAAACCTGTTGGGGTCCAATCCATCCAGCTCCTCCCACACCTCCTTCAACTGGGCTTGGCTGCCCTGTGGAGGGGAGAGCCAGGGGCTCATGAGCAAGAAGTCTGAGTCCCTCCCAGCCCTCGAATGTCATGCCCCTCAAGCAAGAAAAACTACAACTCCCAGCAGCTCCTGGGGGTGGCTCAGCATATTTAAAGGGCCTTCTGACCTCAGGGTCTGCTGGGAATTGTAGTTCTTTGGCTACTTTCTCATCTTGCAGTGCCTGGAGAGTTGGACTTGGTGTGGGGTAGCCACAAATGGGGGTTCTTACAGGTACATTGACTTTGGGGTGCTCTCGGTGCCGGCGTTGTTGTTCTTCCAGCTTTCTCTCTGCCTCCTTTCGCTGCTCCTCTCCCAGTGACTCCAGATAACGGCGTCTCTCGTGTTCCTTCAGCATCTCATAGCGTTTGAACTCTTCATGATGGGCTGCGTCGTACTGGGCGAGGTCCCGGGTGGCCTGGAGAGAGGCAGACGGTCACACCCAGGCCCTAATTTCAACCTCCAAATTCCAGGCCCTCAGCCCTGAACCTGGTCAAAGGCCACCCCAATCTCCACCCAGTCCTGGGTTCCATGTCCCGAGCTCACTTTTTTTTTTTTTTTTAAGATTTTATTTATTTATTTGACAGAGAGAGACAGAGAGAGCACAAGCAGGGGGAGTGGCAGACAGAGGGAGAGGGAGAAGCAGGCTCCCCAGAGAGCAGGGGGAGCCCGATGCGGGCCTCGATTCCAGGACCCCGGGATCATGACCCGAACCAAATGCAGTTGCCTAACCAACTGAGCCACCCAGGTGCCCCCTGAGCTCACTTCTTGATCTCTACAAGCCACTCTTGTCCCGTAACACAGCCTATCTGTTCAAAACACAGAGCAACAACTTTTTTTTTTTTGAAGTTTATTTAAGTAATCTCTACACCCAACATGGGGCTCGAACTCATGACCCTGTGAGATCAAGGGCCCCAGGCTCTTCCGACTGAGCCAGCCAAGCGCCCCTACCCAGCAACAACATTAACCCACTTCTTTCAAGTCGTCCACAATCTCAAGATCTTGGAGGAATAGGGGCACCTGGCTGGCTCAGTAGGTGGAGCATGTGACTCTTGATCGCAGGGTTTTGAGTTCAAGCCCCACATTGGGTATAGAGATGACTTAAAAATAAAATAAGGATCTCAGAGAAATAAGTGATAGGTGATAAAGAACCCTGGGTCCCTAATTACTTTGCCCAGGGTTCTAATCCAGGCTCTGCTGTGTGAACAAATCCCACTAGGCTGTGTGATTTTGGGCAAGTTACTTAGCCTCTCTGTGCCTCAGTTTCCTCCTCTGTAATTTGGAATGAACAATATGACATGGGGTTGAAGAGTATCCCCTCCAAAATTACTGTTCACCCAGAATGCTGAAATGTGAACTTATTTGGAAATAGGATCTTCGTTAAATCCAAGTGAGTGGTGTCTTTATAAGAAGGCTACAGAGAGGGGCTCCAGGGTGGCTCGTTGGTTAAACGTCTGCTTTTGGCTCAGGTCACGATCCTGGGGTCCTGGGATCGAGCCCCGTGTTGGGCTCTCAGCTCAGTGGAGGGTCTGCTTCTCCCTCTGATCCTCCCCCTTCTCATGCTCTCTCTGTCTCTCGCTCTCAAATAAATACATAAATAAAGTCTTAAACAAAAAAAGAAAAAGAAGGACACAGAGAAATTACAGAGAGACATGGGGAGAATGCCATGGAAGCTGAGGCTGGAATGATGGGTCTACAAGATGCAGAATGCTGGCAGCCTCCAGAGGCCGGAAGAGGCAAGGAGTGCGTTTTTCCCTATAGCTGCTGCTGCTTCTTCTTCTTTTTGTTTTGAAGATTTTATTTATTTATTTGAGAGAGAGAGAGACAACGCAAGAGAGGGAACAGATGCAGGGAGAGTGGGAAAGGGAAAAGAAAGCTTCCCGCTGAGCATGGAGCCCGACGTGGGGCTCGATCCCAGGACTCTGGGATCATGACCTGAGCTGCAGGCAGATGCTTTATGACTGAGCCACCCAGGCGCCCCTTCCCTATGGCTTCTAAAGAGAGTACAGCTCTGCCAAAGCCTTGGTTTGGGCTCAGGGATACTGATTTTGGACTTCTGGCCTCCAGAACTGTGAGAGAATACAATTCTATTTTTTTTTTTTAACTCAAAAAAGAATTTTATTTTTTAAGTAACCTCCACACCCAACATGGGCCTCGAACTCACCACCCCGAGATCAAGAGTCAAGCGTTCTACTGACTGAACCTGCCAGGCGCCCCACATTTGTTGCGTTAAGCCACTGAGTCTGTGGTAAATTGTTACACCGTGCGATAATTTCAAGGTGTCTGAAGCTACTAGGTTTGTGGTAATTTGTTATAGGGCGGTATAAGAAACGAACACAGCTGTTGTGTGGGGAACAGGTTCTCACAACAAGGATAGGTCTACAGGCATCGAGTGGGTAGAGAGCAGGGAATGCGGCTAAACGTCCTACAATGCACAAACCTCCCCCACAACAAAGAATTATCCAGCTCCAAACGTCAAGAGTGCTAAGTTGAAAAGTCCTGGTGAGCTCGGAAGGTAGAAGCAGGGAGCCCTCTGAAGAAGCAGCTATGAGAGATGGCGCGAGCTGAAGCTAGGAGAAGGACGGTGGGGCTGGAGAAAAGCGGACAGTTTCTGGACTATTCTGGAAGTGACTGGCAAAAACATTCCTCAGGGACTGAGCCCAATGCCAGGAATACTCAATTGACGGCTATTATCTTCACGGCCACTAGATGGAGCTCCAGGAGGCCAGAAACGGGGCGCTTCGGGTTTGTCCTGGAGGCGCTGGGGACCCGCAGGGGAGAGGCAGGGTCAAGTCCGGGCACAGCCTTGCACTCCCCAGCCCCGCCGCCCTTGGCCGTCCCCATGAGGCTGGGCTGGAGATCCCGCTTCTCAGATAAGGGCTCTATTAGCTCCCATGGCTGCTATAATCATACACTTGGTGTAAACGTAAATGGTGTAAAATAACACACATTCAGGGGCGCCTGGGTGGCTCAGTCTGTCAGGCACATGACTCTTGATCTCAAGGTTGTGAGTTCAAGCCCCACATTGGGTGTGGAGCCTACTTAAAGGAAAAAAGGAGAGAGAGAGAAAACAACACACATTGATCATCTCGTATTATGGAGGCCAGAGATGTGAAAATAGTTTCACGGAGCTCAAATTACAGTGGAGGCCGAGCCATGCTCCTTCTACAGACTTTTCCTTTCTAGAACTACCTTCCACGCTGGCAGCTCCTTCCCCTGTCTGCAAAGCCAGCAACTGAGCACCTTCTGCTTCACACTGCCACCTCCAAAGGTAGTCACACCTCCCTCTGTGAGGACACGGAGGGCCCACCAGGATAACCCAGGGTAATCTCACCTGCTCGGGACCCTCCACTTAATCCCCTCTGCAAAATCTCTTTTGACACAAGGTCACGCAGCCAGAGGTTCCGCTGATTGGGATGTGAAGGGTGTGACATCTCTGGGGGGGCAGCCACATGATTCTGCCTCCCCTGCCCCCACCCAAGTCATATGGGGAAGGACAAAGCCGAGGAATGATCTGAAATGGTTTGCATGGAGCCCAGCTCATTCTGCCTACACTTTGCTCTCCCAGAGAGAATCTGGGGAGGCTTCTGGGGACTGCCTGGCCTTTGCCGCCACTGACCTCGGAGAACACCAGGGTGATGGGGCACACGTCCCAGGCTCCGTTCCCTTCTCCCCCTCCACGAAGCCTCCTTCAGTCCACTGCCCGGAGGCCCCCCCCCCCCCCCCCCACTACCGTCTGGATCAGCAGCTCCAGGTCCCGGGCCTCGAAGGTGTGCTGATTCTGAGGGTCCAGATGTTCAAACTGCTTCAGGAGGCTCAGGTGATCCACCTGTACATCTGGATGAGGGAGAAGTTACTTTAAAAAAAAAAAGTGCACAGAATGTTCCTTCTTTCAAAATCCCTATCCTGGGCTAGATCTGCTCTGAAGGAGGTCACAGCAGGTACTGGGAAAGCCCAGAGGATGTCCTGAATGAAGCTGGGGCAATCAGGGAGGGCTTCCTGGAGGAGGCGACACCACAGCTGACTCTGATGCTTAAAACAATAACCATAATAATAATTAACATGTATTGAGTACTCACTATATGCCAGGCTCTGCTTTAAACACATTAAATATATTTAATGCATTTTTAAAATATTTTATTTATTTATTTGAGAGAGAGAGAGAGAGATCACAAACATCAGGCAGAGAGAGAGGAAGAAGCAGGCTTCCTGCTGAGTGGAGAGCCTGACGAGGGGCTCAATCCCAGGACCCTGGGACTATAAGCTGAGCTGAAGGCAGAGGCTTAACCCTCTGAGCCACCGAGGCACCCCTATTTAATGCATTTTTTAAAAAATTGTATTTATTTGTCAGAAAGAAAGAGAGAGCGAGCGAGCGCGTGTGCACAAGCAGGAGGAACGGCAGACAGAGGGAGTGGCAAACTCCTTTGCTGAGCAGGGGGCCCAATGCAGGGCTCAGTCCCAGGACCCTGGGATCATGACCTGACCCGAAGGCAGAAGCTTAACCTACTGAGCCATCCAGGCATCTCTAGAGCATTTATTTCTCACAAAAATCTTAAGACAAAGGTTCTACGATGATCCCATTTTACAGATGTGAAAACTGAGGCCCAGAGAGGGTCAGGGACTTGTCTGGGTCACCATCATCTAGGAAGTGGCAGAGAGAATATTAGAACCCATTGCCAGGCTCCAGAGCACAAGTCCTGTTACAGGCTGAATTATGTGCCCCAAAACCCAGACCCTCCAAATGTGACCTTATTGGCAGAGAGGGTCTTCCCAGAGGTGACCAAGTTAAAACGAGGTCTCGGGGTAGACCCAAATCCAAGAGGGCTTGTTTCCTTCTAAAAGGGAAAAAAATTTGGATGCTACAGGGAAGACACGAGGCAGAAGCTGGCCATCTCCAAGCCAAAGAGAGACCCAGAACTGATTCCCAGCATTTTTAGAATCAGAAGAAACTGATCCTGCCACAACCTGAGCTGGGACTTCCGGCCTCCCTGGCGGTGAGACAATAGATCTCTGGTGCTAAAGCCAGCCTGTGAGGGGCAGGGGGACATGTGAATCAGACCCAGGCCGGCCCTCCAGTGGCTCCGGTTCTGGGGAGGGAGACAGCTGTACACATGCAGGAAGGCCGGGACCCTGGGGTCTTGTGTTACCATGGGGCCATCTCTGCCCAGGGTGAGCCCAGAGGAGGGACAGGCTCTCAGGACACAGACACAGATCAAATTTCATGGTGCATTATTCATGCCACTAATGGGGGCTGAGCCCCTACCCCTGGGCCAGACGTGGTGCCCGGCCCTGGGGCCGCCATGGGAAGCAGACAGCAGCAGCGTGGGCTCCCCTTGCCCCTAACACCCAGCTGGAGACAGAGGACCAACACACGTGACCCCAGCGACCCCAGGGACAGCAAGCAACAGAACCTCCCTTGGGCAGCCCCATCAGGGTAGGAGCTGAGACAGAAACTTGGCCAGCAGTGCAAAGAGCCCTGAGAACATCCCAGGCAGAGGGAAGTGCCAGGGTCAAGGTCCAGAGGTGACAGACACACGTTGCCCAGCAGCGTTATTAAAAATGCTGACAGGAGGGGCGCCTGGGTGGCTCAGTGGGTTAAGCCGCTGCCTTCAGCTCAGGTCATGATCCCAGGTCCTGGGTTCGAGCCCCACATCGGGCTTTCTGCTCAGCAGGGAGCCTGCTTCCTCCTCTCTCTCTGCCTGTCTCTCTGCCTACTTGTGATTTCTCTCTGTCAAATAAATAAATAAAATCTTTAAAAAAAAAAAATGCTGACAGGAGAGGGCACCTGTAAAGGGAGGGGTTGGGTAGGCAGAGCAGCCGTGAGGACCGTGGACTTGGGCCTGCTGACCCCTGGGGAGCCGGGGTGGGTCCTAAGAAGAGGAGGGACAGGATGTGGACTGGATGCTGTGATGGGCTGTGTCACCGCCCCCAAGACGCCCACATCCTAAACCCTGGAACCCATGACTAGGGGACCTCAGGTGGCAAAAGGGCCTTTGCAGGTGATTAAATTAAGAATCTGGAGATGGGGAGGTGATCTCGGATTACCCAGGAGATCCAATGCAAACCATAAGGGTCCCTCTAAGAGGGAGGCAGGGGTGCCCGGGTGGCTCAGCGGGTTAAGCCTCCGACTCTTGAAATTTCGGCTCAGGTCATGATCTCAGGGTCATGAGATCGAGCCTGGCATTGGGTTCCATGCTCAGCACAGTCTTATTCCTGTCTTCTGCCCCTCCCCACCGCTCATGCTCCCAAGCATGCGCATGCGTGCTCTCTCCAATAAATAAACCTTAAAAAAAAAAAAGAGGGAGGCAGACGGGGGAAGGCCACGTGCGCACTGAACACAAAGGCTACATACTAGCTGTGAGGACGGAGGAAGAGGCCACCTGCCAAGGAATGCGACTCCAGCAGCCAGAAAAGACAGGCTGCCCCTAGGGTCTCCGGAAGGAGTGCGGCTGCGCGGACGCACTGATTTTTGCTGGGTAAAACTGAAAAATTCCAATTCTGATCTCCCAACTGTAAGGGAATTGGTGTGTGTTGTTTAACCCCTGAATTTGTGGTGATTTGCTGCAGTGGCCACAGGAAACGGCTACAGGATCCCCCTGGCTGCTGAAGGGGGGCGGGGGCAGGGACTAGGACCCAAAGCAGGGGAGGCACCAGGGAGCCCAGGGAAGAGGCGACTGCAGTGATCCAAGCAGGACCCAGGCGACAGCAATGGATGGGTGAAGTGGTCAACTCTGGAGCTGTAATAATTATATCAGCAGACAGCCGTGGGTGCCTATGAAGGCCGTCCGGTCACCGTGGAGCTCCAGCACCCGCCTGGTGCCCGGCGCACAGTACAACCGGAGACACGGTTCGTCAATGGACCGGTGGAATCAGGTAGTCGTGAAAACAGGCGTGTCTGACTTTGGCTCGGGTCATGGTCTCGGGGTCCTGGGATCAAGCCCCGCATTGGGCTCTGTACTCAAAGCAGATCTCCTTCTCCTTCCCTCTGCCCCTCCCCCTACTAATGCTTTCTCTCTTTCAAACAAAACATTTAAAAAAAAAAAAAAAAAAAAAAAAAGAGGGGCGCCTGGGTGGCTCA